>NC_092333.1:34540000-35157500 GCF_046630445.1 Rutidosis leptorrhynchoides | reverse complement strand
ATATTTGTTTATTAATGAATTGGTACACTATTTCTTCTGTTTGCAGGCAGATGTTAATTTAATTTGCTCCAATGCAATGCAATATAATTCGTCTGATACCATATTCTTTCGGCAGGTAGGTTTCACAGCTTCACATATTTATTTTACACACTATTAAATTATTTTAATAGTTTGTATTTACTTTTTTCTTTTTAGTAATAATTCATGTTGTTCGTTCTGTCAGGCGAGGTCTATACAGGAATTGGCAAAAAGAGACTTTGATAATCTGAGGCAAGAGGGTGAAGATGGTGAATTACAACCAAAAGTGGTGAAAAGAGGCAGGCCACCTGGCAAACAACAAAAGAAGACACCTGGCAGACCGCCACTTGATCGCGTGGGTCCTGAGTCTAGCTCAGGGGCCACTCTTGCAACTCCTGAAGACAACACAACCGAATCTACCCCTTATAACTTACGGAAAGCACCACCGGTGTTGTATAGATTTCAGGCTGATGGTTTATTCGGCTCACATCGTTCACGCAATGGTGAACATAACTCAGAATTATTGGCAGATTGGAACGAAGAGTTTCCAGGTTCTTTTTACTGTTAATTCTTTAGCACTAATTAGTCTTTTTGTGTAATAATAAAGTAAATGATGGTGTCGAATATTGCTAAAATTAGAGGTGGCTATGTTGACTCATTTGCTACTAGACTCACTTACTAATAAATGGGTCGACCCATATACATGTGAATGAATTATTCATAATAATCAACGGGTAAGTCAGATGGCTCAAATGAGAGAATGTAGCCAAATATGAGATAGTCTTGAAGTAGTCAGAGGGTATTTATTAAGTGCATACCTTCCCACTCACTCTGTTAGAGATTTTCATTGTAATTGCATTTTGTTGTAAACATACTCAACTATACTAAACGTAAAAGAAAAGTATTTTGGGTCAAGCTGAACATGTTATGACATATTATCAAATCACTCGATTGACCCATCTTGTCACCACTATTTTATGGATCATATATTATCTCTGCCCCATATTTCGACAGCTGATATGAAGTTTCTACATATAGCCAAATTCTTAAATATATTATTTGTTAAAATTTTCCATTATAACCATTGAAGGTCTTCTTACATATCTCAAGTGTTTTTTGTTGTTATTGAGAGAATTCATTTTGTACATGAGAAATATTCAAATATGTCACTAGTACTTGTGAATATTTAAAGTGTGAAACAGTTGTTTTAAAGTGTGATAGGTGTATTGCAAGAATCATCTTTAACAACGGTGTCTTCTTTCTATTAACGTTTTGTACCTATTTTAAACTTCAGATCGCATACGGAGAGCCGACATGAAATATGGGAATAAAAATCTTATTATTGATGAGACTAGACGTGAAACCTACAAGCAATTTCACCCTTCGAATTATGCTAATGACTCTTCTTTGTTGTCAAACTTTGGTGGTGAAAGAAAGCAGTTGCTAGCGGTATTTTTTCAATCCTTTATATATTTCAGTTCACATCTTATATCTACTATTTTAGGAAGTATCAAATCCCATTTTTTGGTTTTTTTATTACATCACTAGTTGTGTTTGCGTGTGGCCTCATCTAGCTTATATGATCTGTTATCTTTTTCCTTTTATGAAACATCCTCTCTATGAAAAATGTCACAAATAAATGATATTGATCTGGGTCCATAAATTTACGTGTTCATATTCTCTGTGTTGTTAGCTGCGTATCTTTTATTTCTGAAATATTATATTATTATAGGTATTTATCAATTCAATTTATTAATTAATTAACTGTTCCACTCACAATTCAGGTAGGTTTACATGCGGAGCATGGTTATGCCAGAAGTCTTGCTCGATTTGCTGCAAACCTTGGCCCAACCGTGTGGAAAGTTGCTGCAAAGAAAATTGAAAAAGCTTTGCCACCTGGCACGAAGTTTGGTCCAGGTGTCGTTGGTGATAACGATATTTCCCCTCCATCATCATCATTTTTCCCATCTGGTAACCTAAGACACGTGCCTGCTTTAATAAACGAAAATTTCCCAAACCAACCTCAAACACCGTCATCTTCGATTCCAAATCTCGAAACTGTAAACCACTTGAAAGTCGAGAGGATGGACCATGACAAAAGAGCCGGTTCATCCTTACAACATGTTAGAAACGGCTTTAATAGCATGTTCATGAATACAACATCAGTAGACAATGGGATTGAGGATCAGGCCTGATTTTGGAGTTGCAGTTTTAGTTTTGATATTGATCATTGTTGTGTGTGGCATCGTATAATGATAGTAAAGGAGATGATATGGGAGTGATGGAGTACTGATGCACAACATATACAGCACAAAGTACTACTGGTGAAGAGATGAGTGTAGCTGCAGTTGCAGGTATTTTATTATAGGGTAGGGATGATTCTGTACAGATCAAACATAACTTTCTTTGTAACATTGGAACTGGTAATTAATCAGATTATGATTATAGACATGGATTACAAGTATGAAGAAAAAGAGAGGGGTTCTTTTAGGTTTTGTAATTATATATTTATTTGGGGGCAAAACAGACGTTTCCTTGGTAGTTTATTCTATTGACATTTGTAGTTGAATAATATCATCAAAAGCTTTTTTAGTTTACGGGTTCAAATAGATTACATCACTAGTTTTTCGTTTGGGTATTTCTGTGGTGGCTTCCTTTACTCGGTTGTTTCCTTTTCCGATTTTCCTTCTCACATATGAAGCACCACCGGTTCGAATGAGTCGGTGTTACTGGTTTCCGTTTCCCGGACACTCTGCCTGTTTCACGCGTATTGTTACTTGGTGGGTTTGATCGAGATTTCTACCTATAGCAGGTTCGCAAAGGTTCATATTTATTGGCACTTTTTGAGGTTTAGGCCTCGACTGTCTGTCTGTATCGATGTCTTCGGTATTGGATATTCTCTCCTATTTTGTGCGCAAGTGCTTAGTGGGAATGTGGGATTGACAATTGGAGTTTTTGGGGCTTCTTGAGTTTAGGGTTGCTTTTCGTTTTCATCGGATTGTTACCCATTCACGCTTCAAATGCAAGTTGCCAACGTACTTTCTGTTGGAGATATGGAGAATTTTAAACAATTAGAGGGAAGATTCCAGGAAACTCACACGAAGCTTCCACGAAGTTGTTAGGAAACTCACATGTAGCTTTCACGAAGCTGTCAAGAAACTCACATGTAGCCTCCATGAAGCTGTCAGGAAACTCACATGAAGCTGCAAGGAATTGTTTTTAGCTTAACCCTTAAACCATTCTATAAATAGACCCTCTTGTAACTCATTGTAAATACACCACAAATATTCAGTAATACATTCTCTAGTTGGTCCGTGGACTAAAGCAATCACAACGATTGCATATAACCACGTTATCTCTTGTGTCGATTTACATTTCTTGCTTTTATAATCTTTCGTTCATTAAGTGGGTTAGTAATCTTGTAGAATTACTATCGGTGAATGATCTTGTTGAATCACTTGCGTTGTTTTGGGTCCTAATATCCTTACAAGTGGTATCAGAGCTCAAGTTTTCGACTTTGGGAACGATGGCGGAAGACGGAAAGTTTAGAATCGACCGATTCGATGGGAGAGACTTCGGCTTTTGGAAGATGCAAATTGAAGATTACTTGTATCAAAAGAAGCTACACCAACCTCTGTTAGAGAATATATATATATATATATATATATATATATATATATATATATATATATATATATATATATATATATATATATATATATATATATATATATACCAAACCCGAAAGCATGAGCGATGCCGATTGGACGCTTTTGGATCGTCAAGCTTTGGGCGCTATTCGTCTTTCACTTGCTAAGAACGTTGCATACAACGTTGTGAATGAGAAGACGACGTTTGCTTGCTTGAAAGCACTCTCTAACATGTATGAGAAACCTACCGCTTCTAATAAGGTTTTTCTCATGCGACAATTGTTCAATACGAAGATGAAGGAAGGTACGAGTGCAACGGATCATATCAACGAGTTCAACAACATCATATCGAGGTTAGCATCGGTAGATATTGTGTTTGATGATGAGTTAAAGACACTAATCTTGCTTTCATCATTACCAGAAAGTTGGTCGGGTACGGTTACCACAGTTAGTAGCTCTACGGGAACTACTAAGCTAGCGTTTGAAGGAATAAGGGATTTGATTCTTGGTGAAGATACTCGTAGGAGAAACTCGGGGGAATCGACATCCGGTTTTTTGTTAAGTACCGACAATCGTGGTAGGAAATTTGATCGCGGTGAGAAGAAAGGTAGAAAGAAGTCTAAGAAGAGGTATCCATCGAAAGATAGAAGTGAAGTTGTTTGTTGGGGTTGCAATCAAAAAGGACACTTTCAAAGGAATTGTAAAAATGTTCCGGCGAAAGGTGTGAACTTGACCGAGGAAGAAAGTGATGATGCACTTTTATGTAGTGTTGAAAATTCTATGGAGTCTTAGATTTTGGATTCGGGAGCTTCGTTTCATGCTACTCATGTCAAAAGCATGATGAAGAATTTTCGTCCATATCAAGGCAAGGTGAGATTGGCGGACGACAAACAACTCAATATAGAGGGCATTGGAGATGTTGTATTGAAGACTACTCTTGGTTCTAATTGGACCTTGAAAAACGTAAGGTACATTCCTAAATTAAAAAGAAAACTTATTTCGGTTGGTCAATTAGATGATGAAGGTAACGCGGTTACTTTTGAAAACCGCCAATGGAAGGTGGTTAAGGGTAGTTGTGTCGTGGCTCGTGGACATAAAAGGAGAACTCTTTATATGGTTGAAGTGTTTGATGAAGACACGGTGGTTGCTACGGTTAATGTTGAGTCCGAATCAACTCTATGGCGCCGAAGACTCGGGCATATGAGTGAGAAGGGTATGAAGATGCTTGTTTCGAGTGGGAGAATTCCGAATTTGAAAAAGGTAGAACTTGAGTTTTGCGAACCATGTGTATATGGGAAGCAAAAGAAGGTGACTTTTGGGAAATCGGGGAATGCTCCTAAGTTGGAGAAATTGGAGCTTGTTCATACGGATGTATTTGGTCCAACGAATGTAGAATCACATGGAGGTTCTCGCTATTATGTCACCTTCATTGACGACTCCACTCGAAAGGTATGGGTTTATTTTCTTAAAGCTAAATCTGATGTATTTAATACATTTGTGAAGTGGAAAGTTATGGTAGAAAATGAGGCTAACTTGAAGGTCAAGTGCTTGAAGTCGGATAATGGAGGAGAATATGGTAACCTTGAGTTTAAAGGCCATTGTGCAAAGCTCGGTATTAGAATGTTGAAAACGGTACCGGAGACACCGCAACACAATGGGGTCGCCGAACGTATGAATCGTACGTTAAATGAAAGGGCTAAGAGTATGAGACTACATGCCGGTTTGCCTAAGATGTTTTGGGCAGATGCGGTTAATACGGCGGCTTATTTGATTAACAGGGGACCCTCAACACCGTTGGGTTTCCGAATTCCCGAGGAAGAATGGCAAGGTAAGAAGGTGAGTTATAATCACCTTAGGATCTTTGGGTGTAATGCTTATGTGAAGACCAAAGATGCGAATAGAGACAAGCTTGAAGCTAAGTCAAAGAAGTGTACTTTCATAGGTTACGGGTCGGATGAAATGGGTTATCGTTGTTGGGATAACGAGGCTAAAAAAGTGATTCGTTCTCGTGATGTTACCTTTGATGAAGATTCGGTTTATGGCAAACCGGAAACGGGGAGTCCTAAACCGGGTCATGTTACTTTTGACGATGTTTCTATTGATGATCTTGCAGGTTCTAGTGGGAGTACGGGTAACAATGAATTGCAAATTAACGGTGAGGCGTCAGAAAATGCTAATGATGGAAATGATTCGGAACGCGGTGATGATTCCGAACATAGTGCGAGTTCTAGTGATTAGGAGGACACAAATGAAACCGGTCCAACCATTTCGGTTGCTCCTACACTAAGACGCTCGACTAGAGTGTCCAAACCTAATCCTAGGTATTCTCCATCAGCAAACTACTTGCTCTATACCGAGAATGGTGAACCCGAAAGTTACTTTGAGGCAAGGAAGACAAAAGAATCCATACAATGGGAGCTTGCCATGAAAGAAGAGATGGGGTCACTTGAGAAGAATAAAACTTGGTCACTAGTGAAATTACCTCATGATAAAAGGGCGTTGCAAAGTAAATGGGTGTATCGAATCAAGAATGAGTTGGATGGCAAGAAAAGGTACAAGGCTCGTTTGTTGGTTAAAGGCTTTCAACAAAAGAAAGGAGTTGACTACCAAGAGATATTTTCACCGGTGGTGAAGATGACTACTATTCGTTTGGTACTTTCTATGGTTGCATCCGAGGACTTACATCTAGAGCAACTAGATGTGAAGACCGCATTCTTACATGGTAACCTTGATGAAGAGATCTATATGAGGCAACCTGAGGGCTTTGAGGTAAAGGGTAAAGAGAAGTGGGTTTGTAAGCTAAAGAAAAGTTTGTATGGATTGAAGCAAGCACCTCGGCAATGGTACTTGAAGTTTGATGATTTTATGAAGAAGATTGGTTTCTTAAGATGTGAAGCGGATCACTGTTGCTACTTGAAGAAACTCAAGTCTTCTTACATAATCTTATTGTTGTATGTTGATGACATGTTACTTGCAGGTTCCAACATGTCCGAAATTAACAAGTTGAAGGGATTACTTTCCCGTGAATTCGAGATGAAAGATCTTGGTGGTGCTAGGCAAATACTTGGCATGAGTATTGTGCGTGATCGTGTGAAGGGTACTCTATACTTGTCTCAATCCAAATATATTGAGAAAGTTGTAGAGAGGTTTAACATGGAAAATTCAAAGGCTCGTTCTATGCCTTTGAGTAGCACGATAAAGCTATCGAAAAGTCAATCACCTAAAACGGAAGAAGACAAAATGGAGATGGAAAAGGTTCCATATGCATCGGCCGTGGGTAGTATTATGTATGCCATGGTTTGTACAAGACCCGATATTGCTCAAGCAGTGGGAGTTGTAAGTCGTTATATGTCTAATCCGAAGAAAGAGCATTGGGAAGCGGTCAAATGGTTGCTTCGTTATTTGAAAGGTACTTCTAATATGGGATTGTGTTTCTCCAAAAACAATCTCATACTTAGGGGTTATGCGGATGCTGATTTGGGTGGATGTGATGATTCGGGGAAAAGCACTACGGGTTATGTTTTCACAATAGGGAAGACGGCGGTTAGTTGGATGTCTCGACTACAAAAGGGTGTTGCTTTGTCAACTACCGAGGCCGAATATATGGCTATTGCAGAAGCTTCTAAAGAGCTTGTTTGGTTGAAGAACTTCTTAGGTGAGTTGGGTAAAAGACAAGACTATTGCGTCTTGTATTGTGATAATCAAAGTGCAATACATCTTGGGAAGAATCCGGTGTTTCATAGTCGTACGAAACACATCAAGATAAGGTATCATTTTATTTGACAACATATAAATGATGGTACTTTATTATTGGAGAAAATCCTTGGTACGAAGAATCCTGCTGATATGTTTACTAAGGTTGTTACGACAGAAAAATTGAGGTTTTGCATTACCTCAATTGGTCTTCTAATGAATTGATGAGAGAAGACCCCAACTAAAAAATTAGAGAGTTAATGTTTCAATTCTAACAAGTAGTGTTGAAGACCTTGTATCGAAAGTCAGCTCATCCGAAGTATGTGTTGAGTGTGCGTGTCCCAAATGCAGTTTGGCGGTATAATGGTGGTTTAACATTCTTGGTTAGATCGTTGATATTTTGGGTTGACGAAGGTTGGGTTTGTTCAAAGTCTCCAAGTGGGAGATTGTTGGAGATATGGAGAACTTTAAACAATTAGAGGGAAGATTCCAGGAAACTCACACGAAGCTTCCACGAAGTTGTTAGGAAACTCACATGTAGCTTTCACGAAGTTGTTAGGAAACTCACATTTAGCTTCCACGAAGTTGTTAGGAAACTCACATGTAGCTTCCACGAAGCTGTCAGGAAACTCACATGTAGCCTCCATGAAGTTGTCAGGAAACTCACATGAAGCTTCAAGGAATTGTTTTTAGCTTACTCCTTAAACCATTCTATAAATAGACCCTCTTGTAACTCATTGTAAATACACCACAAATATTCAGTAATACATTCTCTAGTTGGTCCGTGGACTAAAGCAATCACAACGATTGCATATAACCACGTTATCTCTTGTGTCGATTTACATTTCTTGCATTTATAATCTTTCGTTCATTAAGTGGGTTAGTAATCTTGTAGAATTACTATCGGTGAGTGATCTTGTTGGATCACTTGCGTTGTTTTGGGTCCTAATATCCTTACACTTTCCGATAGTGATACATGGTTCAATAATTTGATACAGTAACAGTGAATTGTATAGCTACGTTTTTTTAGGCTGGAATATCGAATACGATAACAACGGTTAATTTATTGAAAGATGAAAAAATTGTACAAAGATACAACGATATTGTAACAACCCAAACCAAACCACGACAAAACCCGTTAATTTTCACAACAACAAAAAAAATTTCCTGAACAGCATACCCGCGCGCCGCGCCCCCTACCGGCGCGCCGCGCCAAAACGGGCTGTCCCCGGGACTTTTAAGTGCGAAAAAGATAAGCGAGTTCCCGACACATTTAACCAAAACGCTTTTAGACACAAGTTTATATATGTTAAACTAGCACATAACTAAGGTGTGAACGAGTTTTACAAAGCGGGGCCCACATCGACCCAAATTACCACTTAAGTACCAATTACACGTTTTTGACCATAAGACTTTTAATACACAATAAAGCCGAGTATGGCGATCGGGGATACGCTACCCAATTCTAAACAATCCAGAAGCAAGTCTCTAAGCAACTATGCAAGTCTTCTAGTCCTCGCGCTTACCCGAGCCACCGTCCGCATGCAATCTATAAAAAAAGTCAACAACGAGAGGGTAAGCTAACGCTTAGTGAGTGATAATATACTACATACATATATATGTATAAAATGAATACGCCACCCAAATAACAAATACCACATACCGAACGTCCAAGCATAAAGGCAAGCTAGTCTAGGCGTACCGTACAAACACTAAGCACCAAGCTAATAATATCAACAAATATAAGTTCACAGTAACGATGTGAACGATGCCAATTAGCTACACCCATAAGGTTAGCCACATAACGACAATGCAACATTATACGTATACAATATACATATATAACAACGCGTAAAAACACCCAAGGTTAACCATAACGCTATGGTGCTACCGGCTCGTGGTTCACACCATACGCATTTGAGTCTCACTCGTTTATAGTGCTACCGGCTCGTGGTTCACACTCGATGCTACCGGCTCGTGGTTCACATCAATTACTTTATAGTGCTACTGGCTCGTGGTTCACACTCGATGCTACCGGCTCGTGGTTCACATCAATTATTTTATAGTGCTACCGGCTCGTGGTTCACACTCGATGCTACCGGCTCGTGGTTCACATCTGATGTCGAACGAGGTGTATATAAAATAGCTTATATTTTACTAGGAAAAACTATTAAATACGATACAATTTTACACAAGATATTTATTTATTTATAGAATGGATATACTTAAACCTTGCTACAACACTTATAGGCAGTGTACCTAATCGTACAGTAGTGTAGTTTTTAGTAAGTCCGGTTCGTTCCACAGGGAAATCTTTAAACAAAGCTCAACGCTATATTAGTTTACTTTTATAAAAATACAAATATATATATAAGTGATATTATTATTATAAAGGGGGGTTTTTACCGTTTAATGACCGGTTTGTCGATTTTAAAACTTTAGTCGCAGTTAAAACCTAATGTAAAATATTAAATAAATACAAGACTTAAATTAAAGCGTAAAGTAAATAACGATAATGAAATTGCGAATAAAAATGCGATAAAATAAACTTGCGATAAAAAGTACGATAATTAAAAGTGCGATTAAATAAAATAACAATAAATAAAAGTGCGATAATTAGAAGTGCAATTAAATATAAAATAAAGGAAATTAAATATGAAATAAAAGAATTATGCTTATTTAAACTTCCGTAATCATGATGTTTGACGTGTTGATTTTAGTTTTATGCCCATGGGTTAATTGTCCTTTGTCCTGGATTATTCAATATGTCCGTCTGGTTTTTGTCCATAACAGTCCATCAGTCATAAATATAAATTGCAAGTGTCCTTGTCAAATTATTATTATACCCGAAGTTAAATATTCCAACTAATTGGGGATTCGAATTGTAACAAGGTTTTAATACTTTGTTTAATGAATACA
Organism: Rutidosis leptorrhynchoides; assembly: GCF_046630445.1. NCBI lineage: Eukaryota > Viridiplantae > Streptophyta > Magnoliopsida > Asterales > Asteraceae > Rutidosis > Rutidosis leptorrhynchoides. The sequence goes on along the minus strand of NC_092333.1, from coordinate 35,147,220 downwards.
CCAGGTTATCAACTGCGTGTAAACCAAGGTTTTACTACTTTGTTAACAATTACACCAATTACCCTTGAATGTAATTTCACCCCTGTTTTAATTATTCTAGTGGCTATTAATCCATTCCCGTGTCCGGTTAAATGAACGATTATTCGTACATATAAATACCCCGCCCATCGTGTCCGATTGAGTGTATATGGTAGTTTATAGGGACGCCCAATTGTAAATCTTTATATTAACATTAACAAACTTTCATTTAGTTAAACAAATATAAAGCCCATTAATAGCCCATAGTCTAGTTTCCACAAGTGTCGTTCTTTTGTCCAAACCCCAATTATGGTACAAAGCCCAATTACCCAATTTTAGTAATTAGCCCAACATCATGATTACTTCGTTTTAAATAAGCATAATAATAACTTAGCTACGAGACATTAATGTAAAAAGGTTGAACATAACTTACAATGATTAAAAATAGCGTAGCGTTACACGGACAGAATTTCGACTTACACCCTTACAACATTCGCTAACATACCCTTATTATTAGAATTATAATTAAAATTAAAATATAAATTATAAATATAAATATATTTACGTATGAAGAGGAAGAGAAAAAAAGATGATTAAAACTCGGCACAAAACTGGCTTTATATAGGACCTGACCAGCAATCTCACTCCATGCGACTCGCATGGATTTGTGCCTTTGGCCATGCGAGTCGCATGGCCACCCTGGATCCAGCCAAATTGGTTTGTTTTCTTCTTGCCGACGTAATATAATAATAATAATATATATAATATATAATTATATATAATTATATATATATTATATTATATTCTTGTGCATAGTAGACTAGATATTTTTGGTCCGTTGCGTCGGGCGTTTCTTCTTGGCTCAGGTCCCGGTTCCGGATTTTCGGACGTCCTCGCGTATTATTTTAAATCGCGTACTTTGCGTCTTGTAACTTGTACTCTTGTCATTTTGAGACGTTCCTCATCAATATTTTGAACCTTTTTAATTGTATCTTGTACTTTTTAGCTCTTTGGACCTTTTTGTCTTCAATTTGTTGAATCTGCCTTTTGTCTTCACCTTTTATTATTTAAACGAATATCTCTTGTAAATAGAACAATTGCAACTAAAAGCTTGTCTTTCTTGAGGAATAATGCTATGAAATATATGTTCGTTTTTAGCATTATCAAATATTCCCACACTTGAGCGTTGCTTGTCCTCAAGCAATATTGTCTTGAAATACTAGAATCACTTCTTTATTCTTCACACTTTGTACATCAGTGATTTCTATACGGCGGTATAAACAATGGAAGTAACGATATGGTTTACAGTCCCACATGACTATAAAAATTTAGATCCATTAAGGAAATTGGATCTTTATGAAAACATTTGATCTTTCGAAATCTAGTTTTTACCCTAGATAAGTTTTCCGGAATAACCCTTTACCGGTGTTTGCAAAATATTTTTGTGGGTTTGGTGGGTTTCAGATTTGAAAATTTTAGCTCAAAACTTGCGGTTTTGTGTCACCCACTTGCTAACCTTGTATTTGGAAAGCAACACGTCCAGTTTACTTGTCCCGTATATTACCTTTCGGTAAACTACCGTCCGGTTGTAAAGGAAAGCGTTGAACAAGCAACTGTTAAGGCAATGTCCCGTGACATGCTTTTGATTATGGTCTATAACGTGTCGGACGCAATTACTATCCTTGGTAGGAGCAATAGTAAAGCTCACCCTTATAATTTTTCGGTCTGGCACAAGGTCCTGTCTTTGACCACTATGCAACCACCGTTCTTACGGTTGACACCCAATTTAGTTCAGGTGACCTAATGAATTCTAGGTGAATTCCTAGGATTTTACGTTCAATGGTAATGAACGCATTGAAAATAGGGTTTTCAGAAAACAAATCGGTTTATAATTTTGATCAAAATATTTTCTCGTTTCAGCTCGAGTTTAGATATCATTGAATTCCATGAGTTTGAATTCTCAATCTTTAAGGTCAATCTCTAGGATTGAGTAATATCAGTCTTAAAAGCTGATTTTTAATCTTTAAGGAGATTATCCTTTCTGGGGATCTGATTCATTAGTCTTATCCAGCTAATTTGCATGGTGCCCCCCCATTGTACGAGATAAATCCTTCTCATGGTTAGGATAAATCTGACCACTTGGCGACCCTGTTTAATGCTGAGGTCCGTGGATTTCCAGCTGATTTTAGTGATGACTTTTCTAGATTTTTCGTCAACCTACAGCTGGTCTGAACGACAACTTCATGACCTAAATCAAGAAGCGCGTGTCTTTTTCGGAAGACTTTACTTCCTTTTAGTGATGGAATTGATTCATCGTGTAGATCCATCTCTTCTTTTCTTTCATCGGGTAAAACAGTTTAGTTTAGTCCAAAGCAAAAGTATTTTTAGTTATTTGTTACAGATATATGTGACATATGTTTAAAATAACTTGGTAAATTTTCCCACACTTGGCTTTTATTTTCCTTTTTATCGTCCTCTATTCCATTTTAAATGAATTTTAACATTTTCGTTTGTTTCTCAATTTATGTCCTTTCCGAGGTAACAATAATTTCGGTGTTAAAACCTAGTTTTATCGTTCATAAATATGTATAAACATGATTTGAATTCATTTAATTAAAAATTTTGAAAAATTTTACTAGAATTGGGTAGTCAGTATATAAGACTAGGGCTGTTCTTTTTTATCAGAGAGCACTAGATTCTAATACAACTACTGCTTTACTAGTATTTTTAATAGTAACCAAGTGTTTAATATAAAAATTTTAAAATCCGAAAGAATTTGACCCCTTCCCACACTTAAGATCTTGCAATGCCCTCATTTGCAAAAAATCAGTAACAATTTAAATTATTGAGGGTGATTTGTGTGAAAATGATTAAATTTTTACCAAAGTTTCCAAATATATTGGCGTTTGTTTGCTGAATGATAAATGGTGCACGTCATTTGTTCATTCCCGTCTTGTTGTTATTTCACATATATTTTGCATCATTGTCGTCAAAATTACTTGCTTTTGCTGAACTTAATGCCAGTCTTTGAAAATGCGTTGTTTTACCCTGTTTTGTGCATAAAATAGAATACATACAATACAAATATAATCATACATGCAATTTGAAATGGAACTTTGGCATCCCACTTTCAAACTATAAGAAAAATATTAGTACACAATAATAATAAAATATCAAACATTACATAAACGTAATAAAATGTTAAGTGTTTAAAATAAAAATAAAAATTACCAACTTATCTCTACTGATCAGGAGGTGGGTTAGGAGGAAAATTAGGATATGGATCCCAATTCATGTTCGCGTCCGGGTTCCATGGCTGATTATAGGTGAACTGGTATGCTGCGTCATAATCATATGAATCATAGGGTGGTCTCATTTCTGGCTGATGTGCGGGATAGTATGCGGGTCGGGTCGGATAATACATCTCGCCAGGCTGCAACTGGCTTATAATTTGGCGCTGATGATAATCCCATCGGCCATGCTCTCGTTGCCGGGAATGCTCGTAGTCATTCCCACGTTGCCATGCCTCGTACTGCATATGCCTATCATAGTTCGTCATGTATTCATCCTCCATACGAACGCCTAAATCAAGAGCAGTCTCCCGAACAACTCCTATAATGTTGTTCGCATCCTCCATCTCGTCATCCGAACCTCTTTCTACCTGTCGCTGAGGTCCCTCGTATCGATATACCCGACCACGTCTCATTAATAATACCCTTGCACCGTGATAAAGGTTTGAACTTATAGTTTCACCTCCGTCCTCTATTTCGTTCATTGGACCCCCTTGGTGCTTATCTACACCTAAATACTCTCCAATGAGAGTAATGAAAATACCACCACCTATAATACTCCCCGATTTCATCCCCGAAACTACATTAGCGAGATAATAACCAACACAATAGGGAATGTTAACGAAACTCCTCGGGTCTCTAATACACTTGAGGTAGAACAAATCGTTTACGGTCAATTTCTCCTTATTTCTTCCCCTTTGTGTAATTGTGTTTGCTAAGAATCTATGAATCACCCGGAGTTCAGCTCTGTCTATATCTAAGTATGTATGATTTCCACTGGCGTGAAATTCATTAAAGTGGGACATACGCCTCCAGACAGCGTTAATATCAAATTCCCTATCTACCCTTTCTCCTTGGGCAATCAAGCTATTACAGTCGGGGCTCAAAAGTTCAGCAGGGGTGTAAATCTGTAAGGCCCTAGCTAAATCTATCATGGACATTCTGTACATGCGTCCACCTAACAGAAATCTAATAAAGCTTCTATCATCTATCCTCCTAACATCACTGTTTAACTTAATAGTACTAAGTAATTCTATACACCATTCCCTATATATGGTTCTACGAATGGAAAATAGGCGCATCCAATCGTTAAACTGAGAATTACCATACCTTTGCACCAATAATTCCCGAATCGGTTCGGCAAGGTCAACTGTTTCCAAAGGTACCCAGTCAATTGCCCTTGGCATTTCAACAACCTTAAAGTAGAGAATGTGCATGTTCTTTTGATAATCTGGATACTCTATCCAACATCGATCAAATCTCAGATTTGGGTGTAACTGATCTTCATTAATGTCTAAGCTCAGAATCCTTTGATGTGGAGCGAATTGACGAAACTGATTCATGAATAATTGATCTTGATCGTGATATGGAATATGTTGCTCCTCCTGTTCTTCTTCTTCTTGTTGCATATGTTGTTCTTGTTCATGAAACATTTCCGGTTCGGGCTCTGGTTGCCTGGACGATGATGCTCCTGAACCTCCAGTATCGGCTTTCTGTAAAACACATTAAACACAAAAATTGTGCATCCAAATATGCATTAGTGTTAGCAAAATAATAACTTGAAACAATTATGATGACATGTTCAATTCATAACACATTTTATACACATTTTCTTAACAATAACAATTCTACATTTTTACATACGAAAATGTATACAATGTTTTATCACATTTAAACTCTTAAACATGTCAACAATAATCATTACTAGCAATGAAACAAGTTTCAAATGGCCTTTATATCAATTTATCCAAGTTCATGAATTTTTGGACTTAAAAAGTCCACTTTAATTCTCAAAAACATGTTTAGGCTCAAAGTTTGGATCAATTAACTACCTAGACATGTTACACTACTCAATTTAGCAACAATTCATGACAAAAATCGGCCATAACCTGTTTATATCAAAAAGCCCCAAATTGCTCAAGAACACAAACCCTAGATTCTTAAAAATTTGAAGTTTTTAGCTTCAATTCATGTTAAATAGCTTCTATCTAGGATATACATGCATAATATAACAACAATTTAGCTCTAATTACACCTAAATTTAACAAAATCAAAATATAAAATTTCTAGCTCAAGAACACACAAATTCGAATTTAAAGAGATTAGGGGTGAAATCTTTACCTTTCTCCTGAAGGGGTTGAGACTACTGAATCTAGGCATGATTATTGTGAAGTTTTGCAAGAAATTTGATGAAAAATGATGAATTTTTGAGAGGGTTTTGGAGATGGTTCGTGTTTGTGTATGTGTGTTTGTGAAAAAGAGCAGCTCGCTGGATAATTTGATCCTGTCCAGTTTTTGGCTGCCATGCGACTCGCATGGATTTTGCCTTTCCCCCATGCGAGTCGCATGGGGGTATTTTCCAGGTTTTGTTTGTTTTTTTTTTTTTTTTTTTTTTTTTTTTTTTTTTTTTTAAAAAGGTTATACTTTTAAAACATAAAATTTAATAAAATTTAAAAATTTTATTTCTTTTTAAGACGAGGTCGTTTCGGGATGATGCCCTAGTCCGTCCCTCGACAAAATTTTAAAATTTGTCTTTTTGTAGCGATTGTTTTAAAAGCTTAGATTTTTGGATTTTTTAATTAATTTTTTTTTTTTTTTTTGGCATACTTTAAATCAAAAAGATTAAAAATAATGATAATAAAAGTTCTCGTCCCTCCCTCGGGTAAAGCAATTTCGGTTCAAAGACCTAGTCTTCAACTTACGACGAATTTTTAAAAATCATATTCTTAACTTGATGAGATAAAGTAAATTTTTGTTTTTAAATTCACACAACTTAAATATAAAATTCAAAATTAATATTAAAAATTCACACCAAACTTAAAATTTGAAATGCATAAAATTAAAATTTTATATTTTAAAAATTAAAAATTCACACCAAACTTAATTTAAAAATTCATATTATAAATTCACACCAAACTTATATTAATTTTTCAAATATTTACAATTTTAAATATATTATTTTTACAAAATTTACAATATTAATTTAAGATTTAAATATTAATTTTAAAAACATGGTAAAAATAAATTTAAAAATCTTTTTGTCTTTTTATCCCACTTTTATCAATCAAATATTATCAAAAATATGCGCCCCTCTTTTCGGTAAAGTAATTTCGGTTCCAAGACCTAATTTAACTCATGACGAATTTTTGAAATATTTTGGGTTGATTGATTAAAGATATTTATACCTTAAGAATAAACGTTAAATTTCGCAGTGATGTAATAAATTTTTGAACGATATCAATAATTTCGGTCGCCAAACCTAATTTTATTCAATACCAATTTAATACTTTTTAGCGAACAAATTAGCGCTTATTATCAAAAGGTTAAAAATAAAAATAAAAATAAAAACTGTACAGACATACCTGTGGAATAGATTTCTTAGTTATATGATCTATTATATTCATAAGATAGTCGGTTTAATTGGTTTTCCATGGCTGCATAGGCGTAACCTCGAGCATTCATTGTCTTTTCTTCTAAACATATGAACGGTCCGTCTCTGCATAAAGTAACAAATTCGGTATTTGAATAGGTTTGATTATTTGAACATTTACCTCCATGTGACCATTTTCCGCATTTGTGACATCGTTCTAGGTGTCGTGCTCTTCTTTTTGCTGCGGATTTTGATTTTCCTTTACCAAATTGTAACTTATTATCTTCGCATCTGGATCCTTTTCTAACTCCGTCCATTCTTTCTCTGATTACTGATACTATTTCACTCGGTAGTATGTCATTATTACGTTTAGTGATCAAAGCGTGTAGCATTAGACCATGGTTTAGTTCACAGGCAGTCTTCATTTCGTAAAAACCTAAAAAAAATAAAAATTCAGAATGGGGGGAGAAGACTAGTTCTTTAGGGTCTGCTAGGGAAAGACCATTCGGGTTCCATTTTCGAAAACTACACGAAAACAGACAATCTAACTCTAACAGAAATACATATTATCCTTTAAAGACTTGATTCTCCCCACACTTAGTTAGCTGTGGTATCGAAATTGTGATTAACTTCGTTGTCGACTTCCATCGGACCATGTATGTAATGTTTAACTCTGTGACCATTAACTTTAAATTCAATCCCATTTGAATTTATTAATTCTATCGTTCCGTATGGGAAAACTCTTTTGACTATGAATGGTCCAGACCATCTTGATTTCAATTTTCCAGGAAATAGCTTGAATCGTGAATTGAAAAGAAGAACTCTGTCTCCTTCTTTAAATTCTTTTGAACTTCTGATTCTTTTATCATGCCATTTCTTCGTTCTTTCTTTATAGATTAACGAATTTTCGTATGCTTCATGTCTTAATTCTTCTAATTCGTTTAGTTGACTTAATCGTAGACGTCCGGCTTCATGTAAATCAAGATTACATGTCTTCAAAGCCCAAAATGCTTTGTGTTCAATTTCTACTGGAAGATGACATGCTTTTCCATACACAAGTCTAAAAGGTGTGGTTCCAATTGGAGTTTTGTAGGCTGTTCTAAAAGCCCAGAGTGCATCCTCCAATTTAATGGACCATTCCTTTGGATTTGATCCTACGGTTTTCTCTAGAATACGTTTTAAGGCTCGGTTGGTATTTTCAACTTGTCCACTTGTTTGTGGATGATATGCGGTGGAGATTTTATGAGTTACTCCATATCTTTTAAGAACTTTCTCAAGTTGATTATTACAGAAATGAGTACCCCGATCACTTATTAAAGCTTTCGGTGTTCCAAACCTTGCAAAAAGACGTTTTAAAAAGTTGACTACAACTCGTGCATCGTTAGTTGGGAGAGCTTGTGCTTCCGCCCATTTAGATACATAATCAATGGCTACGAGTATATATAGATTATTATGAGATTTTGGAAATGGACCCATAAAGTCAATACCCCAAATGTCAAATACTTCACATACTTGGATGACATTTTGTGGCATTTCATCACGTTGACTTATTTTTCCGGCCCTTTGACATGCATCACAGGATTTGCAAAGAAGGTGTGCGTCTTTGTAAATTGTAGGCCAATAGAATCCAGCTTCATAAACTTTTCTTGCTGTTAGTTGAGGCCCATAATGCCCTCCTGTTGGTCCTGTGTGACAATGGTTTAATATTTTACTAGCTTCATCTCCAAATACACATCGGCGTATTATTCCATCGGGACAACTTTTAAACAGATGTGGATCTTCCCAGAAATAGTGTTTTATATCACTGAAGAATTTCTTTCGTCTTTGGTACGATAATCCTTTTTCAAGGAATCCACAAACTAAGTAGTTTGCATAGTCTGCAAACCATGGGATTTCTTTATAATCTATTTTCAATAGATATTCATCAGGAAAGTTGTCTTGTATGGCCGATTCATTCAGAACTTCTAATTCGGGATTTTCAAGACGAGAAAGATGATCAGCGGCGAGATTTTCTGCTCCTTTTTTATCTCGGATTTCAATATCAAACTCTTGTAAGAGTAAGATCCAACGGATTAATCTTGGTTTAGCATCTTGTTTTGAAAATAGGTATCTAAGAGCAGAATGGTCGGTATAGACCACCGTTTTTGCTAGAACGAGATATGATCGAAATTTGTCAAAAGCAAAGACAATAGCAAGGAGTTCTTTTTCAGTAGTTGTATAGTTCGTTTGTGCTCCTTGTAATGTCTTACTAGCATAATATATAGGTTGAAATCGTTTTTCAATCCTTTGTCCTAAAACGGCTCCCATTGCAAAATCACTTGCATCGCACATTAGTTCAAATGGTAGATTCCAATTTGGTGTTATCATGATCGGTGCATTAGTGAGTTTCTCTTTAAGAATATTAAAAGATTTGATACATTCATCTGAAAAGATGAATGGTGCATCCTTTTCTAGGAGTTTATTCATAGGAGTGGCAATTTTAGAAAAATCTTTTATGAAACGTCGGTAAAAACCGGCATGCCCTAGAAAACTCCTAACTCCTCTAACATTGGTGGGATGTGGAAGTTTAGCAATTACATCTACTTTAGCTCTATCCACTTCAATTCCTTCTTTTGAAATTTTATGTCCAAGAACGATGCCTTCTTTAACCATGAAATGGCATTTTTCCCAATTAAGTACTAGATTTGATTTTTCGCATCTAATTAGCATTCGTTCCAGATTAATTAGACATGATTTAAATGTATCACCGAAGACTGAAAAGTCATCCATGAATACTTCCATGCATTCTTCTATCATGTCGTGAAAAATCGCCATCATACACCTTTGAAAGGTTGCAGGGGCGTTGCAAAGTCCAAATGGCATTCTTTTGTAAGCAAAAGTACCATAAGGGCACGTGAATGTGGTTTTCTCTTGATCTTCGGGTGCTATTGGAATTTGAAAATATCCGGAAAATCCATCTAGAAAACAATAGTAACTATTTCCGGCTAATCTTTCCAACATTTGATCTATGAAAGGTAAGGGAAAGTGATCTTTTCTGGTGGCGTCATTTAATTTTCTATAATCAATACATACACGCCATCCTGTTACAGTCCTAGTAGGAATAAGCTCATTTTTCTCATTTGTAATGACAGTCATGCCACCCTTCTTAGGTACGCATTGAACTGGGCTTACCCATGGACTATCAGAGATTGGATATATCAAACCTGCATCTAGCAGTTTAATAATCTCTTTCTTAACTACATCTTGCATATTAGGATTTAGTCTTCGTTGGCGTTGCACATACGTTTTATGACCTTCTTCCATAAGGATTTTATGTGTGCAATACGAAGGACTTATTCCTTTAATATCATGAATCTTCCATGCAATGGCTGGTTTATGAGCTTTCAACACAGAAATGAGTTGTGATTTCTCATTTTCAGTAAGAGAAGACGATATTATTACAGGTAATTCAGATTCACCATGTAAATAAGCGTATTCCAAATGGTTTGGAAGTGGCTTTAACTCTAATTTCGGAGGTTCTTCTATCGATGATTTATATCGATATCTGTCTTCTTCTTTTAGCATTTGAATTTCTTCTGTTGTTGGTTCATATCCATTAGCTATAAGTGTAGCTAACATTTCAGCTTCATCAATTGGTTCATTACCTTCTCCTAAAGAACATTCTCCTGTTCCTTGTAATTCTGGAAATTCTTTTAATAATTCTGCATGTGCATCTATAGTTTGAATATAATAACATGTATCATCTGCAGATTGTGGTTGTTGCATTGCTCTATCAACTGAAAAGGTAACACTCTCATCCTCTATACTTAGGGTCAGTTTCTTACCGAACACGTCTATCATTGCTTTAGCCGTGTTTAAGAATGGTCTTCCTAATATGAGAGGAACTTGAGAATCTTCTTCCATGTCTAAAACAACAAAATCTACTGGGAATACTAAAGTACCAACTTTAACTAGCATGTTCTCCATTATCCCTCTAGGATATTTTATTGATCTATCGGCTAGTTGTATGCTTATTCTGGTTGGTTTTAATTCTCCGAGGTCTAGTTTAGCGTATAGTGAATACGGCATTAGATTTATACTAGCACCTAAGTCTGCCAATGCTTCTATTGAACTAAGACTACCCAGAAAACATGGAATTGTGAAACTTCCTGGATCAGATAGTTTTTCTGGTATCTTATTCAACAGCACTGCTGAACAATTAGCATTCATAGTAACAGCCGAGAGTTCTTCCATTTTCTTTCTATTCGTGATTAGATCTTTCAAGAATTTAGCATATCTTGGCATTCCTGAAATCACATCAATGAAAGGAAGATTTACATTTATCTGTTTAAACATATCCAAGAATTTGGATTGCTCGGCTTCAAGTTTCTCTTTCTTCATTTTACTCGGATAAGGAAGAGGTGGTTGGTATGGTTTAACATAAGGTTTATCCTTAACTGTGTTATCTTCATTAACCTTTTCAACTACCGGTTCTTTTTCCTTATCTTGATCAGGTTGTGGTTCTTGTGGAGTAGGAATAGTTTCATCAGAAGTTACAGGTATTTCAGGTGGTTTAAGTGTTGTACCACTTCTTGTGGTAATAGCTTTAGCTGTTTCATTCCGGGGGTTAGCATTTGTATCGCTTGGTAGACTTCCCGGTTTTCTTTCACCTATTAACCTTGCTAGGTTACTTACTTCTTGTTCTAGATTTTGAATAGAAGCTTGTTGATTTCTAAATGCTTGAGCATTTTGTTCATTTGTTTGTTTTTGAGATGTGAAAAACTGCGTTTGAGTTTCAACTAGCTTCGTCATCATATCTTCTAAATTCGGCTTTTTATCATCGGTTTGTTGTGGTGGTTTGTTTTGAAAATTCGGTCTTTGCTGATTATAAGTATTATTGGATACTTGTTGATTGCTAGGACCTTGTTGGTTATTGTATGGAATATTTCGGTTATAATTCTGGTTTTGATTGTAAATCGGTCTTGGCGGTTGATAATTATTCTGATAATTATTTCCAGGCCTTTGGTTTATGTATGAAATATTCTCTCTTTGTTCCATTGTTAATTCAATACTGAGACAATCTTTTGTCAAATGTGGTCCTCCACACTGCTCACAACTAATTCGTATTGAGTGAATATCCTTAGTCATCTTTTCCATTCGTCTCTCGAAAGCATCTATCTTTGCCGAAATGGAATCTAAGTCATGGCTAGAATCGGCTCTAGCTGCTTTAGATGATCTAATGATGTCTTTTTCTTGGTGCCACTCATGTGAGTGGGAAGCAGTGTTATCAATAATTTTGTAAGCATCAGTTTCGGTTTTCTTCATAATAGAACCACCAGCTGCTATATCTATGTCTTTCCTTGTAGTGATGTCCCATCCTTGGTAGAATATTTGTACTATTTGACAGGTGTCTAAACCATGTTGCGGACATCCTCTTAGTAACTTTCCATATCTTGTCCACGCCTCATATAGAGTTTCATTTGGTTTCTGTGTGAACGTAACAATTTCTGCTTGAAGTCTTACGGCTTTAGATGCGGGAAAGAATTGTTTAAGAAATTTGTCAATTAAAACATCCCATGTATCGATCGCTCCTTCAGGTAACGATTCCAACCAATCTTTGGCTTCTCCCTTTAAAGTCCAGGGAAATAACATGAGATATATCTGTTCATCCTCCACTTCTCGGATTTTAAATAGTGTGCAGATCCTATTAAAGGTACGTAGATGTTCATTTGGATCTTCCTTCGGCGCACCACTAAATTGGCATTGATTAGTCACCATGTGTAGAATTTGTCCTTTGATTTCATAATCTGGCGCATTAATGTCTGGATGAGTAATTGCGTGACCTTGGCCAGTGCGTTTAGCTCTCATTCGGTCTTCCATACTTAAAGGTTCCAGATTCTCCATAATTGAATTTGTTGACTCGGTATCACTAGATGATTCTGATTTAATAGTTCGTTCCTCAACAATCTCTGTTTGAATGATTGGTGGTTCCGGAGGAAAGTTTAATGGTTCAGGATCTACGAACCGTTCCTGAATATTTTCCGGATTCTCAATTGTGAGGTTGGGTTCAAAAAATGGATTATCGGAAATTTGAACTGAAGTACTTGGTCGACTGGATGACGATTCTAAAGAAAAATCAACGGCGGTTATATTTGTTAAACGATGTCTTGATCGAGTTACAGGTGGTGAACGTACAAAAGGTGATGAACGTCTTGCTCGGTGCATTCACTGAATATCCTATTAGTTTTAAAAAGGAAAGAAAAATTATAATAAGTTATCCAATCAATAGACTTTTCTGATTTTGCCCACGTTTCGAATAGCCAAAAGATGCAGCAGAGGGGCAGGATTCGTTTGGTCTCAATATAATTGAGGACTGTTTGGCTCCAATAACCCGGTCCACGTACAAATCCAACTATTACTACGAACCAGAAAATTTTGATGTCTATCAATTTAACCACTTAAAATAAATTTTCGTAATTTTTTAGAAATTTAGATAAGAAGTAGAAAAAATTCTAAGTCCTAAAACTAGAATAGCGAGAAATAAGAGAGAAAAAGAGTTCGTCGAAAAAGGTCGAAAAAGAAAAAAATGGTTGAAAAATAAAAGGTGACGGAAAAATAAAAGAAACTTATAAAAACTTAAAAATACTTAACTAACCTAACCTTATTACTACAACTAACTTAAAATTATAATCGCAAATTGAAATTACTAATTGGAATGATAATTGGTACATAGTAAAAGGTGTCTAAAAATATTAAAGCTTACAGGAAAAACTAAATCCCAAATGGAAATAACTTAAAAAGAAACTAAAACTTAAAAAGGCGTCGCAAAATTCTAAAGCACCTAAATACTAGTCTAAAGAAAAAGTACTTAAGGAGTTTTACGGCAAAGCCTAAAAATCTAGGAGTAAAAATAACTATAGCAAAAACTAAGTTTAAAATTAAAAATGAGCTAAAAATACAAATATTACGCTACAACGATTAAAAAGGTACAAAATATAAAAGTTATAAAAAGTTATAAAAATATTAGATTTTATAAAAATATTATTTTTATATTTTATATATTTTTGTATTAAATATTATATATAATAAAACTAGTTTTTAAGTTAATTAAAATAAACTAAAAACTTAAATATAATAATAATAGATAATAGGGTTTAATTAATAATAATTAAATAATAACCGTAATAAATGCGAAATTAGGGTTTGAATGTGGCCCTGTCAGACCCCTCATGCGAGTCGCATGATTTAAGAGGGTGGGTCATGCGAGTCGCATGAACACCCTGAACTGGTTCAATTTGACTGGTTCAAATGACAGGTCACGTAATATTTATTATTTATTTATATTTTTCTGTTTTATATTTAAAAGATAAATATATATATAATTAAAATAAAACTTAATTTTAAAACTAAAAATATACTTAAAATACTTTATAATTTTGTTAAAATAAAAGAAAAACTTAAAAATATACTTAAAATATATTTTTTTTTTTTTCGATTTTAAAAGCTTTTTTTTTATATATTTTTTATTTTTTTTAAAAATATAAATTTTACAAAAACTAATTATAACTTTAAAAATTAAAAATTATAACGTTTCGCTTTGGCGAATGTTCCCCGGCAGCGGCGCCAAAAATACTTGATGTCGAACGAGGTGTATATAAAATAGCTTATATTTTACTAGGAAAAACTATTAAATACGATACAATTTTACACAAGATATTTATTTATTTATAGAATGGATATACTTAAACCTTGCTACAACACTTATAGGCAGTGTACCTAATCGTACAGTAGTGTAGTTTTTAGTAAGTCCGGTTCGTTCCACAGGGAAATCTTTAAACAAAGCTCAACGCTATATTAGTTTACTTTTATAAAAATACAAATATATATATAAGTGATATTATTATTATAAAGGGGGGTTTTTACCGTTTAATGACCGGTTTGTCGATTTTAAAACTTTAGTCGCAGTTAAAACCTAATGTAAAATATTAAATAAATACAAGACTTAAATTAAAGTGTAAAGTAAATAACGATAATGAAATTGCGAATAAAAATGCGATAAAATAAACTTGCGATAAAAAGTACGATAATTAAAAGTGCGATTAAATAAAATAACAATAAATAAAAGTGCGATAATTAGAAGTGCAATTAAATATAAAATAAAGGAAATTAAATATGAAATAAAAGAATTATGCTTATTTAAACTTCCGTAATCATGATGTTTGACGTGTTGATTTTAGTTTTATGCCCATGGGTTAATTGTCCTTTGTCCTGGATTATTCAATATGTCCGTCTGGTTTTTGTCCATAACAGTCCATCAGTCATAAATATAAATTGCAAGTGTCCTTGTCAAATTATTATTATACCCGAAGTTAAATATTCCAACTAATTGGGGATTCGAATTGTAACAAGGTTTTAATACTTTGTTTAATGAATACACCAGGTTATCAACTGCGTGTAAACCAAGGTTTTACTACTTTGTTAACAATTACACCAATTACCCTTGAATGTAATTTCACCCCTGTTTTAATTATTCTAGTGGCTATTAATCCATTCCCGTGTCCGGTTAAATGAACGATTATTCGTACATATAAATACCCCGCCCATCGTGTCCGATTGAGTGTATATGGTAGTTTATAGGGACGCCCAATTGTAAATCTTTATATTAACATTAACAAACTTTCATTTAGTTAAACAAATATAAAGCCCATTAATAGCCCATAGTCTAGTTTCCACAAGTGTCGTTCTTTTGTCCAAACCCCAATTATGGTACAAAGCCCAATTACCCAATTTTAGTAATTAGCCCAACATCATGATTACTTCGTTTTAAATAAGCATAATAATAACTTAGCTACGAGACATTAATGTAAAAAGGTTGAACATAACTTACAATGATTAAAAATAGCGTAGCGTTACACGGACAGAATTTCGACTTACACCCTTACAACATTCGCTAACATACCCTTATTATTAGAATTATAATTAAAATTAAAATATAAATTATAAATATAAATATATTTACGTATGAAGAGGAAGAGAAAAAAAGATGATTAAAACTCGGCACAAAACTGGCTTTATATAGGACCTGACCAGCAATCTCACTCCATGCGACTCGCATGGATTTGTGCCTTTGGCCATGCGAGTCGCATGGCCACCCTGGATCCAGCCAAATTGGTTTGTTTTCTTCTTGCCGACGTAATATAATAATAATAATATATATAATATATAATTATATATAATTATATATATATTATATTATATTCTTGTGCATAGTAGACTAGATATTTTTGGTCCGTTGCGTCGGGCGTTTCTTCTTGGCTCAGGTCCCGGTTCCGGATTTTCGGACGTCCTCGCGTATTATTTTAAATCGCGTACTTTGCGTCTTGTAACTTGTACTCTTGTCATTTTGAGACGTTCCTCATCAATATTTTGAACCTTTTTAATTGTATCTTGTACTTTTTAGCTCTTTGGACCTTTTTGTCTTCAATTTGTTGAATCTGCCTTTTGTCTTCACCTTTTATTATTTAAACGAATATCTCTTGTAAATAGAACAATTGCAACTAAAAGCTTGTCTTTCTTGAGGAATAATGCTATGGAATATATGTTCGTTTTTAGCATTATCAACATCAATTATTTTATAGTGCTACCGGCTCGTGGTTCACACTCGATGCTACCGGCTCGTGGTTCACATCAATTATTTTATAGTGCTACCGGCTCGTGGTTCACACTCGATGCTACCGTAACATCCACAAACAAATACGCCCTAAACATGAACGCATAATTATTCCACTCACAATAATAACCCTTCGCCATAGGGGTTTTATAATCCACATCACACGCCCCATGTGATAACGTACACACAAAGTGTGCACCTCGTCAAAGGTGGTCAACCAAAACGCACAACCGTGCCAATTGGACCTATATCCAAGTCCATCAATCCACCTATATGTGAAGTGAGCTCTATAACCGAGAACCACTTCACCCGACCCGCACCCATCCTACACATACATATGCACATAGGATATTAACACTCACCTTGTCGCCTTGATGAATGCTTCCAAGTAATCCGCAACTCGTCAATGGAAAGTACCTATTCCATTATCACAAATTCAACAACACACTTAGATTGGATTTACAAACCAACCCAATTCGACACTTAGTGCAAATTCGACCCAAATGCACTTCCAAGCACAAACCGCGCCCAAAATTAACCAATAATCACTAACACAAGTGAGAATGGTCTTAGTACGCCAATTAAACCCGATCATAGGTGATAAACACCTATCTTGCCCAAAAAGACACTTAAACCCTAATTTTGACCCATAAAGGTCAAAATCTTACCCTTTACAAGTTTTGACACCAAAACACATTTAACTCGGTTTAATACTTCAACTTAATCCATTTTAAGTTTACAAACCTCATTAAATCGACAATTGGGTCATAATCACCACTAAACCCTAATGTTGACCCGAAGTCAAAACTAGTCAACCAAATAACCCTAAATAGGTTTCAATACTTCCATAATCACTAAACCTAGTGATTAAACCCAATTTCAAGTTCTAAACATAACCAATTTGTTCACCAACCCGAAATCCACCAACAATAACAATAAACCCGATTACTAGCATCACTAACCCACTTCATGAGTCTAAATGGGTTTATCAACAAATCAAGTTCAAACCCTAACTTTGAATAGCAAAATCAACAATGAAATTCGGAGTTAGAACTTACCAATACCGCCAAAATGATGCCGTTGACGAGTGGAACAACTTTAATACCCGAGGTTTGACCCGAAACACCCTTCTTCTTCTCCAAATGGAGCTCTCTCTCTCTCTCTAAAGCTCTACTCTCACTCTAGGGTTTGAAGATGAGAGTGTTTGATGAGTGAAAATGTGATCCAAACTGATCAAAGGATCAGTTTTGATGACCCCAAACCGACCCCAAGTGAAAAGACCAAAGTACCCTTCATTTAGACCTTTTAAAAAGGCTGAAAATTGCATCAGACGGGTTCGGCGCGCCGCGCCGAAAGGTGGAGCGCCGCTCCAACCTTCAGGTCAGTTTTCAGTTTCTTGTTTTGGCCATAACTTTTTGACCGTAGCTCCGTTTTCGATGAATCAAATATCGTTGGAAACGTGATAAGATTTCCTTTCCAATGGTAAGGCTTTGGAACATCAACACAAACTTTATTTGGGGTTGAAAGGATACGTACACACCTTGTCACTTCAGACAACGTCCAGTTTCCTTCGGCGTTCGAGCAAGCAACACGTACACTTCATACACGCATCGTACATCATAAATACATTATGTACAATAAATATTTGGGTCTTACAACTCTCCCCCACTTAAACTCGATCACGTCCTCGTGATCTTCTCCACTTAACCAATCCGGAACTACTCAACGACCCTCAATCCTAAGTTCCAATCCGAACTCTCCTAGACAACTCTTCCTAATGAATCACCTTTAACAACTAAAATCGTCACCCGCGATTTATCAAAACCACTATCCGAGCACTAAAACCTGCTCTTTTCCCCATATCGGGAAAAACTCAACCAACCTCGTACCGAGATATAAATTCCTTAGCGTACCTTTTCCACGGACAACGCTAAAAGTGACCAAGTCTCAACCTAAAGTCAACAATCCGAACGTTGAAGATCGAACCACATGAATCCTCACGGATTACTCTTACCACTAAACATCCTTTGTAGTGCGCAATACAACCAATACGCCACTATCCTAACATCATAAGCAACGACTAACACCAAAAGCGCCCAAAACGACTATGGCAACGCTAATCCTAAGGTGTCCAAAATCGACTATTGTCACAACCGTAACAACACGTGAGCGAAACACGGCTATCGCAATCACTAATCACACAACATGGTCCTCACGATCCCACCATCGGTGTATAAAACAACCAATAGATAACTCAACACCGGATGAAGTCAGCGGACCCCGTCAACGGTCGTGCTTCACCGATATATCACCACGCTCATGATGAAGTCAGCGGACCCCGAAAGTCATGCTCCACTAATCACGTACTCCCATGATGAAGTCAGCGGATCCTAAAGATCATGCTTCATCAATCAACCATACCATAATGAAGTCAGCGGACCCCGAAAGTCATGCTTCATTAATCAACAATCCCATGATGAAGTCAGCGGACTCCGAAAGTCATGCTTCATCAATCATCAATACCACGATGAAGTCAGCGGACCCCGAAGGTCATGCTTCATCAATCACATACGCACTTTCGGCCTCAAACAACGAGTAGTGCAACATCGCGCTCTGCTACACTATAGTGGACCCT
The DNA here is from genome assembly GCF_046630445.1 of Rutidosis leptorrhynchoides. Lineage (NCBI taxonomy): Eukaryota > Viridiplantae > Streptophyta > Magnoliopsida > Asterales > Asteraceae > Rutidosis > Rutidosis leptorrhynchoides. Next base: position 35,128,258 of record NC_092333.1, on the reverse strand, counting down.
AGCGGACCACTAACCACCCATAATCGAGCAAGAACCACCTATATCAAACATAGGTACCGAACAATAATTCTCCAAAAGAGAACCCGACACACACCTCCCTTAACTGAAGGATTTCACTTTGCTCGCCAAACACGTCCATTATCTCTCAATGAGATTTACCACGTTACCACCTTGGTGATAATTCAAATCCAAACCATATGTACAATTTATCCGAAATTGTACTCTACCACATATCGACCAAGAACTAGGTCTCGACAACATTTTCCGGATCTACCAAAGGCATCATCCGAAATCTCACACTAAAACTTCCTCGTGCGGGAGTGTAACTCCCCCACTTGGAACCACGTTCCAATATCATAACTCGTACAACCGTACCATGCTACCAAAGATAGACTTTTCCCACAATTGGGTTCACACGACCCATCACCACATCTTGCTCTGTCCTTGAGCACGCGAAGGATTTCAAACAATCCTTAAGCACTTCGAACGAAAAGTGTACCACAAATTACACAAACTACACCCTCGCAATCATCCAATTGCTTTAGTTTGTCAAATTCCACCTAGTCACTCATGTACCTAAGGGTTTCACCCCGGTACCCTAAGTACAATGTAACCACAACACACTCGGAGTCGAACACCACGCTAGTAGGTATAAAAGAGGCACCTAATGTCGCGTCATAAAGACTCCATTACCAACACACATCGAGATTTTAAACACTCGATCTCAAGGGTTCCAATCACCCGACGAACCTCCTGGTTCATCACTTCAACATAAAAGCGAACACGCGCTTAACAATCGAACACCAAAACCATTTCCATGGCTTGGTAGAAACATTTTTCCAAATACTAAGGAATGCTTGGTTGCACCAAGTCTTAAGCCCTTCGCCCGTCAATCAATCATCAACATAGGGTACTTCCATTAGGAACGTCACCCATAGCATAACATGCACAACAAAGGCACGCAACTCAAACTCAAACGGCATTTAATAAATAATCAGAAGACATATTTATCAAAATTAAACGTACCTTAACGTCTCCTGGCCGCACCCGTCCCCGCTAATTTGGGACATTCCGACTTACGATGTCCTTCTTTTTTGGCAATTGAAGCACACCATACCATCACCCTTTGGTACCGAACATTCCCAAGACTTGTGACCCCTCACGCCACAATTGTAACATCTAGCCGCAACAGAATCCGACATACCCGCTCGCGTACCACCCGTGCTCACACTCGGACCCTTAGCCCTCTTACTCGGAGCACCATAAGAAACGACCCTTCGCTCACTTGAAGGTTCACCCTTTTTCGATCGTGAATACGACTCGAAACCTCTAGCCAAGTCGAATAATTCCGAAAACGATTTCGCTTGACCCCGGCTAATTTTACTTTTCAAGTCATCATTCAAGGTCTGATAGAAATCTCCCATCAACAAACGATCATTCCCCAAATACTCCGGACAAAAACGAGCCTTCGCCATAAAGGTCGTCTTGAGAGTACTCAAATCCATAGATCCTTGTCGCAAATTTCGCAATTCATTACGCAATTCCCACAAATCGGTCGATGTCCAGAACTCCTCGAAGAATTCCTCCTTAAAGTCGTCCCACGATAAAGCCATAAACGTCTCGCCACCGACAAGATCAATCTTACCATCCAACCAATCCTTTGCCCTACCCCGCAACAAACTCGTAGCGAGTCTCGTCTTTCTCTCGGGAGGGCAATCAATAGTACGGAAACACCCTTCGACGTCCGAAATCCAAGTTGTGCTTACCAAAGGATCCAGTTTCCCGTCATACATCGGGGGTTTAGTCCTCATGAAGCTCTTAAGATAACGCTCCATTTCACCACTACTTTGAAGTTTGGAATACTTCCTATCTATTTCTTCTCGAAACGCTCTCATTTGCTCCGCAACGGCGGCCTCAACTCTAGCGTTAAACTCCACGTTATTCGCCTCGATCTCGTTTCGCGTCGTCAATCTCAAAATGCAAAACGATTAGATCACGAACGTATAAAATCGCACGCACAACTCCGTCCCATCTTGCTAAACACTCGTCGTACATCACTCGTTAGACGCGATTTGCACCCGTAATAAGGTTTGCAAGTTCTTATTACGCACACACGCCGCATCGACTTGTTAGTACAACGACCGTCTCGCTCGATGATATAAACAAACACAACAAGATTCTACGCGATACAAACATACGCGAGAATTATTTTCACAACACAAATAACATATTAATAATATACGCATTACTAATACAAACGTTAGTCAACCTATAACAAGGCACTAACTAAACCCATTCCGACCCGTAATCCTACAAGTCCCGCAACAAATTAAGTACACACAAAAGTCTAAGTCTAGGCACCTATCTCAAGTCACCTAAATCCCTTAGACCATGCTCTGATACCACTTGTAACAACCCAAACCAAACCACGACAAAACCCGTTAATTTTCACAACAAAAAAAAAAAAAATTCCTGAACAGCATACCCGCGCGCCGCGCCCCCTACCTGGCGCGCCGCGCCAAAACGGGCTGTCCCCGGGACTTTTAAGTGCGAAAAAGATAAGCGAGTTCCCGACACATTTAACCAAAACGCTTTTAGACACAAGTTTATATATGTTAAACTAGCACATAACTAAGGTGTGAACGAGTTTTACAAAGCGGGGCCCACATCGACCCAAATTACCACTTAAGTACCAATTACACGTTTTTGACCATAAGACTTTTAATACACAATAAAGCCGAGCATGGCGATCGGGGATACGCTACACAATTCTAAACAATCCAGAAGCAAGTCTCTAAGCAACTATGCAAGTCTTCTAGTCCTCGCGCTTACCCGAGCCACCGTCCGCATGCAATCTATAAAAAAAGTCAACAACGAGAGGGTAAGCTAACGCTTAGTGAGTGATAATATACTACATACATATATATGTATAAAATGAATACGCCACCCAAATAACAAATACCGCATACCGAACGTCCAAGCATAAAGGCAAGCTAGTCTAGGCGTACCGTACAAACACTAAGCACCAAGCTAATAATATCAACAAATATAAGTTCACAGTAACGATGTGAACGATGCCAATTAGCTACACCTATAAGGTTAGCCACATAACGACAATGCAACATTATACGTATACAATATACATATATAACAACGCGTAAAAACACCCAAGGTTAACCATAACGCTATGGTGCTACCGGCTCGTGGTTCACACCATACGCATTTGAGTCTCACTCGTTTATAGTGCTACCGGCTCGTGGTTCACACTCGATGCTACCGGCTCGTGGTTCACATCAATTACTTTATAGTGCTACCGGCTCGTGGTTCACACTCGATGCTACCGGCTCGTGGTTCACATCAATTATTTTATAGTGCTACCGGCTCGTGGTTCACACTCGATGCTACCGGCTCGTGGTTCACATCAATTATTTTATAGTGCTACCGGCTCGTGGTTCACACTCGATGCTACCGGCTCGTGGTTCACATCAATTATTTTATAGTGCTACCGGCTCGTGGTTCACACTCGATGCTACCATAACATCCACAAACAAATACGCCCTAAACATGAACGCATAATTATTCCACTCACAATAATAACCCTTCGCCATAGGGGTTTTATAATCCACATCACACGCCCATGTGATAACGTACACACAAAGTGTGCACCTCGTCAAAGGTGGTCAACCAAAACGCACAACCGTGCCAATTGGACCTATATCCAAGTCCATCAATCCACCTATATGTGAAGTGAGCTCTATAACCGAGAACCACTTCACCCGACCCGCACCCATCCTACACATACATATGCACATAGGATATTAACACTCACCTTGTCGCCTTGATGAATGCTTCCAAGTAATCCGCAACTCGTCAATGGAAAGTACCTATTCCATTATCACAAATTCAACAACACACTTAGATTGGATTTACAAACCAACCCAATTCGACACTTAGTGCAAATTCGACCCAAATGCACTTCCAAGCACAAACCGCGCCCAAAATTAACCAATAATCACTAACACAAGTGAGAATGGTCTTAATACGCCAATTAAACCCGATCATAGGTGATAAACACCTATTTTGCCCAAAAAGACACTTAAACCCTAATTTTGACCCATAAAGGTCAAAATCTCACCCTTTACAAGTTTTGACACCAAAACACATTTAACTCGGTTTAATACTTCAACTTAATCCATTTTAAGTTTACAAACCTCATTAAATCGACAATTGGGTCATAATCACCACTAAACCCTAATGTTGACCCGAAGTCAAAACTAGTCAACCAAATAACCCTAAATAGGTTTCAATACTTCCATAATCACTAAACCTAGTGATTAAACCCAATTTCAAGTTCTAAACATAACCAATTTGTTCACCAACCCGAAATCCACCAACAATAACAATAAACCCGATTACTAGCATCACTAACCCACTTCATGAGTCTAAATGGGTTTATCAACAAATCAAGTTCAAACCCTAACTTTGAATAGCAAAATCAACAATGAAATTCGGAGTTAGAACTTACCAATACCGCCAAAATGATGCCGTTGACGAGTGGAACAACTTTAATACCCGAGGTTTGACCCGAAACACCCTTCTTCTTCTCCAAATGTAGCTCTCTCTCTCTCTCTAAAGCTCTACTCTCACTCTAGGGTTTGAAGATGAGAGTGTTTGATGAGTGAAAATGTGATCCAAACTGATCAAAGGATCAGTTTTGATGACCCCAAACCGACCCCAAGTGAAAAGACCAAAGTACCCTTCATTTAGACCTTTTAAAAAGGCTGAAAATTGCATCAGACGGGTTCGGCGCGCCGCGCCGAAAGGTGGAGCGCCGCTCCAACCTTCAGGTCAGTTTTCAGTTTCTTGTTTTGGCCATAACTTTTTGACCGTAGCTCCGTTTTCGATGAATCAAATATCGTTGGAAACGTGATAAGATTTCCTTTCCAATGGTAAGGCTTTGGAACATCAACACAAATTTATTTGGGGTTGAAAGGATACGTACACACCTTGTCACTTCAGACAACGTCCAGTTTCCTTCGGCGTTCGAGCAAGCAACACGTACACTTCATACACGCATCGTACATCATAAATACATTATGTACAATAAATATTTGGGTCTTACAGATATAGTGAACGGGCTCGAAACTAAAAAACATAAATTTACCCGCCATCTACTATCGAGCCAAACCGAGCAACAATCAAAACAATACAACTACCAACGAGACGAAGACACCAACCTAATAAACAAAACGCAAGCCAGACTATAAGGAAAAACTACAAAGATACACTAACAACAAAATCCAAAACGAAGGCAGGAACCACCGATCCGAAATGGCTGCTTTGCCGTCAACCGTGTCACTTCTAACCCCATCAACCAATCGATTCCTAATCCTATACGATAGGACGTTAGACGATGTTGACCCAACCAAAATAGCCGACGAAGGAGGTAATACGCCTTCACGAACAAGCCCGTCAAAGAAACCGGATTCACATTTATGCGCTTCAATCACATTCTTACCGCCTTCGTCCTAACTGAAACCTCCTCAACGATAGCCTTAGACGTACACTTACCGAACTTCTTCATAATACACCCAAAGTTAATGGAAGCCGAAGAAAATGTTGCTGCAACAGAAGGCATAACCAACCTCGCAGAACTAATCGGTTGAGCCAAAGGAGGATCCAAAACAGGAGTGACAACTTCACCGCCATCCATATCACATTGAAAGTTGCCGAAAGCTAAAACCTATAAGGTACAAGTTAGGGAAGTTAGGGAGTAGTAATTCCATGAAGTAAATTGTCACCCATTAACTTTTGTTAAGGTATGTACGTTCTGTTGATAAAATTTATAATACTAATTAATATTGTATTTATCATCAAATGACCATTGACTTAGCGATATCGGTGAGACGCTTTCAACCAAGAGGTTGGGGGTAAAGTCTATGGATGAATAATAGTAACAATGAATCTGATATGGATCAGGTGATCATATATATATATATATATATATTCATTTAATTTTTTGAATCCATATCTATATTCATGTAAAAAAAATTAATCATCCACAAAATTATCCTTTAAATTAAGCGAGTTAATAGGTATCTGTTGGACATAAATAAAATAATCAAATTATTTTTAACATTTTAAATATAACGTAATTTAATAAAAATAGATACACAAAACCGTGTAACTCTTATCATCAATCGAGCAAAATATGTAATAATAGTAATTCAATATATATTTTAACTAATGTTTTGTGTAATCACTTATTAAACAGATAGTCTCGTACATGTATATGTATCGGGTTTCCCTTTAATAATATCTGGTTTTTCGAAGAAAAAAAAAATATATGCAGGGTAGCATGTAAATGTAGCATATTTTTTGTAACAATTTAATAGTTTAGAATGTATATGTATAAGGATATGTAATGTAGCATATATTTTAGTTTAGAGTTATATAAATATATGTTTTTAGGGTGATAACAGATACTCTGTGGATGATAAATCGTGATTTATACCCGATCTACAAATTTTTCTCATTGTACATACTCATATTCATATTAGTAATTCATCAATTTAGATCATCTATATTTATTTTAATGGATCGGATTAGTTAGATATTTAATGGATTGGACATCTATTGTTATTCTAGTGGAAAACTGGATATGTATATATTTGTGAAAAAATTCTTGCATGGATATGTTGAGTTTGCCATTTTTAAAAAATAATTAGTACTCCGTATTAATTTTAAATTTTACATGATGTTATTTGTTTTTTTCAAAGGTCATCGTGTAATCAATTAGTGTCTACTTTAATCAAAACACCTTGAGGGCATGAGTCCTAATTTCGACCACATTTAGATTAGATGGTTGAACAAGTAAGGATGGATCTACAGTAATAAAAGTATCAAAAGAGAATCAAATTTTTATTTATTTATTTTTTTTTTTTTTTATGTGCTACTAAAAGAGGGTTAAATTGTGTACTTTTTCATATATAATTGCGCCGGGAGTCCCTGTAGTTTGTTACGGAGTATTATCATCATTATAATAATTATAACGTTATTTGTTGAGTGCTTTTGATAAAACTGAATGATTTAGTGCTGAATGGTTCAAAATTTTGAATGATTCAAAGGCTTTGAATAAAGTTTGTTCTGAATGAAAATAAGCTGTTTGATAATCATTTAGAATGAATGAAATAAACTGAGTAGAATTACCTTATCAAAGTGTAACATGAATAAAATATACTTGTTAGTTAAGTGTTTAGGATATGATTTGAGGAGAAATTACAGAAAATTTAGGCTCTTAATGGTTAAGAGAGAGTTTCATCTCTGAATGGTTCAGCACCGAATTCTAAACCATTCAACACCATATGTCATTCAGAGGTCCGAAAAAAACGCACTGAGTGCTGAATGGTTCAGCATTCAACACTGAACCATTCCATTAAAAGACAAACAAACGCACCCTTACTCGGTATTTGAATATTGAATATACTCGTAATATATACTCAGTATTACGAGTATCCATTATCGTATAACTTTGCACTCGTATTAAATTAAAATCATACTGTATTAAATAAATTATCTATAGTTTCTATTAAAATTCTATAATGATGATGTCATTATTATGCTGATTCTATTGTTAAAAAAAATCAAAAAATAAAAGGAAAAAAATCTAAACATGGTGAATGATATCATTAATTTAAATAATTTTTAATTAAAATTAAATTTAATTAATTAATTATTATTATTAAATCTTATTAATAATTATTTTAATAATTTGAATTTTTTTAATTAATTATTTTGAATTGAGTACAACAGGGTATAAAAGCTAGGAAGAAAGAAATCAATTCTAAATTTTTATATTTAATTTACACTTTTAAAATAAAATGACAACCAATATTATCTTTTATGATTAGGTGTGGATTGTTTAATATGCGTTTTATGTGTCTGATGAAATGTTCAGTACGAGTCATTAAACTAATTTAGCATTTAGGTTCACTTAATACCTAAAATATATCATTAAATTGTTTCGTTTAAACAAACTTGTGGTTCAACGAGTCATTTCACTGGTATAAATAGATAAAATAAAAAACAACTACTGCCAATTTTTAGCTGAGAGAATCGTCTAGAGTCGGTTACATACACCTTTCGTCCCCTTCATTCCTTATTATTATTATCTTATTCTATTATATCTTCTTAATGATTCCTTCATATCAATAATTTCATAATTAAATATTGAATAACAAAACAAAAGCCCAAAATCATTCATTTTCATGATCATCTGTTTCGCTACCAAATTGCTACAGTGATTCGGTCAGTAATTCCTTCCTTTCAAGTTTACCTTCTAGTTGTTCATTTGTTACGCAATTTAGGTCAATTTTGTGAAAACACTGCTGATTGTTAGTTTTGAAAGTCTGATATAGTTGAAATTGAGACTCCTAATTTCACGTATGTGTTTTATTTCTATGCTACAGAGTTGTTGCTTTTCATTTTAAGAAAAATAATATAATAAATAATATAATGTTTTTAGTTAAAAAAAATGCTATAATTAAATTATCCTATTTAGTTTATTATTATTGTTTTGAAGTTGTTTGTTTGTGATGCGTAGTTACAATTGTTATTGTAATGTATTAATATTAGATGTAGCCTTTCAAAAAAAATTAATATTAGATGTAGAAATGCTAATGGTTAGTTAGTTCGAATGCAAGAGTTTCGATTAGGAAACACGGAACCATATAGTAAGTTGTTAGAAATGATAGATGTAGGTTAAGAAAACAATACTGCTGTATCATTTTTAGACGTACTTTCGACTCCTAATTCACAAAGAGCAAGTCAACCGTCACATAAACATACCACTCTGGCAACTTCTAGGGATCAGTAGGTTAAGAGTTAATATTGAATGAAATAGTGTGATGAGGTGGCTATGAGGATTGGTATGAAGTTCGTTTTAGATTGTTTTTGATGGCGAAAAGTTGTAAGATACTAAGATGTGTAACTATAAATAATCGTTATTTGTTATCATTTTTAGACTAGTTAAACTAGTTTGGTATAGAATTCTTGTTGATATGCTCTTGGTAATGTTGTGAGGCTGAGTGCAGATGTAGGGGATGAAGTATCATTTTTATTGGTTAATTGGATTTACACAAAAACACATAGGTCTTCTTAGTGGGAATTGAACAGATGATCGGTCACGTTAAATTTTTCATTGTTAAATATCTGGCCCTGATGTACCGATTGCCATTTTTCTTTTTGTTGGATCTAACACTTTGTTATGAAACGCTTCGTTCCCAGTGGCGAATCCAGGATTGAAACTTAATGGAGTCCTAATTTTTTTTTCACAACTAATTATATTTGACGGGTATTTTACCGGTTGTTTACCTCCAAAAAACTATAAATCCTAAAAATATATGGGGTCCTGAAAAAAAATTTAGTGGTGTCATCTACAATTTGAAGAGTACTCCGTAAAAAAAATTCCAGACTAACGGGGTCACGGGACCCCACTCCTCATAGTGTAAATTCGCCACTGTTCGTTCCTACCCTTCTTGGGTCATTTTGTGTACTTAAAAATGAATTGGTCAACAAGAAACGTATTGATGTTTGATGAAGTCTATACACAATGGTACAACGCAGTTTTAGATCTACCAAAGGCCAATTCTTTTTGCTGTTCCATGTTACCTATATGTCAATAGACAATCATTACATAATATTTTTGTATCTATTCTGGTCGAGTTTCTCAGCTTTGTTTCATTAAGGTACATTTCAGGTATTTGACTATTGGGTGAACCTGGAAAAGTCGCCATCTGTTGTTTTCTGTCTGTTTTTTTCTTTTGTCATTTATTTTAATTTGTATCTCTACCTATATTGTACTCGGTCGATTTTTGGTCGATGATATGATTTTCTTTCATTCAATATAATATGAACTCTCATTGCTGTAATTTTGTGCTATGTGTAGGTCTTGTTGTTACTTGATGATACACAAAATAACGTGAATGAGTGAGATTTCTCAATTATTTTGTGTGACAGCTTTTATAACATACTAGATGATTTCAAACGAGGTGAATCTTTCAACAACTATCGAAAAATCACCCAACCGGCAAGATTTTGATATCAAGATTTGGGGATGGTCCCTTATTTCAGTTGTCCCGTGGGCCCTCAATGCCACGGAGAAATTTAAAATGCCAACCTTTTTCAACAAAAAACTGAAGAAACACGCAAAAAGGTCTCGGTTCCGTAAATTCTCCGAACCTGGTGTGAGTTATGCTACTGTTCGGTTCAGACCCTATGTTTCTAAGGTTCCATGGCATACGGGCCCACGAGCGTTTCTTTCCCAGTTCTTTCCACGATATGGGCATTATTGTGGACCAAATTGGTCAAGTGGTAAAGACGGTGGGTCTTTACTTTGGGACAAACGTCCTATTGATTGGCTAGACTATTGTTGCTATTGTCATGATATGGGTTACGATACTCATGATCAAGCTGAACTTCTTAAGGCGGATTTGGCCTTTTTAGAGTGTTTGGAGAAGCCTAATATGGCTACAAAAGGGGATGCGCACGTTGCTCATCTGTATAGGACAATGTGCTTATCAGGTTTGTGTACCCTTCTTTCTCCATTCCCATGTTTCACAAAGAAAAAAGGTTCTTTTTTGACCTAATTGACAATTTCTTGCATTGATATTTTATAATCTGTTCATTAATCAGAGTACCTTATATGCTCAAGTAATTGCATCATTTCATTATACTAGAAAGTTGTAGTTAGAATTGGAATGATGTTGAGTTTGTTAATGTATCAAAATGATGTAATGAATTGGTTGACACTTGAAAGGGATGATATTTGGTTTGACCCACATGACCTGCATACATATATCAAATTGTTTTGTTTTCTGTAACTGATTTAACCTGTTTGGCACTTTTGATCCATTTGACCCGTTCCACTTTTAACCAAGTGTTTTAGTTTGACTCATTTGAGATCGCAACCTAAATCGTCTCATTATGAGTAAAAGGGTTGCGAAGTTTGTGTTCACATTGTTAAAGTAATTTGATTTTGACTATTTATATAACATCTGACACACCGTTTAAGCACCCCAAATGAGTACCATCAGTTCTATCGAGATTCATAACACATAACCAAGGTTAAATCTAGAGTTTTTTTGAGGTAGGAAATGTTGAATATGAGTAAGACTTCATTCTAGGTGTTATATGATTATGTTGATTGCGTAATGCAGGCCTGAGGAGTATACTCATACCATACAGGCAGCATTTGTTGAAGCTGAATTCGGGTCAGTTATATCTTGGGTTTGGATGGCTTAGCAATATGAAATGGAAAGGATGGAATGCAGCTCAAAAGTAGACCAGGTTGTGTCACTTTTGGCATGAAAGTATTGTATATATTACATGTATGTATAGCTAATATGAAATGAAAGTTGTGACTAAAGGTAGAATGCTGATGGCTACTATCTTGTAAGTTGGTACGAATTAGCAAATACTTAAGGAGATTGTAATAGTAGAAGTATGTCTTCTATATGTGTGTGAAACATTTCGTTGCTTTTATCAGTCCCGTTCATTAGATTTAGTGTGTTTGTAAAAGAGTAAGTACTCGTTGAGGTGCCAATGTTTGTATCTATTTATATCAAAACAGGTGATTTTGGTTTTAATTTTGTTCATAGTAGAACTGACAAGTCCTGTATGAAAGTTTGTTATGAATGAGTTGCATTTTTTTTATTCTTCACATTAAAAACGTACCGGCATTGAAAATATAGTTTAAAATCTGTTCATCTGATTAGTTACTGAGATTATTATAGTTGATATCACGAAGTGTGAATGCCTGATGTTTGGTCTTTGTATGCTATTGCTCTCTAGTGAAATATGGCTTGATCAGTGAAATTTTAACAGAAGTTGCACACATCAAAACAAAAGGGCTTGACTACTAAATTTATCAAATGGATTGCACTTGTTAGCCATTGAATTAGTTCGTGGTCCGTTTAAAATGCAAGATCTATGAGCGTTGAAGAAATTAGGTTTAACTAGTCAGACCAAGTATATCCTTTCCTTTTATTTTCTTAAAGTAGATAACCAAAACATATACTTATTCATAAACACGATTTCGTTTCTTAAATGTCAAAATGTAACTAGAAGTTCAATTAAAATAGAAAAAAAAAAAAATATATATATATATATATATATATATATATATATATATATATATATATATATAGCATGCTTCTACAGTTCGAAAATGTAACATGTTTTCTACCATTTTTTCAGATATGTTTTTAAGTTTGAACATGAAATCTTTTAAAAGGAACTTGAGACCCCAAGTACTATAACTATTGGATGGTTCCTGCAAATTTACCCTTTATCTAAAAAGTAAAAAAAAGGTAGAATCTTATGAACAGTAAAAAAAACGCAATTTTTTAACACTATCTATTTGGAGAGTTTCAATTGAATGTCAACATTACTAATTTGTTTGTTACACAGAATACTATCCACTTGCAACAAAAAATAAATCTAAAAAAATCATAAATTCAAAACAACCCTCATTTATTATTAGTAATAATAAAATTTATTTCTTCAACATACATTGAAATATAAAAGTTGTTATTTTATCTACAAATCTAACATTTTTTTGTTAGGGGACCTATTATGTGTTTATGTTTGAAGCGATTTGAATGTGACCATGAAACTGAGTGTGGACCATTGAATCATTGATTATGGATGGTGTCCATCATGGCATCATGAATCATCAAATAAAATACTCGGTGAAAGTCATGTACAAATCAACCAATTTAATGTCCTCTAACAAATCACCTTTCATTTCCTCTTATATGTTCTACTTTTTCCTTATTCATGTAAGCATTACACCAAACTACATTAGCGTTTTATTCTTTATTTTTCACATCTATGCTTTATTTCTAATAATTGTTTATGTTTATCTCCAACTTTTCGACTTATTCAACATATACCATATCATTTTTTTTAATGGCAGTTATAAATTATTGAAACGGGTCTGAACGTGATGTCAAAATTTTTGTTAACATATCAGTGGCGAAGCCAGGATTTCAGGTGAGTGGTGTCATAAAATAATATCAAAATGTATCAAGCCCAACAATTTAATTGACAAGTTATGATTCAGTAATAGTAATATATAAAACAAGAAGTTATCGTCTAACGCACACACTCCATAATAGCGTCTTTTGTCTAATAAGAGCTAGAATTTGAAAGTTCGTAAAAAACATCATCAATTAAAGTTTTTGACAATCAGATGGTAATTTTCTTTTTAAAAATCTTTCTAGTGTGCAATGCATCTTTATATTCTAAATATTCGTTAAAAAAATTGTACAAATATATTCTACGTAGAATAAACACACATGATAATTGGTACAAATTAGTTGTGGAGCCCTCGCTTCGCGTCGGGGGCTCCGTTTTTAATGCGAGTTAAAAAAAAAGTGTTGATCTATTTTGTAAAAAAAAAAAAAATCGATATCTAACATTGAAGGGTTGTTCCTTTGTGAAAGTTGCTTCTTTTAGCATTCGGGGTTTTTTTTTTTAAAAAAAGTTAGTTGATCTATTTTGTAAAAAAGAATATTTTTCGACATCTTTTGATAGCATTGAAGGGTTGTTTCTTTTATGAAAGTTGTTTTTTTATCGTTTGGGACAAAAAAAAGTAGCGCAGTAGTAGCGTGGTGAGTGTTATTATTCAATATTTTTAGTGTTAGTGATGGGATAAATAATATTTTAGAATATAGGTATAAAATTGGGTGGGTTCGATTTGTATTTTAATGAAAGTTAGGGGGTTGGGTGTGTGAAAAATGAAATATTAAATAGTACTATAAAATGAGGAGTTCGATTTGTATTTTAATGAAAGTTAAGGGGTTGGGTGTGTGAAAAATGAAATATTAAATAATACTATTCATAACTAATAAGACGAATTTTGTCCATTAGTTAGTTATGTTAGTAATAGTAATAGTAATTAGAATTATTATCAAACTAATTTAAGCATAAAATCTAAAATTCAATGAACTCTAATATTTTCTCAATCATAACAAACGAACGATTAATGAAACATACATGAATATTAATTATACATTCTAAGTGTACAGGAAAATACTCCGTATAAGTTTTAAAGTAACAGCCACTAAATGTCATCTGAATTTAATCAATGAGTTCATTAACAAAAATGGAATGGGGTCATTTTTCTAGAGTCCACATTTTTTACCACTATCATTAATTAAATTTAGTTGCCCAAACAAACCTTGAGTGGTATCAATTGACCCCTCAATGCAAGCCGTAGCTCCGCCACTGGCTATACAACATATACCATATCGTAAGACCACTCTTACCCATGGGATAACTGACTGCCACATCGGCGCCATATCAGGACTTACTTTCCATCACTAACCAACCAATAAATTGCTAACATATATGACGTACCCATCACTTGATCTCACGACTATTTTTTATATTAAACTATTATATTATTAACTTATATATAACATTAAAATCCTAAAAATAAACATTTTTTTAATAAAAAAGAACAAATTCCTAAAAAAAATACAAAAAAAAAAATTACAAATCCTAAAATTAAAAAAAAAAAACATTACAAAGTCCTAAAAAAATACATTACACAGTCCTAAAAAATAAAAAAATAAAAATTACAAAGTCCTAAAAATTAAAAATAAAAAAAAAATAAAAAAACGATTACAAAGTCCTAAAAATAAAAATAAAAAACAAGTTCAATACGACCCGATCGTGTCGTCACTAACGTAACCCTCATTGCTACTGTTGTGCGGGTAGTGAGGATGAGGTCGGGTGTTGAATTGTCGGGTCCAATTACCAATACAGTACAACTCGATTCGGGTGCATTTGAGTGAGGCTCTCCCGACAATTTCATGCCATTCTTTTTCGGTCGTGATAAACTTAAACTTATCGGTTTCAGGATCACACCAAGCAAAATCCGAGGCCTCGAAGTCAACATGTTTGCGTATGTAGTCGAACAAACGCCTCGTGTCCCAGTAGGTGATATCGAGTGACTCGAACGACTTGCATTGCCCGTCCAGATTCCGATCTTCGCTTAGTTATCCCCCGTAACAAACATCAATCGAAACAGTTAAACGCGCCATTGTGTGAGTGTATTTATGAAATAAAATGACAGTTTAATATTTGAAATGTTTGTGTGTTTGAGAGTGGATGAATGTAGTGTGTTTTTATGTTTGAATCAACATATACTCGTATATATATAGATTAGATCTGAGTTTGAGATTTAAAAATTAATCCGTTGCAAACTTCAACTGCACAAAGCAAACGTTCACCTGCACCTTTTGTCCGTGAATCATATTGCCTTCCAACGAAATTTTCGAGCACAGTGGTTAAACGACGGTCCCATGCCACCTTGCTAATATCGACGCCCTACAACGGCGGGAGCAAGGGCAGGATCAAGGGCGGAACCGATACGAGCGGTCTAATGATGTTAATTTGTTTTTGACTTAAAAAGCTTTTAAGTTATCAAGTACATAAATGACTATTCAACATGTGAGTGTATGTACTTATCTTTTCGTCTATAAAACACAAATATTGTTTTATGAAATGAATGATAAAAATATACTTTTTGATACATATAATAATTGGTTTTGCATACTATACCTTTTGTGTGTAATAAATGTTTTTATATTTGATTTTTAGTTTTGATATATTCGTCCCAATTTAATAGTCCACAGACAAAAGGGCACACAGTTTTAGGAAATTCCACTAACTTCATTTATCCACCAATGAAATATCTTCTCTTTCCAGATCCACCAATCAAATATATTCTTTCCTTTCTAATTATGGAAGTGGACTATTAATTTGGGACATCCCAAAATGGAAAAAAAGGACTATCTAATAGGGACGGAGGGAGTACTAAAGATGGATGGATTGCTCTTTTGCTTAAGATGAAATATGAAAATAAAGGAAGAATTGTTTACGTCTCACATCTTCCATATATTATACATGTGGGATTGGGTATTGTTTTTTTTTTTTTTTGTGAAATAGGAAGATGATGACAAATTGTAAACCTTTTATTAGAGTTTGAATTTCCAAGTATATATTGTAACAACAAAGATAATGATTAATTGTGGTTTCAAAATCCCTTAACACTCATCATTCCTAAAATATTAAAGCCTAAAATATTAAAGGTAACTTGTTGATTAGTACTTATCTTTTAGGACGCGTTTTTAGACAGCTAATGATATTTAAAGAGATCAAACAGGACACATTAATTTTATCTCTTATTATATTCTTCATTTAATTTCCATAAATATCAATTAACCATAGCTTAAACATCTCACGATCATCTACAAAAATAAAAACTTAAAACAAAATAAAATAAAATAAAATAAAACATATATCATAATCAAATTATCAAATTTCATTAAAAAGACAAAACTCCATAATATTCTCAAAATGTAATACGAAGGTATTAATACTAATGATAAGGAGGGCGAATTGCCGCTAAAAGCGGAATCAGCATATACTAATTAGCAGATATATATAAATACAAGATTCTTTCATTCTTTCCCTTAGCCATCACTAATTTACTCATCCCAAATTAAAACACATTTAACTTTATGGCTCCGTTTTAAACTTTCACCTTTTTTTTTTTTTTTTGTTCTGATTCATTTTCATTTTAAAATTTCTTTTGATTCAACGTTTTTTTGTTTACTTACTCTAATTTTGAAGTAATGCCATGTTGATTCATTAGATCTGCTGTCCAATTAGGATTTCCAATTTTGATTTCGCCCAAAGTTGGGTTGCATTGATAGGATATATGAATTTGTAGCTTTTTTTGTTTTGTAACAAATGAGTTGTTTTTCTTGCTTTAAAGGCTACTTTAAAGATGTTAAAAATTGTGATGGTGATTTGGATTCCAATGACTACACAGGTTTAGTAATTGTTTATCATTGTCATTAATTAAGTATTATTACTATTATGATTCTTAGTTACAAGTTTATCACCTTTTTATTCTTTTCTGTAGCTCATGGAAAGGGAAGAACATACAATGATGTTAGGGGTAAGATTATCAAGTTCTCATTTTTTACTCATGTGTAGTTTATTGCATACCAGTATCAGGGTGTTTTATTTTATTTCATTTTTGTGTGAAATTTTTTGTTAAAGTTTTATTTTTCTAAATTTTATTAAAAAAGGTTATCAGGTTATTTATTACTCCGTATTATTTTATTTTATTTTTTGTAAAATTCATCATAAAATATCATCAAGGTTTCATTTTTCTTGTGAAGTATACTGAAATAGATAGTCAAGTTTTATTCTTTTTACTTAATTATTTATTTTGTGAAGTTTTCATTGAATTTTTTTTTATCAGTTTTCATTTGTTTTTGGAAGTTTACTCAGAAGTTTGTGTATTAAACTATGTTTTGTGCCTTTCATAAAAAAAAAAAAAAAAAAAATTTGATGTATGTTTTGTTGTAACATATGTAGATGGGAAAAATGTGAATTCTATCAAAGGAAAAGGTAGTGCATTGTGTAGTCAGAGAGCTAATGTGGCTCGATGCTTTACGTTTCGTGAGTTAGCTGCTTTTACACAAAACTTCAGGGAGGCAAACTTGATAGGAGAAGGTGGATTCGGAAGTGTTTTCAAGGGTCGGTTGGAATCAGGGAAGGTAAAAACTCTTTTCATTTTTAGTATGAGTAAAAAAATTGTTTTAGATTATGGGATTAATAATTGAATTACATTTACAGCTGGTGGCTGTAAAAAAGCTGAACCCGAATGGTCTTCAAGGGAACCAAGAATTCATTGTAGAGGTTCTTATGTTGAGTCTTCTTCGTCATTCAAACCTAGTCACTTTGACTGGTTATTGCGCGGATGGAGACCAGAGACTCTTGGTTTACGACTACATGCCACTCGGTAGCCTAGAAAACCATCTTTTCGGTAAATAATATTACTTTTCTTTTCTTTCTCCGATTACTATACTATATTTATCGAGTAATTCACATTATGCTTGGATGTCTTCGGTTGTGTTTAATAAAACTGAACGATTTAGCGTTAAATGCTAATGCTTCATAATCTGAATTCTGAATGATAGTAACATGTTTGATAATAACCATTCTAGGCTTGCCTCAGTGGTATCTTCACACCTTGTGTTTGGGGCTTGGGTTTAGGTCATGGGTTCGAGCCTCGCTCTGCCCCTCGGAATGGTTTAAGGATTGGATTCCTGCAATGCGATTCGGGTTTCCTCCCGAAAGCGCATGCGTGCGTGGCATATGATCGCGAAGGTGGTTAAGTCCCCTCTGGGTGATGCCGACAACTTGCCTTTAAAAAAAACATGTTTTTGATAATAATTTCAAATGAAAAATATATATTAGGTAAAATTAACTTATTAACATTTTACATCAATAAAAAATTCAATATACCTGTTTGATAAGTTTTCTGATATAACTTTTTAGGAGGATATTGCAAAAAATTTAGGTGCTTAATCGTTAAGAGAGTGTCCTTCAACTCTGAATGGTTCTAGTTACTTTCTTGTTGTAATTTTTAAGATGCGTGTGTTGTATAATTTAAAAGTTCAACAAACTCTTGATATGTGGAAGGGGTAGAAACCAGAACAAGAAAAACGTGTATTCTCAAGAGGTAGTAAATGCTTGAGTTCTGCGACTTGGAACTGTTTGACCCGTTTCCACTGTAAAAGCTTTTCTTCTTTGACCCGTTTAACACTTTTAAGAAAAAATGTAACCTAAATTTGACCTGTTTACCTTGATGTTATTTTTTTTTTTCAGATCTAGGTCCTTATCAGGAGCCATTGGATTGGCGCACGAGACTGAAGATTGCTGTTGGTGCAGCTCGTGGCCTTGAGTATCTTCATTGTAAAGCAGATCCGCCAGTAATTTATCGTGATCTAAAATCATCCAACATATTGTTGGATAATGACTACAATCCAAAACTTTCAGACTTTGGGCTTGCTAAATTGGGTCCTGTTGGTGATAAAACCCATGTGTCGACTCGGGTCATGGGTACATACGGTTACTGTGCACCTGATTATGCCATGAGTGGTAAACTTACCATTAAGTCTGATATCTATAGCTTTGGTGTTGTATTGTTGGAGCTTATTAGCGGACGTAAAGCTATCAACATGACTAAAAAACCTGAAGAACAGAATTTAGTTTCATGGGTGAGTTATCGGTTGACCTTTCTCTTGATTTTGAATGTTTAATTTTTTTCAGATTGTAATGAGTATATGGGGTAATATGGGCAGGGGCTGATTAACAGGTTAAACAAGCTTCTATTAAAATCGTTAAAGTGTTATGATTGTTGAGAACAGGTCACGTTCGGTTGACCTACCGAAATTTGCTTTTACATGAATGAATGGATTTATTAAGTTTACTCATTATTTTTATTATCACTTATCTACTTGCTATCATAAAGGCGATGTAAGAGCAGTGGCGGATATAGGTAGGGGCAGGGGGCACCTGCCCCCGGTGGATTTTCAATTTTTAGTGCAAAAAATTTGTATTTTTTCATTTTGCCCACAGTGGATTTTTTTTTTCCCCCAAAAAATCTCCATATTTTGCCCCAAAAGTCTCCAGATTTTGCCCGAAAGTCTTTATATTTTGCCCAAAAACCTCCGGATTTTGCCAAAAAGACTCCATATTTTGCCCAAATACCTCCATATTTTGGCTAAAAAAAGTTGCCACGCTTTTAAAATAATTTTTCGCCCCCCGGTGAAAAAATTTTTGTTTTCGCTATGTCTAAGAGGTAGTAGATACTTGTCAACCTTGGATCAAATTTAAACTTGAAGGCAACAATTGCAACCCATTTACTTATGCATGGGTCTAAGTTGGATTGTGTTATATCTTACATGAAAACATGCCAAATGGGTAAAGATGGGTTGTCTTAATAATAACAATATAACATCGTTATGTAGTCATAATTAATGCATGTTTGTTATAATAAAAGATGTAGAGGTGTTGTGGGGAGACGCAATTTACCCATCTTGCCATCTATATATAAACTTTGTGACTCATTTTTTCTGCTAATATAATTTTATGTACCACTTTGGCCTAAATTGACCATTTTTCGCATGAGCGAGTTGAAATTGTCCCTATGTTCATGCACATGGTAGCATTGCTGCATTGTTTAAAACATTCCATCTTGTTCCGATTTTTGCAGTCCCGTCCATTTTTAAGAGATAGGAAGAAGTTTGTTGAGTTAGCTGACCCGTTGCTACAAGATCGTTTCCCGTCACGTTGTATGCACCATATGGTTGCCATAATCGCAATGTGTCTCCAAGAGCAAGCGAAGTTTCGGCCGTTAATCGGTGATATTGTTGTTGCTTTGGAGTACTTGGCCTCTCAAGCTGAGATTCCTGAAAACCCGAAGAGCTTGACTTTTGTTTCTCACCCATCACCATCAAAAAAGTCAATGTGAATGCATGCAGCTAGTGACCTAAAAAATAAATAATGCAAATAGGGTTTGTGTTATTGTTTGATGTTAGATTAAAAAAAATTCTGCAAATATTAGTAGTCGAAGATGATGATGATGATGGGACGATTTCTTTCCGTTGAAGCAGAAGGTACGCCATCTCGTTGTATTTAATGGGTCGAACTCATATCATAAGTTTCTTTAGCTAAAAAGAATGTTCAGTCCAACAAGTTAAAGGTCACTTGCAGTAAAAAAATAAAAAAATAAAAAATAATAATCAAGATTACTTGTGAAATAATGTGATTGTTGTAATCATACTTACCATACTAGTTATAGATATAAAAAGAAGAATGAATGTCTTGAAAAATAATTGTTCATGGTCAATCCAAACCAACCCGGCCCCTTTTTACTTGGTTGGTTTGGTTTTAAACAAGATTATGATAGTCTGTATGAAAACTAACAGATATTTACAGTAATGCAGGGTACATGCTTATGCTAGGTTGGGTCTCTTCCATCAGCTCAAGTAAAAAAGATGATTTTGTGGATAAAGTTTATGTTTTACCTTATATGAGATGAGCCCAGGTATTGTGTAGTCTAGTGTATGGCAATTTTCAAGTAATTGGTGATTATGGATCAAATCTTGATTATATAATTAAGGAATCCATGTGCATTTGCATGCTGTACTTGATTTTCATGAAACATTTTTCAAGATAATGAGTTGGAACCCTAAATCCATGAAAAGCTATTGTGGTTAAAATGTGGATGAACACATGTTAATTAATCTTATGGCTTTTGTGATGAACATCTATTGTTTTGGGTTGTTAAATAATGGCATTCTATTCTACTGTCATATTTTGCAGTTGTGGTACTACTGTCTTTTGTAAGTTCACTTATATTATATGCATACCAGATGTGTTACATATGATTTCGGCTATAGTTAGAAATACTCGAACTGAACATTCTAGTGAAACATTGTTTTGCCAAAATCTTGCTAGTGATAAGAATAATTTTTCAGCTAACATCGAGTATGAAACATAAAGAAAGATGACAGTACGCATTTTGTACAATATTGTCCATTGTTGATATGTTTGACTACCTTACATTTTGGCATATTTTTTTTAACTTTTGCTATACGTGAGATAGAAATATGAAATCTGTTACGTATAAATGAGTCAAGTGTAATGTTATAGCTGATACGGTTTGTTACAAAAGGGGTAGCACTCCGAAACAAGCAAGGGAGTGCTTGCGCCTTGACCCCCCACTATTTTTGAGAATGCGTAAATGTAAATATCAAATAACTAAAATGATCGTTCATAATATTAAAGTTACCAAAAGAGGGGTGCAAGTTAATTGGAATCTTCTCTATACATAACCTTAATATAAACTTCTTTTGGCATAATACTCACTCCTCGTCTACAAACAAATTGACACGTAGTTTTAAGAGAAATACAATTAATCACCTTGTGAGTTATATAATACACCCAAAAAAATTCCTTAAATAGTCCTCATAGTTGTGATTTAACTTCTTGTAGGTAAGTAATACGGAGTAATGTTAATTTTCTTGTAAAAAGATATGGGCCCCTAAAAAAATATGGGCCCCTAATACGGAGTAATACGGAGTAATGTTAATACTGAGTAATGTTAATGTAAAAAAAATATTGAAATTATGGGCCATGAGCACTTTAACTTTTTTCTTCTACATTAACGAAACATTAGCATCAACCCTTTCTACTTATATGTCATCATACATACGTATTTTAGTGACCAAAACCACCATTACACGTGGTTCGTACTTCAAATAAAAGAATGAGGTAGAAATTATGCTACCTATAAATAAACATCTTTTATACTAACACATTAAGAAAACAAAAAATATAGGTGGAATAAGTCTCCAGTGACTTTGTTTGCTCCTTTGACCTTTGGATAAGAATATTTATCACAAGTTTTTTATATACATGCATCACGTGTATATATGTCACATTCATTAAAATTCATATGAATTTGTGGATGGGCTCATGGGCCCAGTGGAGACCCGATCCACACGGTTCACATCTGTTTCTATAACTCCTACATTGTATTTGCGAGCAGGTACCGGTTTTCCTCCGTTACCTTGGAGTATTTGGTGTGGGGCGCGTTTGACATATGAACTAATAAAAGTTTATAACAATTCAAGTGTATGTTTTTTTTTTTTTTGGTAAGCGAGGAAACCCTCCTATGAACGAGCACATTGGCTCCCCCATAGAAGGTAAAACCTTGGGTAATCAAGCCCCCCGAGCGCGAGACCTGATACCGGGTGAATTGCGCATTATGCGCACCCTCTACTCACACTCCCTTTTTGAACAATTTGGCATAGCCAGGAATTGAACCCGGGTGGTGTGCTTCATCGGGCAACTCGGTGACCACTTACCCGGGTGTATGTTTCTTATAAGAATTCAAGCCTATATTTTTTTTTTTTTTTTCACAAACTTATACTTTTAGTCTTGTTTAGTAGATACAAGTTTAAGAACTTGTGAATATAAGTTCTAGAAAAATACTATATAAAAAAAGAAAAAAATAGGACGGACGACGAAACATTTTGCGGTGACGTGATCTCAACGCAACAAGTAGTACTACACTGTTGGAATTAATCGGTTATTTCTGTCTCACATCGAAAAATGAAAGAAACAAATGTATCTATACAAGTTTAAAGGAACCTCCATCTATCACTAATTGATTTTAGAGTACTAAGGAACTCATGAACTTATATGTAGGACCAACAAAATTTTCGTGTTTTTGATTAACAATTGCCGCGAGACTTTTAGATGATGTCACCGCAAATAAAGTATAGTATTTTATTTTTCATTTTCTTTCTATTTCAGTTTTTGTCAAACGTTGAAAAAATAATTGTGGCGACATCGATGCCGAAAAAAATGGTCACAAAATTATTATTTTTCATTTCTTATTTACTGTCCAACATAAAAAACTTTCTCGCCAAAACTTTTGTGGCGCTCATCGCCGCAAATAATCGTCGTTGTATTATTCCCGCTAGATTTTTCCCCAAGATAGTTCCCGCTAGTTTTACCCTCCTAAATAACATTATCGCCAGTATATCGCCGCAAAAAGGTTACATATATTTATGCAGTGTCTGTATAATCAAGAACAAGATACAAAATGGAAATAGTTAGATGTCCTCGTCTTAGATAATGGTTCATTTGCAATGAACTAACTATTAAATATCTTTACACTTTTTAATTTACATTCATTTATTAATTTTAATTATTTATTTTCTAAATAAGTCCAAGTCAAATTTATCTCATATTGTCATATATAATGGCAAAAATGAAATTTATCAAATCTATCGCAACATAAATTTTATGGGAATATTCTTTTCAAGAGCGACGAGTATATGTTTTATGTGAATTGTGATGTGGTCCAGCGGTTGGTGGCCTGACTCCTTTAGGGGAGGTCAGGAGTTCGACCCCCGTTGGCTACATATTAAAAACACAATTTCATCCCTGCCATTAAGTATCCACCCATGACACATTTCTCATATCGTTTGGGGGGTAAAGGGGAGGGGGGTTTTAATTGGCCGTGCCCTTGGATCGGTTTCAAGGTTTCCTCCCGGGCAGCGATGGGGGCGAGGTTATTATCGCTGAATCGGCATAGTCGAAACGGGAGATGATCGCAACGGGTGGTTTAGTCCCCCTCAGGTGATCCCAATCGCTGTTCAAAAAAAAAAGTATATGTTTTATGTACCGGTTAGAATAAGTAATGCTACAAAATTTACGTGTGCTTGACTTAATTGCACCAAAGTAATTCGACTGCTTGTTTTTAACTTCACTCCATGTCTATGACATGTTCCGTAAGCATATGAATAATGCTCTTTCGAATTAATCCGTGAAGATCGATCAATGTGTGACGACCCGAAAATTTCCAACCAAATTTAAATCAAATCTTTATATGATTTCGACACGATAAGCAAAGTCTGTTAGGTTGAGTCTCAAAAAGTTTGAACTATTTCATATATTCAATTGACCTTCGACTGCTCTCGACGATTCACGAACAATTAATTGTAAATAGATATGTGTGTATGTATATATAAATAATAATTCGAAATATAATTTGAAGTATTATATGTTGTTGTTATTAAAAATTAATAAAATAAAAATAGGATATTATAATAATTATTATTTAAAATATATCTCTATATATAAATAAAGTATATTAAAAATAAATATTAAATGATTGTAATACTCGTTTGATGTTTCGATTGATATTCAGCAGGTTAATCTCAAACTTATATAATTCTAAAATAAACGGTGATCCGAAAATGAGTTATTTGAATCATAGGCCTATTAAAAATATATTTAGAAACTAAATAATAAGTTTTAACACTTTTTATATGTTACCCAGGATCGGGCGCGGACAGTGATTTAATTTTTATTTATTAGTTAATGATCAATTTTATACCATAATAACCAGAATAAATAAATGGACGTAATTTAAAAATTGGGAATTTATCCGAAGACTTTTTATCCGTAACTATTTAGCAATGGACCACGATATAATATTCATATTTGAAAACGTCGGTAGAAGACTCCAAAATCTCAGGCTGCTTATTGTATTTCAATCAACATGTTTTAAATTTATATTATTATTATTATTATTATTATTATTATTAAAGTTAGGGAGTAATATATTTTATATATATCTAGCTACATTTGTATATATGCGTATGATGCATTTATCTAATCACTCACACCCTTTTCATTGATCACCATCTCCTTCTCCATATCACCACCATAACAACCACTCCCAGTTACCATCGTTACAACCGCCACCTTCACTGCCATCATCACCACCCGGCTACCTATTATTTTCTGTTTACCATTGAATCACCACACCCTCATCACCTCTTCTACTGCAGCTCGCATGTGTTTCTGTGAAGCCACAACAACAACCATCACCATCCTTATTTTGAACACCATCTCCATCACAAACCATTCTTGGTTCGCCAATACAATTCACCTGTGTTATTCCTACTGCTGCAACTACTCTTTCAAATTTCAGTCTAGTACTGTAGGTAAACTATCTATCTATATGGGTTTCCTTTTTCTCGTATATTGATCCGGTTCATTTCAATGATGTTCATCTCTTAAACAAACATATAAAACCACTTCTCTTATTGTTACAACCACTCAAACCCACTACTCAAACCCACAATAAACCACTTTTGTTTCTTGTTTCATGCTTTCGTGTTAAACCACCAAACCAAAGCCATACCACTGTCACTGTAATAAACTATGAATTACCAACATCCACCACTTTTCTTTTCAATAGTCACCACGACCCAAACCTTTGTCACACTTTCTCCATGATAAATCCACAGTGAGCCTTTTGATTCTTTTTCTGTTTTCATTGCAGCACCATTGAATCACACCTTCTCACCTCTCTCTCTCCTCTCCCTCTCCTCGTTTTATCTTTCTTTTAATCGAAACCTGCAGCTCATTTGTTTCTGTTTTTGATTTCTTTCAAACAACCAAAGGAACCACCACAACTGACCCATCACTACTACAGCTAAATAGTTCGCTAGTTTCTGTTTCAAAAACCACCTGTTACCTTCGGTTTTTCTTTCTGCAACCGGTACACAATCAAACCCCTTTTATTATTATAATGTTGTTCATAAAGGTGGAAAGGATGACGTTTTTATTTAAGTTGGAGATGTCAAAAGTTGAGTCGACATGATAAAGACAGGAGTAAGTGGAGTATGGTGGAAATGTTTAAATTACTCAAAAGAAAATTTTACAACTTGATGATATAAAACCCCACACACACTTACTAACTTCCTGTTACTTCATTTTTTTTTAAATAAACGAAACACCCTTAATATATTTCATGGATCCTATTTTGATTAAGCGGTCATCGAACATAAATGAGTTAATCGGTACATGGACTGAGTTTTCTTTGTTGGGCCGTGACTTAATCTTTATGTTGGGCCAACCGGCCAATTTACTTACTAAATGAACTTCGAATCCAACCGGGTTCTTTTTGGGCTCACAATCATTTGGGCTGTGACGGTTTTCTGCTTGCTACAGCAAGCTGTGAACGTAAATCATGGTTTATATATATATGACAATACTTGATGGTAACGTGAATGATTATGGTGATGAAGGGGTACGGATTATTATGATTATGATGAAATCGGAGATGATGATGTTAGATGATTATGGACGTGATCGTGGTTAGGATAGAAACGGTTTACGAATGATGATGATAATCCGAATTCGATGATGTTGTTAATATGATGATGAGAAGGGTATAATCTTTATTACTGTTTTTATCATTATAATAATAATAATAATAATAATAATTATTATTATTATTATTATTATTATTATTATTATTATTATTATTATTATTATTAATAGTTATTATTATTACTGTTAATTAATATTATGTTTATGATAAAAATAAAAAGGAATATAATTCATGTTAAGAAATATTAAGATAAAAATGGTTAGGGTTATGATCATAGTTAGGCTAATTACAACCGAGAAGATTAATTATATGCACGATTATAATTAAGATAAAATAAGGATATAGTTAAGAACATAATTAAGTCATAAAGTGTTAGTATTATTATTAATATTATTATTCTTATCATTATTATTTTTATTATTATCATAAGAATTAGTATTATTATTAGTAAAATCATTATTATTATTAGTAGTATCATTATCCTTATAGTTATTAATATGGATATAAATATTAGTATTATTTTTATTATTATAAGTATTATTATTATTGTTATAAAAATAATACATTTTATTATTAATATCATTAATATTATTATTACTGTCATTTTTATAATTATTATTATCATTATTATTATTATTACTATTGTTAACATTAATATACTTATTAACAAGTATTATTATTAAGTATTATTAGTATTAAGAATTTTTATCAAAATTAGTATTTTTATTATAAAATAATATAACCTTTTATTTTTATTATGATTACTATCATCAGCAAAATTTTTATATATTTTATTATTATTATTATTATTATTTTTATTTTTTTTACATAACTATATTAGTATTTTTATAATAAATAATAATTTTCAATCTAAAGTAAATAAAGTAAATATATTATTAAGGAAACTTATAAATTATTAAATATAATAATTATATCACTAAGAATAATACATAAATTGTTCGATTTCAATTATATGCATTAATATATATATAAATGATATAGGTTCGTGAATCCGAGGCCAACCCTGCATTGATCAGTTGTTCAATGCCGTCATATGTATTTTTACTACAAAATACAGTATTATGAGTTTCATTTGCTCCCTTTTTAAATGCTTTTGCAATATATATTTTTGGGACTGAGAATACATGCGCTGCTTTTATAACTGTTTTACAAAATAGACACAAGTACTTGAAACTACATTATATGGTTGAATGGATCGAAGCCGAATATGACCCTTTTAGCCTGGTAATCTAAGAATTAGGGAACATCACTAATTTTGAGAATTAGTGCACCCCTAATTGACGCGAATCCTAAAGATAGATCTATTGGGCCCAACAAGCCCCATTCTGGAATTTGGAATGCTTTAGTACTTCGAAATTTATCATGTCCGATGTGTGTCCCGGAATGATGGGGATATTCTATATGCATCTTGTTAATGTCGATTATCAGGTGTTCAATCCATATGAATGATTTTTGTCTCTATGCATGGGACGTATATTTATGAGAAATGGAAATGAAAATCTTGTAGTCTATTAAAATGATGAAAATGATCGATTATGATAAACTAATAAACTCACCAACCTTTTGGTTGACACTTTAAAACATGTTTATTCTCAGGTATGAAAGAAATCTTCCGCTGTGCATTTGCTCATTTTAGAGATATTACTTGGAGTCATTCATGACATATTCCAAAAGACGTTGCATTCAAGTCGTTGAGTTCATCAAGATTATTATTAAGTCAATTATAGTTGGATATATTATGGAATGATATGCATGCTGTCAACTTTCGATGAAATGAAAGTTTGTCTTTTAAAAACGAATGCAATGTTTGTAAAATGTATCATATAGAGGTCAAGTATCTCGTGATGTAACCAAATGTAATGTATTCGTCCTGATGGATTAGGACAGGTCGTTAGAGTTGGTATCAGAGCGGTGGTCTTAGCGAACCAGGTCTTGCATTAGTGTGTCTAACTGATAGTTGTTTAGATGCATTAGTGAGTCTGGACTTCGACCGTGTCTGCATGTCAAAAGTTTTGCTTATCATTTTGTGTCGAAAATTATCTGTTTATCATTCTTAGGGAATCACTTGCTTATCATTCTTAATCTAGACATATCTTACTGCCTGGATTGCATGAATAGTGTATAGACAAAAATTCATATCTTAGCGTATCTGTTACTATAAACTTTGCCTGATATATTCCGTAAATTCCTCCGTAATCTACAAAATCCTTTGTTCTATATATATAGATATTCTATGTAATTAGAATACCATTCGATAGCCGGAAATCATCTTATATCGAAAACTCCTCTATTCAATCGTACGAAATGGAACTAGCCACTAGTTCAAGTTCTTCGGAACGCGACAGCTAATCCGACCTGGATGTTCACCTAAGCTCCGGAAGCAACGTCACCAGAATGAAGCAACCAATCAGCCATCCCCAATTCATCTGATGGGTTCGTAGTCGACTTAATCAATGGAGACGCGAAGAAGGCGATCCTTTCCATCAACCAAATTCACCTCTTGGTAAAGAACCTGAAGCACTTATCGGCGAACCCATTCGAAACACCATTTTCACACTCATTTCCAGAGTATCTCACCACGATTATATTCTATCTAAAATTCTAAACCTTATTCATCCGCTCGTTCCGACCGACAATCATCCCAGAGTAATAGCAGAAGTCAACGAACTTCGCGTCCGAGTTGTAGCCTTGGAAAATATGGTGCAAAACGTACCAGCTTCAACAACATCACCGGCACCAACAGTACCACCAAAATCAATACCAGTACCACCAACAACCCAAGTTTCAACGTCACACGCCTCAACATCTCATTCTGTACCTCGAGTATAATCATCGTTCTACGTATCGTTCTACATCAATTATCTTCGTTCTTCATGGCGATTATGTAATCTCTAATATTTTAGAGATTATATATTCTTGTTCCAACGGTAAATCAAATGAGTTTAATATCACATTAACTCATTAAATCCATGATTACATCTGAAGAGAATATATATGTAAGTATATTTTCATAAAGATTGTAATTAAAAATTCTTTTATACAAACGATTAATGGTGAAAATATTTTAACGGGTAGGTAATACCCGAGAAATATTTAGATTTCACATTAATAAGTACACTGTACATTCTTTCAAATCTAATTCAACAGTCATTTACTATCCTATTTACAACCACCGATATACGTATCCGTTCACCGCAAAATAACCATTTTTATTCAATTTCATATTTGGATTTTGATCTATCAGAATCCAACAAGTGGCATAATGAAGAAAACATTGGACAAAATAAAATTTGTTAGAAACAAATGAATTAACTATGAGAAATTCTATTAAGAAACCACGCTAACAAAATCCTAGCTAACTGTTCCTAGCTAACTGTTAATTCATTATTGCAATTTAATTATCGCAATTTATTTATCGCAATTTAATTCTCGCAATTTTATTTATTGTCATTTAATTTCTGTTATTTATTTTACGCACTTTATTTATCGTCATTTAAATACTGTTATTTACGCATTTTAAATATCGGGACACGTATACAATGTTTTGACATATCATATCGACGCATCTATATATATTATTTGGAATAACCATAGACACTCTATATGCAGTAATGATAGAGTTAGCTATACAGGGTTGAGGTTGATTCTGCAATAATATATATACTTTGAGTTGTGATCGAGTCTGAGACATGTACACGGGTCACGAGACGTATTAATTAATTCAAATATTATATATTAAACTATATATGAATTATTGGACTGTTAGCTGTGGACTATCGACTGTGGACTAATAACATTGGATAATTAAAATGAATTAAAATATTGATTATAACATATGAAACTAAACATTTCTTCAAGTTTGCCACTTGATTTCATCTTAAACCTCATTTGTATCTTGACGATTACAATCTGTGTTCAAACCTTTCATAATTCTTGAAAACACCTCAATCGAGAGAATGAACCAACTGTATCTCATCTACAGAAGGAAAGATTTATGCATATAGTTATGCACCTGAAA
Source organism: Rutidosis leptorrhynchoides (assembly GCF_046630445.1). NCBI lineage: Eukaryota > Viridiplantae > Streptophyta > Magnoliopsida > Asterales > Asteraceae > Rutidosis > Rutidosis leptorrhynchoides. The sequence continues at coordinate 35,097,584 of NC_092333.1, read as the reverse complement.
AACTCTCGGAACCTGAGTAAACGTTTAACACGTATCTGTGCTAACTCCTTTGGCGTTGTTATTACCGAAAATCACATTGCAATCCCTTTCCAAATTAGTCAATTTTGTCACAGCTCCAGCAAATCAACTTCAACTTTCATTTGGATTAGTTTTATTATAACCTTGATATATAAGTTTGCTTTTCGTCATCATTATTAGGGAACTGTTTATATTCCACCACACAAACAGTAAACTTACCAGCAACTTCATTACTCACTGTCTTAAGTCTCTCCGGAGAACCACTATATTTGTTTATTAAAACCTATTCATATACTCATCCGTATCTTGAAACGAGAATTGCCATACCAAATTACCAGGAATTAGCAATCAGTCTTTTGAAATCTCGCAGCATGTCCACATCAACAGTTATATTTATACATATAACATATATCTCTTAGAATTATGACTTTCCATTCTGAAAATTCTGAAAAGCACCCAGCCTACGAATCAATACATTGAACTTTGAAAAAGCTGATGAAATAGTGAAAACTGAAGACTGCCTTAACAGTCAAAAGTTTAATGATAAAGAATGGAGTGTTGGAAACACTCAATGGAAAATTTGTACTGGAAAAATGGGTTGAGCAAACTATGAAGGAGACTCTGAACAAATTACAAGGACTAAACTTGCACATAAAAGAATCCTAATGATTCTGATTCTGATTCTGATGAAATCTTTAGCAAATATCTTGCTCCTTAATCGCTCTAAATCATCGTGAATGAATTTCTTCATCACAATTTGATTCTGAAATTCTAAGATATCATCGTATCTTTCTTTATTAATATCCTCAATATTTCTGAAGATATCTTCATAAATATTATTGTCTGATATTAATTATCTCTCCGCTCTATCTGTGTTATATCATAAAAGAAACTGTTTTAGTTTCTAAAATTCTGAAAAATTCAAATCTAAAATATGAATGTTTTTGAAGTAGTGTTGGAAACTGAAGCATGAGTTAGTATAATATAATGACACTTAATCAACGTGATTATATTACAGTAAGTCATGCTGAGTTTCTAAATGGAACATAATGATTCACAGATCATAACGTCATCATGTGCCATGTTACATAACTCTTTCATTCTGCTTAACTTCTGAACATATCAAGAAAATATATTCTTGATAGTTCTATTCTCAGTGATTCTGACAAATCAAATCGTGCTATTACATTCTTTCTTGTTTAGAACATTAAGTTCATTCGAAACTCCATACTTACGAATTCTGGACCATTACTCGCTTTACTAGAGGTCGAGAAGAGAAAAAAAAGGCAAAGAGCTCCAAAATATAAGAGAAAATATAACGCCCAATAACAACACGGAGATTACAAACCGTGGATATTAATACGAATAGTAATATAAAGGCACGGTGGAGTTATGAATAGTATCACCCCAAAGTAATAGTAGAAGTAAACAAATTTTTCTGGTGGAAGATTGAAAAGAAAGATGACAGAAATGATAATTAGAAAAATATCAAGGATTAGAACGGGATTAAGCATTTTCACAATCTTTTGAATGTATGAACTAAGAAAGAAAGTATAAAAATGGTGAGAATAATGGAACGAAAGAGCTTAATTTATAATGGAGATGTCAGAAAGAGTAATCGAGGCAGATCACCGTATTTAATTATAGAGATCTTAATTTCCTTATTCGTCGAAGAATCAAATCTTTTAAATTTCGAAGATTTTCTCTGAATCCCTTGAATTCTAGAAATCAACTGTGACTACGTCACCGGTTAATACAAACCTGCATTTATTCATTTCACTCTTCTGTGATAGCTTCATTCGCACTCTTCAAATAATAGAATTGTTTTACCCATATTACTTGATGATGGTAAAACTCTATTCATCAACTCATATTCGTCATGAAAACATTTTTATTGTTAGCCATGACCACCTCACTCAAATTTCGAGACGAAATTTCTTTAACGGGTAGGTACTGTGACGACCCGGAAATTTCCAACCAAATTTAAACCAAATCTTTATATGATTTCGACACGATAAGCAAAGTCTGTTAGGTTGAGTCTCAAAAAGTTTGAACTATTTCATATATTCAATTGACCTTCGACTGCTCTCGACGATTCACGAACAATTAATTGTAAATAGATATGTGTGTATGTATATATAAATAATAATTCGAAATATAATTTGAAGTATTATATGTTGTTGTTATTAAAAATTAATAAAATAAAAATAGGATATTATAATAATTATTATTTAAAATATATCTCTATATATAAATAAAGTATATTAAAAATAAATATTAAATGATTGTAATACTCGTTTGATGTTTCGATTGATATTCAGCAGGTTAATCTTAAACTTATATAATTCTAAAATAAACGGTATATATATATATATATATATATATATATATATATATATATATATATATATATATATATATATATATATATATATATATATATATATATATATATATATATATATTAGAAACTAAATAATAAGTTTTAACACTTTTTATATGTTACCCAGGATCGGGCGCGGACAGTGATTTAATTTTTATTTATTAGTTAATGATCAATTTTATACCATAATAACCAGAATAAATAAATGGACGTAATTTAAAAATTGGGAATTTATCCGAAGACTTTTTATCCGTAACTATTTAGCAATGGACCACGATATAATATTCATATTTGAAAACGTCGGTAGAAGACTCCAAAATCTCAGGCTGCTTATTGTATTTCAATCAACATGTTTTAAATTTATATTATTATTATTATTATTATTATTAAAGTTAGGGAGTAATATATTTTATATATATCTAGCTACATTTGTATATATGCGTATGATGCATTTATCTAATCACTCACACCCTTTTCATTGATCACCATCTCCTTCTCCATATCACCACCATAACAACCACTCCCAGTTACCATCGTTACAACCGCCACCTTCACTGCCATCATCACCACCCGGCTACCTATTATTTTCTGTTTACCATTGAATCACCACACCCTCATCACCTCTTCTACTGCAGCTCGCATGTGTTTCTGTGAAGCCACAACAACAACCATCACCATCCTTATTTTGAACACCATCTCCATCACAAACCATTCTTGGTTCGCCAATACAATTCACCTGTGTTATTCCTACTGCTGCAACTACTCTTTCAAATTTCAGTCTAGTACTGTAGGTAAACTATCTATCTATATGGGTTTCCTTTTTCTCGTATATTGATCCAGTTCATTTCAATGATGTTCATCTCTTAAACAAACATATAAAACCACTTCTCTTATTGTTACAACCACTCAAACCCACTACTCAAACCCACAATAAACCACTTTTGTTTCTTGTTTCATGCTTTCGTGTTAAACCACCAAACCAAAGCCATACCACTGTCACTGTAATAAACTATGAATTACCAACATCCACCACTTTTCTTTTCAATAGTCACCACGACCCAAACCTTTGTCACACTTTCTCCATGATAAATCCACAGTGAGCCTTTTGATTCTTTTTCTATTTTCATTGCAGCACCATTGAATCACACCTTCTCACCTCTCTCTCTCCTCTCCCTCTCCTCATTTTATCTTTCTTTTAATCGAAACCTGCAGCTCATTTGTTTCTGTTTTTGGTTTCTTTCAAACAACCAAAGGAACCACCACAACTGACCCATCACTACTACAGCTAAATAGTTCGCTAGTTTCTGTTTCAAAAACCACCTGTTACCTTCGGTTTTTCTTTCTGCAACCGGTACACAATCAAACCCCTTTTATTATTATAATGTTGTTCATAAAGGTGGAAAGGATGACGTTTTTATTTAAGTTGGAGATGTCAAAAGTTGAGTCGACATGATAAAGACAGGAGCAAGTGGAGTATGGTGGAAATGTTTACATTACTCAAAAGAAAATTTTACAACTTGATGATATAAAACCCCACACACACTTACTAACTTCCTGTTACTTCATTTTTTTTTTAAATAAACGAAACACCCTTAATATATTTCATGGAACCTATTTTGATTAAGCTGCCATCAAACATAAATGAGTTAATTGGTACATGGAATGAGTATTCTTTGTTGGGCCGTGACTTAATCTTTATGTTGGGCCAACCGGCCAATTTACTTACTAAATGAACTTCGAATCCAACCGGGTTCTTTTTGGGCTCATAATCATTTGGGCTGTGATGGTTTTCTGCTTGCTACAGCAAGCTGTGAAAGTAAATCATGGTTTATATATATATGACAATACTTGATGGTAACGTGAATGATTATGGTGATGAAGGGGTACGGATTATTATGATTATGATGAAATCGGAGATGATGATGTTAGATGATTATGGACGTGATCGTGGTTAGGATAGAAACGGTTTACGAATGATGATGATAATCCGAATTCGATGATGTTGTTAATATGATGATGAGAAGGGTATAATCTTTATTACTATTTTTATCATTATAATAATAATAATTATTATTATTATTATTAACAGTTATTATTATTACTGTTAATTAATATTATGTTTATGATAAAAATAAAAAGGAATATAATTCATGTTAAGAAATATTAAGATAAAAATGGTTAGGGTTATGATCATAGTTAGGTTAATTACAACCGAGAAGATTAATTATATGCACGATTATAATTAAGATAAAATAAGGATATAGTTAAGAACATAATTAAGTCATAAAGTGTTAGTATTATTATTAATATTATTATTCTTATCATTATTATTTTTATTATTATCATAAGTATTAGTATTATTATTAGTAAAATCATTATTATTATTAGTAATATCATTATCCTTATAGTTATTAATATGGATATAAATATTAGTATTATTTTTATTATTATAAGTATTATTATTATTGTTATAAAAATAATACATTTTATTATTAATATCATTAATATTATTATTACTATCATTTTTATAATTATTATTATCATTATTATTATTATTACTATTGTTAACATTAATATACTTATTAACAAGTATTATTATTAAGTATTATTAGTATTAAGAATTTTTATCAAAATTAGTATTTTTATTGTAAAAATAATATAACCTTTTATTTTTATTATGATTACTATCATCAGCAAAAATTTTATATATTTTATTATTATTATTATTATTTTTTTACATAACTATATTAGTATTTTTATAATAAATAATAATTTTCAATCTAAAGTAAATAAAGTAAATATATTATTAAGGGAACTTATAAATTATTAAATATAATAATTATATCACTAAGAATAATACATAAATTGTTCGATTTCAATTATATGCATTAATATATATATATATGATATAGGTTCGTGAATCCGAGGCCAACCCTGCATTGATCAGTTGTTCAATGCCGTCATATGTATTTTTACTACAAAATACAATATTGTGAGTTTCATTTGCTCCCTTTTTAAATGCTTTTGCAATATATATTTTTGGGACTGAGAATACATGCGCTGCTTTTATAACTGTTTTACGAAATAGACACAAGTACTTGAAACTACATTATATGGTTGAATGGATCGAAGCCGAATATGACCCTTTTAGCCTGGTAATCTAAGAATTAGGGAACATCACTAATTTTGAGAATTAGTGCACCCCTTGAGACGACCCGTCCTAATCCATAAGGACGAATACAATAACATATGATTACATTACGAGGTATTTGACCTCTAAATGATACAATTTACAAACATTGCATTCGTTTTTAGAAGACAAATTTTCATTACATCAAAAGTTGACAGGCATGCATACTATTTCATAATATATCCAAACTATGAATGACTTATTATTTATCTTGATGAACTCAACGACTTGAATGCAACGTCTTTTGAAATATGCCATGAATGACTCCAAGTAATATCTTTAAAATGAGCAAATGCACAGCGGAAGATTTCCTTAATACCTGAGAATAAACATGCTTTAAAGTGTCAACCAAAAAGGTTGGTGAGTTCATTAGTTTATCATAATCATTCATTTCCATCATTTTAATAGACCACAAGATTTCATATATTTAATTGTACACGTAACCCGAGTACAAAATAATACGCGTAACCCGCGAATTAAAAATCATTCATATGGATTGAACACCTGGTAACCGACGTTAACTTTAATGCATAGAATATCCCCAAACAGAACCTCTCGTCTGTATAATAATAATCTTGAAGTACTAAAGCATTCGTACCCCGAATGGGACTTGTCAAGGTCCATAGATCTATCTTTAGGATACGCGTCAATCAGGGGCCATTTCCCTAAATTCTTAGGTTACCAGACTTGAAGGGCGATATTCGGTTTAATAATCCAACCATATAATGTAATTTTAAGTACTTGTGTCTATTTCGTAAAACATTTATAAAAGCAACGCATGTATTCTCAGTCCCAAAAATATATATATAAAAAGGGAGTAATGAAACTCACAATACTGTATTTCGTAGTAAAAATACATATGACATCATTGAACAAGTGCAAGGTTGGCCTCGGATTCACGAACCTATATTATTTATATATATTTATATGTTGGTCAATATTTGTCTAACAATTTTTGGTCAAGTCATAGTGTACCACAATCCTAATGCTCGAGACTAATATGCAAAAGTCAACAAAAGTCAACTTGACCCAAAATGACTTCCAAAATTTATACGTATTTATTATATAACTTAACTATAGTCGTTTTATATATTTAAATATATTTATTAGATTTTATAATAATAAAAGTCATTTATTAATAAAAATTTATATTAACGTTTATATATGATAAAATATACTTTTATATATCTTAAGTAATAAAATTTATAAAGTTCATTTAATATCATAAAAATAATATGATAAGTATTATTAATGTAATTATATTATACGTAGTAAAATATCTTTGTATCACATATTTATTTGATAAAATAATATTGATAATAATAATAATAAGTAAAAGTTGTATTATTTTGTAATAATTATTATTATTCTACTAATAAAAATAACAATAATTATATTTTCTAAAAATGATAAAATGATAATTTTTATTAATAATAGTACTAAAATGATAATAATAATGATGTCTCATATTAACAATGATATTTTTATTAAAAATAATAATCTTAGTAAAAATGATAGTTTTAATATTAATAATACTTTTAATAATAATAATAATAGTAAAATAATGAAAACAATATTTTTCCTTTAAATCAATATCTTACAATATCTTAATTTCATCATGATACTCATACTCATTATTTCCTAGTTGCTTCATTTAATAGCTTTTAGTCGTCTTTTATATCGCGTTCATATTAATAACAATAATAGTAATCATAATAATTAGATGTTACTAATATTAGTTTTAATTATAATAATACTTATAATAATAATAATATTAATGATAATACTAATAACTATTTGAATGATAATAATAATAATAATAATAATAATAATAATAATAATAATAATAATAATAATAATAATAATAATAATAATAATAATAATAATACTAATTATAACCTTAACGATAATAACGATAGTAGTAATAATAAAAATAACAATAATATCTTTTATTAATAACGAAAATGATAATAATAATAATAATAATAATAATAATAATAATAATAATAATAATTAGATTATAACGACGATAATAATAATCATTTTTAATAATAATATAAAAATTCAATTGACTATAACTTCTAAACCGTTCATCGAAACCATTCGATATCTAAATGAAAAGTTCTCAATTTTTCGCTAGCTTTCCAACGACATGCATATCATATACCTTATCTTAATAGCATATGTATTTAATTCAAGATTCGACATAACCTATCTAACGACAATAACGAACGTATAAGCATGCATAATCCTATATACTCGAGCACTAGTCAGTGATACACTAATAATATATAAAATTTAAGTTATGAGTGCTCATGTATTAATATTGAGATTCAATATTGCAGGAAAAGTGCGTAGACGCAACGGAGATGATAAACACTAGTTTGACTCACGAGCAATACTCCCGAACTATACCCATAACCTCCATAACTATAACCCATAGTTTCCTTAGCTCTATCCCGCTCGAAAAATAATTTCGAAATCACTCGAACAGCACTCCGTCGTAATATTTTATGTATACTAATAATATCTTGAAATAATACGGAGTAAATATATATATGTAAATCGATTGAGAGAGTTTAGAGAAAAATATTTTCAAGTTTCTATGAAATAATGAAACGTATTGAATTCTATTTATAATAGATTTTTGAATTATTAAAGTGAATTATTAAAGTATGAATTATTAAAGTGAATTATTAAAGTATGAATTATTAAAGTGAATTATTAAAGTACGAATTATTAAAGTGAATTATTAAAGTATGAATTATTAAAGTGATTTATTAAAGTATGAATTATTAAAGTTAAAGTAAAGTAAAAATAAAGTAAAGGCAAAGTTTAAGTATAGTAAAAGTATAAAAGTATGTACGTATAATACGCATATAAATATATAATATTAATTTAAATCGTTATATATATTTAATAAAATAAAATATAAATATCGTTATCTTTATCATACTGGTTAAGTAATGAGTTGTCAAAAGTGGTTCTAGATATTTATAAAAGTTATATACGTTTTAATAATAAAGTTCTTTTTAAACTGAAAACATTTTTGTACGGTTGAAACTAAATCAAATAAATATGATAATTTTGTTTTCCAAAACTAAATATATTTAAGAATCATTTTGTTTAAAGGTTAAAATAATGGAAATCGTTATATCATAAAACGTTTTAGAAAAGTAGAATCATATATATTCATAATAGGTTTCAAGTTTTTAAATTACAGTCTGTTGGTGAAGCATGGGATAAAGTCCAAAGGTTAAATAAATGTATGAAATCATCTTAATGAAAAATGTCGAGTTACTTAACTTGTCGATATCCAACATCTAAGTTATTTACACTCCACGTTCTTACTTATAAATCTCTTTACCATTTTCCGAATGTTGTCAAAAGAATAGATTTCTTAAATCACAGTGGACCTCATAACATAGACCCGTAATCATATCACAATGTATCTGATAAATCAATCATTTGATAATATCTTCTAATTCCATCGATAAACATATTGAAACACATACGTTCGTGTAAAGTATTATACGTTTAATACTTTATTAATATTTTCAAGTTATAATATATATATATACACATATATATACATATCTATTTATATATAACGATTCGTGAATCGTCAAAATTTGGTCGAGGTTATAATGAATGTATGAACACAGTTTAAAATTCTTGAGATTTAACTTAACAAACTTTGCTTATCGTGTCGGAATAATATAAAGATAAAGTTTAAATTTGGTTGGAAATTTCCGAGTTGTCACAGTACCTACCCGTTAAAGAAATTTTGTCCCAAAATTTGAATGGGATGGTCATGGCTGACAATAAGTATGACGTATACGAGTTGGAAATTAGAGTTTTATTATCATCAAGTAATGTAGATAATGCAATTTGATTTTTGTGAAGACTACCAGTGAAGTTATCACAAAAGAATGAAATAAGTAAATGCACGTTCTTTTTAACCAATGACATAGTCACGGTTGATTTCCGGAATTCAAGGAATTTAGAGAAAATCTTCGTAATAAGATTTGGTTCTTCGGTAATTAACGAAGTTAGGATTTGCTTTGATTAAATGCGATAATCTGTTTTGATTGCTCTGTCGGATATTTTACTATATATCTACCCCCTTCGTTTCCTTATTTCCACAACTCACACCTTTTATTCTTTCTCCCTCAATTCATACTTTATAGCATTCGCTAATATGCTTCATCCAGTTCTGATTCTTGATATACTCCTAACTTTCATATCTGTCATTCTTCTTTTTCATCTGCCGCCGGAAGAATCTATTTACTTCTACTATACTCTTGGTTTTATAGTGTTTTTAGTTCTCCCGTGTCTTTATATTGCTATATGCATCGATATATATGGTTTGTAATTTCTGGTTTGTTGTTGGGTTTTATATCTTCCCTTACACTTCAAAGTCCCTGCTTCTGTCTTCTATAATCATTATTGTGATGACCCGTCCTAATCCACCTGGACGAATACATCAACATCTGGTCCCATTGCGAGATTTTGACCTCTATGTGATACATTTTGTAACATTGCATTCGTTTGAGAAGGTATTTTATAAATGAATATATAAATTCCAGGTTTTTAACATCTGATGATTCCTACGTATAGACAATCACCATTTAAATGGTTTACAATAATACATTTGTTGACAATACAGTCAAAATAAGGTACATGGTAATGGTTTAGTGAATGCAAGTTTCTTGTATATAGCATGTATGACTCGAAGCACATATCTTGTATCACGTTGATATTGCTCAATTACATCATATATATCTATCGCAATATCACTTAAAATGCTCTATAATCGAAGATAATGAAGGTGATCTACAAGTAATAAGACAAGATGCGCGAATTTGTATCGGAAGAATGATTTGCAAAGAATTTCGATGATTTATGACATTGGTTGATCCCGATACGAGTTAGGGTCAAGATAGCACTCTAAAATGATATAACAATGCTTCCGATATGTTAGTCTTCGTCCAAATGAGCTAATATTAAAAAGAAAACGAAACAGTGCCTTAAATCCAACCAGGACGCCGTCTAGGGTCCCAGGACGCCGTCCTGGCCTTTTAACTGGGACGCCGTCTTGCAGATTTGGGACGCCGTCTTGCTCTGTAAAGTGGGACGCCGTCCTGCCTTTTAGGACGACGTCCCAAAGTAGGTGTACCCGACTTTTCTGCTTTTTACCTAATTTCTCCACCTTAAAACCTCATTTTTGGGACTGTTTCAAAGGGAGTTACGCACCAGAGAGTTTTAGAGGCGATTTTCAGGAGCTATTTGGAGAATTCCAACCTCTTTGAAGAGGCTCAACATCAAGGCATCATCCATCAACATCTTCTTCATCCAAGAACTCTTGTTCTTGTAGGTTATTCACTTGTTCTCAGAAATGATTTCAGTTTATAATTTGATTGTATTGTTGTCTGTTACCATGATTGTTGGCTAGTTTCTATAATGTTTGTCTAGATTAATAACCAAGGTATTGGATGTAATCTTATTGATTGAATGTATTATGCGTGATAGATTGAAGCTTGAATTGAGAACCATGCTTATTGTTGTTAAAACCATTTGTATCTAGTTAATTGATATGTTGTTGATAAAGAGAACTCTTGTTGATGTATCATATTGATTTACAATCAACTTGTCTTAGATTGATTGTATGCTAAACCGGACCAAGGGGGTAAACTAGATTAAAACGGTTAAACAAAATAGGAATGAATTGTGTAGAGCGAACGCAAAGACAATTGTTATTCAAGTCTTTGATCTTGTTGATCAACTAGTCACAAACGAAAAGGTCTAAGTTATAGGGAACCCTCGCTTAGTAATTCTAGTTTGAGTACTTGCTAAAGAGAACTCTTGGCGAGTCGGTTTAGGTGATTAGCATGCTTATAGTTATTTGATTACAAATACAAGAACCATAGTGAAAAGGGAACCCTTGATCTTGTTATTGTATTTGCGTGTTTATCCGAGAGAACTCTTAGTGAACCTATTAGATAACTACACACATAATTATTCAATCAGGGCTTAATATCTAATTTACATCCAATACCGAGGGTAAAATATCTAGATAAACATTTCATCTCTTTGATTTAATTCAAAACTATCTTACTTGCTTTATTTGCATTTATTTGTATCTTATAAACCAAAAGACTAAAAATATTGTTTTTACATTTAACCTTCTTTGATTTGGCTAAATCGTTAAAACAGCCACAAAACATAAAACTTGTACTTTTACTTTAATTCACTTAGTTAATCATAATATAGTTTCTAATTCTAGTTTGACTGATATAACTGTCCTTGGAACGATACACGGAACTAAACCAGTTTCTATACTACTACACGATCGGGTACACTGCCCGTTAGTGTGTAGCAATCTTAAATCGGTATTTTTCCATATTATTTACAAGACAATTTTATACGACACTTTTCACACATCAAGTTTTTGGCGCCGCTGCCGGGGACAGTTTTGTGTCAAAATAGGATTATTAACTAATTTGTGATTAAGTAGTTTCTTAAGTATTTTAAATTATTAATAGTCTTTGATTTTTAATTTTGTAGAATCGGTGTGTGTGATAGTTTTTGTTAGTTGTGTGATTGGCAGATTATAGGTTGCATATGCCACATACCCGAAGTTCAGAATCTCCATTATTTACACCATTGACAGAACCGGATAGAAAGCTTGGTAGAATTCCAAAAGAAGTGCTTGATATTTTTGAATCTTCATCAAAGCAGGAAACTTTTGATTCAGAATCAAGTACCACCAAGCCTAGATATTCAGACTTTGGTAAACCAGTTCAACCACCAAATTTTGAAATGGAAGGAGAAAGACCGTTGGTTCCAAGACAATCAATGGCAGAAAGGATGAAAGCGACTCGAACCGGACAAGGTAGTGCTATTACTCCGCTCACGGGCGAGGTAAATTTTGAAATTAAAGGACCTATTCTTCAAATGATTAATAATAGGTGTCAATTTAGTGGCGGTCCTAATGAAGACGCAAACGAACATATTCGTCTCTTTGAAGAGATATGTCTTCTTTTCAAATTAAAACCAGAAACTGACCAGGCTATATTTCTAAGACTTTTCCCGTGGACACTCCACGGGGAAGCAAGAAGTTGGTTAGATTCATTAGCCGAGGCTACGATAAGAACGTGGGATAGTATGATGGAAAAATTTCTTAAGAAATATTTTCCAGCATCTAAATCCGCGAGACTCCAACAGGAGATTACCCAGTTCTGTCAAAAGCCTATGGAAACCTTGTACGAAGCATGGAATAGATTTTCCAAAATGCTTAGAGGTTGTCCAAACCATGGTTTGGATACCTTTCAACAGGTTCAAATCTTCTATAAGGGTTGCGAAGTTGCAACCCGAATTTCCATTGATCAAGCATCCGGAGGTTCAATTATGGACAAAACCGAGCAAGAGGCTTATGAGATAATCGAGAAATTAGCCGATTATTCTCATGAGTGGCATCAAGAACGCCCAATTACTCGAAATGCTCAAGTCCAAAGCGCCGGTGCTTATGATGACTTCAGCTCCCTAGGTGTAAAAATAGACGGTGTTGTCCGAAACATGGACAAAATCACAAAAGAAATCCATAGTATGAAAGTAGGTTGTGAATACTGTGGTGGTCTACACTTAGGTAAAGATTGTGATGCCGGGTTAACCATGGCTCAAAAAGAAGAAGTGGCTTTTATAAGCCAAAGAAATAATAACCAGTTTCAGGGTAGAGCCCAATTTAACCGTAACTTTAACAACCCCTACAACCCTCAAGGTCAAAATTCTAATTTTCAACAAGGGTCAAGTAGTGGGTTCCAACAACAAACTCCGGGTTATTATCAAAAACCCCAACAGGAGGAGAAAAAGTCAAATTTAGAGAATATGTTGGAAAAGTTAATTGCATCACAAACTCAGCTTGTCACAAACATAAATCAAACCAACGAGAAAAATGAACATCAGTTTCGTAACCAACAAGCATCAATCCAAAATTTGGAAAAACAAATGAGTGGTTTAGCCAATTTACTGAGTGAGAGAAAACCCGGTAGTTTACCGGGAGATACCAACAAGAACCCCAGAAATGAGCACGCAAATGTTATTACCACATGGAGTGGTTTAGCATACGATGCTCCACAAATGCCCGAAAATTCTGATTTCAGAGTTCCATTGAACCAAAACGGTGAACCGGTTAAGGAGCCGGAAAAAGTGGTTGAAAAGGAAGAACGGGAAAAACCCGTAGTGAAACCATATCAACCACCGCTCCCATTCCCAAGAAAACAACAACAAGAAAGGCTGGAAGCCGAAAGGCTAAAATTTCTAGATATGTTTAAACAGATAAACATAAACATGCCTTTTATTGATGTTATCTCAGGAATGCCAAAGTATGCTAAGTTCCTAAAAGACTTACTTACTAACCGAAAGAAGATGGAAAGCGTTTCATCAGTCACTTTAAATGCTAGATGTTCCGCGCTGGTGTCTAACACACTTCCTGAAAAGCTTCAAGATCCGGGTAGTTTTACTATTCCATGTCTAATGGGTGACCTTGATTGCATGAGGGCATTAGCCGATTTGGGGGCTAGTATCAATTTAATGCCCTATTCAATTTACCTTAAATTAGCCCCTGGGAAACTCAAAACCACACGAATGGCTATTCAACTAGCTGATCGCTCTATAAAATTCCCTCGAGGAATAATAGAGAATTTGTTAGTTAAGACAGGGAATCTGATTTTTCCGGCTGACTTTGTGGTTTTAGACATGGAAGTTGATGAAAGAATACCAATTATTTTGGGTAGGCCATTTTTAAATACTGCTCGATGTGTCATTGATGTTTATGACCAGCAGTTGACCCTTAGAATTGGTGAAGCTAGTGCGACTTTTGCAATTGACAAGTCATTGAAATATCCCGAATCTTCGGATGATACTTGTTATTTTATGCAAAGCATAGATTCGCATTACGAGTTCTTGCAAGAATATCCCGAATCGGATGAAACAGGTGTTTACGATTTGGCAAATGGAGATGATGAATTCACTGAAGAAGAAATGGATGTGATGGCCACATTTTTGATGGCCAATGAGTGTGAACCAACTGAAGAGGAAATAGAAACCCTGAGTAAAGATAGCGAGTACCGGAGTCGATCCTCAATTGAGGAACCTCCCATTTTGGAGCTTAAACCGCTCCCTGATCATCTTGAGTACGCTTTCCTTCAGGAAGATTCAAAGCTTCCGGTAATTATTTCCTCACTTCTCTCTGAGCATGAGAAAGAACGTCTTGTTTCCTTATTACAGGCCCACAAACCGGCCATTGCATGGAAAATCCATGATATAAAAGGAATTAGTCCTTCTTATTGCACGCACAAGATCTTAATGGAAGAAAATTCCAAACCAGTGGTGCAACGTCAAAGGAGACTAAATCCTCATATGCAAGACGTTGTCAAAAAGGAAATCATTAAATTGCTAGATGCAGGTCTAATCTACCCGATTTCAGACAGTCCGTGGATAAGCCCGATTCATTGTGTTCCTAAAAAGGGTGGTATAACTGTTACCACCAATGATAAGGACGAACTTATCACGACACGAACTGTTACGGGGTGGCGGGTTTGTATAGATTATCGAAAGTTAAACGAAGCCACAAGAAAAGACCATTTTCCTCTACCATTTATTGATCAAATGTTAGAGAGACTTGCAGGAAATAGCTTTTATTGTTTCCTAGATGGTTTTTCGGGGTACTTTCAAATTCCCATCTCCCCCGAAGATCAAGAAAAGACTACCTTCACGTGTCCCTATGGCACCTTCTCATATCGCCGAATGCCCTTTGGTCTATGTAATGCTCCTGCGACATTCCAAAGGTGTATGATGGCCATTTTCCACGATATGATTGAGGATTGCATGGAAGTGTTCATGGACGACTTTTCAGTCTTCGGTGACACTTTTGATTCATGCCTTCTAAATTTGGAGAAAATGCTAATCAGGTGTGAGAAGTCGAACTTGGTGCTGAATTGGGAGAAATGCCACTTTATGGTTAAAGAGGGCATCGTCTTAGGGCACAAAATCTCAAGTGTTGGTATTCAGGTGGATCCAGCAAAGGTTGACGTCATTGCCAACCTTCCACCTCCTTCAAACGTAAAGGGTGTGGGAAGTTTTCTTGGGCATGCCGGGTTCTACCGGCGATTTGTTAAGGATTTTTCAAAAATTGCAACGCCATTAAATAAACTTCTTGAAAAAGATGCACCCTTTGTTTTCACAAGCGAATGCACTAAGGCATTCAAAATTTTAAAAGAAAAACTTGTCAACGCACCAATAATCATAGCTCCAAATTGGTCATTACCATTCGAGCTAATGTGCGATGCATCGGATTTTGCGGTTGGTTCAGTTTTGGGCCAACGGGTTGAGAAACATTTTCAACCCATTTATTATGCGAGCAAGACTTTACAAGGAGCCCAATTAAATTACACAACAACAGAAAAAGAGCTCCTTGCGATCGTCTTTTCCTTTGACAAATTCCGATCTTACCTTGTCCTATCAAAGACAGTTGTCTTCACTGATCATTCGGCATTAAAATACCTTTTCTCTAAGCCGGATGCAAAACCTCGATTGCTAAGGTGGGTCTTGCTTTTGCAAGAATTTGATATCGAGATTAAGGACAAGAAAGGTGCAGAAAATCTTGCAGCAGACCATCTTTCTAGACTCGAAAATCCCAATCTTGAAATACTCCATGATTCGTGTATTAAAGATGATTTTCCCGGTGAATACCTAATGAGAGTAGAAAAGGTGGAAGATCCGTGGTATGTTGATTTCGCCAATTACATTGTTGGGGGGTATCTAGAAACAGGTTGGTCACATCAGAAAAGGAAGAAATTCTTTAGTGATTTAAAATACTATTTTTGGGAAGACCCTTATTTATTCAGGCGATGTGCGGATGGAATTATTCGCAGGTGTGTTGCGGGGAAGGAATGCACCGAAATTCTGCTTGACTGTCACCGTGGTCCAACAGGTGGGCACTTTGGTCCCCAAATCACGGGGAAGAAAGTTTATGAGGCCGGTTTCTATTGGCCTACAATATTCAAAGATGCCTACGCTGTTTGCAAGGCTTGTGACGCGTGCCAACGGGCCGGTCAAATAACTAAACGAGATGAAATGCCTCAACAAAGCATTCAAGTATGCGAGGTGTTCGATGTTTGGGGAATTGACTTTATGGGCCCCTTTCCAAAATCTCACTCTTACCTCTACATACTTGTCGCCATAGATTATGTGTCTAAATGGGCGGAGGCAAAGCCTCTACCAACAAATGATGGCCGAGTAGTGGTAAACTTTTTAATGGAGCTTTTCTCTAGATTTGGCACGCCTAAAGCTCTTATAAGTGACCGGGGCACCCACTTTTGCAATAAGCAAATGGAAAAGGTGTTGAAAAGATATGGAGTAATCCATAAAATTTCGACATCCTATCATCCCCAGACGAGTGGGCAAGTAGAAAACACCAACCGGTCATTAAAACGCATACTAGAAAAGACCGTTGGTGCTAATCCAAAAGAGTGGTCAAACAAGTTATATGATGCATTATGGGCATTTCGCACGGCCTACAAAACACCAATAGGAACTACTCCTTTCCGTATGGTATACGGAAAAGCATGCCATCTCCCGTTGGAGATTGAACATAAAGCACACTGGGCGTTAAGGGCATGCAATTTGGATTACCAAGAAGCGGGTCGGTTACGTTTGACCCAAATAAACGAATTAGACGAGTTGAGGCTTGAAGCCTATGACAACTCTCTAATTTACAAGGAAAAAACTAAACAATGGCATGACAAGAGATTGAAACATCCAAAAGAATTCATGGAAGGAGATCGTGTCCTTGTTTATAACTCTCGTTTCAAGTTATCGCCAGGAAAGCTAAAGTCCCGATGGACGGGACCATTTGTGGTTAGAAGGGTGTACCCTTATGGTACAATTGAAATGGTAAACTGGAAAGGCGATACTTTTAAAGTGAATGGCCACCGGGTCAAACACTACGTTGATGGTCCCCTGGAAATTGAGGATGAGGTTAGCCTCAACTTCAAGAAAAACGCCTAAATCAAAACGGGGACGAGTTTGGTGAACGACTCGTAAAAAAATGGTTCACATTTGTAATTAGGTTTGTATTGTGTGTGCTATAAATTTTTGTTTGGTACAAAATGATTACCGTATGACCCCGAAACGCAAACGACTCAAAATTTCAGATCAGTGGGTTTTAGTGTTACGGGACGCCGTCCCAACGTTCCTAGACGCCGTCCCCGGCAGCGGCGCCAAAAAATTGATGTGTGAAAAGTGTCGTATAAAATTGTCTTGTAAATAATATGGAAAAATACCGATTTAAGATTGCTACACACTAACGGGCAGTGTACCCGATCGTGTAGTAGTATAGAAACTGGTTTAGTTCCGTGTATCGTTCCAAGGACAGTTATATCAGTCAAACTAGAATTAGAAACTATATTATGATTAACTAAGTGAATTAAAGTAAAAGTACAAGTTTTATGTTTTGTGGCTGTTTTAACGATTTAGCCAAATCAAAGAAGGTTAAATGTAAAAACAATATTTTTAGTCTTTTGGTTTATAAGATACAAATAAATGCAAATAAAGCAAGTAAGATAGTTTTGAATTAAATCAAAGAGATGAAATGTTTATCTAGATATTTTACCCTCGGTATTGGATGTAAATTAGATATTAAGCCCTGATTGAATAATTATGTGTGTAGTTATCTAATAGGTTCACTAAGAGTTCTCTCGGATAAACACGCAAATACAATAACAAGATCAAGGGTTCCCTTTTCACTATGGTTCTTGTATTTGTAATCAAATAACTATAAGCATGCTAATCACCTAAACCGACTCGCCAAGAGTTCTCTTTAGCAAGTACTCAAACTAGAATTACTAAGCGAGGGTTCCCTATAACTTAGACCTTTTCGTTTGTGACTAGTTGATCAACAAGATCAAAGACTTGAATAACAATTGTCTTTGCGTTCGCTCTACACAATTCATTCCTATTTTGTTTAACCGTTTTAATCTAGTTTACCCCCTTGGTCCGGTTTAGCATACAATCAATCTAAGACAAGTTGATTGTAAATCAATATGATACATCAACAAGAGTTCTCTTTATCAACAACATATCAATTAACTAGATACAAATGGTTTTAACAACAATAAGCATGGTTCTCAATTCAAGCTTCAATCTATCACGCATAATACATTCAATCAATAAGATTACATCCAATACCTTGGTTATTAATCTAGACAGACATTATAGAAACTAGCCAACAATCATGGTAACAGACAACAATACAATCAAATTATAAACTGAAATCATTTCTGAGAACAAGTGAATAACCTACAAGAACAAGAGTTCTTGGATGAAGAAGATGTTGATGGATGATGCCTTGATGTTGAGCCTCTTCAAAGAGGTTGGAATTCTCCAAATAGCTCCTGAAAATCGCCTCTAAAACTCTCTGGTGCGTAACTCCCGTAACACTAAAACCCAATTAATAACCATTTGTATCTAGTTAATTGATATGTTTTTGATAAAGAGAACTCTTTAGCAAGTACTCAAACTAGAATTACTAAGCGAGGGTTCCCTATAACTTAGACCTTTTCGTTTGTGACTAGTTGATCAACAAGATCAAAGACTTGAATAACAATTGTCTTTGCGTTCGCTCTACACAATTCATTCCTATTTTGTTTAACCGTTTTAATCTAGTTTACCCCCTTGGTCCGGTTTAGCATACAATCAATCTAAGACAAGTTGATTGTAAATCAATATGATACATCAACAAGAGTTCTCTTTATCAAAAACATATCAATTAACTAGATACAAATGGTTATTAGTTGTGTTGGTGATGTTGATGTCAACTTGGCCGGGTCGTTTTTGAAAGTTAGTGAATTTCTAAGCATATTGTGAATTGTAATGAATTTATGAAATGTGTATGCTTGTTTTTCATTTGTTAGGTCATGTTGAATCAAATAAGGGAATGGAATGCCATAATGTATGATGTTATAAGGTCATTTGAGCTAAAAGTTGTGAAAATTGTATTATGATTTGTGATGAATATGATTAGAATGCAAAGTTAAATGTTATGACCTATGACACAACATACTTGAATCCTTTAAGTCCTAAGTTTGTGCTACTTTGTGATGTTATGATTTTCATTTTTTGAAAGTGTGTTAATGAATTCAAGTTGACTTTGGTTGACTCTGGTATAAACTTGTGAACATGCACTTTGGTGTAAATGAATCATAATACTTTTGAACTAGGAATTGAATGATTAAGTTCTCCTGCTACTCGGTTATGTTTTAGCTAACATTAACACAACGGTTTCTATGTTCTTTTGGTTTTGTGTATAATGTTTTGCAGGGACAACCAAGCAGAGGAGGACCGGCTAAAAGAGGAAGGCCATCAGGTTTGGCTCCACCAAGACAACCACCACCACCACAACAACATCATTCATCATCTTCTTTCGGAGAAGAAGAGGAGGAGGATCTAAATGATCCTCGGGTTTGGTTAACACAGGTACAGAATGACGAAGACTACACCGAAACTTTTGAGAGAATAAACCGCAGGCCCATTAATGCTACTTGGTATTTTATTTGGGGGCCATTGGAGGAGGCGGGCATGCGCCGACATGTTACTAATTTACTCGCCATTCCTTACGGTAGAGTAGTAGCCCACGCCTGGGAACATGTTTTTAGCATCAATGAACCAATCTACCCGGTGCTTCTTAAAGAATTCTACTCTACTATGCGGTTTAGCAATGTAAGTGATTATTTGTCAACTGAGTTTCTACGGTTTCGTCTAGGAGGCCAAGACAGGGGTTTGAGCAGTTTTCAGCTTTGTCGAATTCTGGGTATTTTTGAGGAACTCACCGACACTCAGTTAGGTGAATACTTGAGGGCTTCTGATTATGTTGGCCGACATCAGTTTGATGACACTTCTTATTGGCGCAGAATTTGTAAGCCAAATAATGTGCCTGCACATTTTCGATCAAGCAAACACCGGTACAACGAAATCGCAGCCCGGGATGATAGGCTGCTTCATCGACTCATCGCATGCACGTTTAATGCGAGGATTGAGGGTAATGAGAAGGTGAAAACATTAGATTTGTGGATTATGGATCAAATCAAGCGGGGTGCCTATACCGACATTCCTGGGTTGATCGGTAACTATTTTCTTTCCATTGCTACAGAGACACGGCTACAGAAGCCACTACTGGGGGGGCACTACATAACCCGATTTGCCCGACACTTTAACATTGATTTCGACAGATTACAGGAATTTACGAGTGTGATGAAACCATTGAAAAAGGTTTTTTATATTAATGCCGAAATCATTATGAAAGACAGAAATGGGCATTTGGTACCCTTTGTGGCAGCAGGTGCAGGTGGCGCGAGTAGCAGTGGTGTTCAACAGGAACAGCAGCAGGAAGAGGAGGCAGAAATGGAGGCACAGACCAATGTTGGTGAACAGGTTCCGTGGCATCCGTCCCAATCAAGTTGGGACAGTTTGGTTGGTAGTGTTAATAACATGAGGTTGAGCTCGAACGAACAAAGGATGCACAACGATCGAATGTGGGATAGTCAGCAGCGAATGGAGCAACGACAGATTGCTCAAGTGCACGATCAGGGATGGATGAGTTATGGTATTGATTGGAATAACCATAACTCAGAGTTGTTTTATTCCAACCCCGAGCAGTACTATGGGACGACACGTCTGACACCCCAATATTACACGGATCCTCAAAACCCACCTCCGCCTCACCCGATTTATGATAATACCGCTGCGTTGCAGGATGCTCGGAACAGATTTGAGCAGCAATATCCACAGGGACGCCCGTACAGAGATGGTTCGGGTAATTATTTTTGGCCGTTTGATAACTAGGCCTGCGTGCCTATTTGATCATTTTGTACTTTGGTTTGAGACTATTTTATTTGTGTGAGGTATTTTGATACAATTTCGGTTTGTAATAATATACTAATGTGTGGTTTTATAAACGGATGTGGTTGTAAAAACACCGTTATTTTTATATGCTTTGTGTGGTTTGTTTATTTGTGCAGCATGATTGAACTTCAAAGACTGGCATTAAGTTCAGCGACATTTGATATTATGATGTGTGTATGATGATAATCGCGGACTAGACGATACTCTTATGCTGGCAGTAAGTTCAGCGGCATCCGTCTACATGTTCCACGATTTACAGGTTCAAAATTGGAAATTTCTACAATCACCCTATCACTTTGCCCTCTAAATTTAATCCTTTTTCTGATTTCATGCAATGAGGGCCTTGCATGATCTCAAGTGTGGGGTGGGGAGTAGAAATTTATCGGGAACTCGTTTTACTAAAATTAAGGCGTTCA
The DNA here is from genome assembly GCF_046630445.1 of Rutidosis leptorrhynchoides. Lineage (NCBI taxonomy): Eukaryota > Viridiplantae > Streptophyta > Magnoliopsida > Asterales > Asteraceae > Rutidosis > Rutidosis leptorrhynchoides. The sequence goes on along the minus strand of NC_092333.1, from coordinate 35,075,617 downwards.
AAGCAACATAACTTGTAAAAGGTTAAATTTTATAAAATTGATTTTAAAATTTATCGACGGATTAAGATCAGGTTTAACAACTGAATTTCCGTTATAAATATAAATTTTTAAAAGATATTTTATAAACTTAATTGATTATAAGCTTATTTAAAAAAAAAAAATTTAAAATTTTCAAGTAGCCTTAAAAACGATTAAAAGCCCAAAAACCACGTTATACACATTATGGTCTTAAAATCTAGAAAATAAATGTTGGTTTACATTTTAAATTATTAATAGTCTTTGAAGTTGCTCCATCATTCAATTATTTGAGTGAAAATCCTACTAGTTTAGTAAGCTAACTTGTAGGTCACTTGTACCAAAAACGAGTGTAAACCGTGAGAGAGCGGTGATTGTATAGCGTGGTCGGAAACCGGATCTCGCGCCAGATCGAAAACCCTAAGGACGATCCTCATTGTTTCTCCTAACAAGAACAATGTTGCGTCCGATCACTTATTATGACCATACAGGATGTATCCATTCCATCCTAAAGGGAGTCAAGTCTCCCGAACGACACACTTGCTGATTTATTTCAGAAGTTGTAGTCCAGACCAGTTGTAGGGTGACGAAAAGTCTTGAAAAGTCATTGCTAAAATCGACTGGAAATCTACCAGGCCTCAACATCAAACAGGGAAACTGGTAGTCAAAGCTTATTTCAATGAGGGAGATTTGCTAGCCAAATGGGAAGCGCACCATGATACACAAATTGTCAGTGATTGATCAGATTCCCAGTGGATAACCTCCGGAAAGGTAATATATCAGCTTTTAAGCCTGATGAACTTCAATCTTTATGATTGACTTAACGGATTAGATAATTACCTCATGATTATCAATGATATCCGGACGTAATGTGTATCCTCCTAAGCACATTATTTTCTACCGACATCTCATGATGTTAGGTACCGTGGGAGTGATTGGCTTGACCAATAGCGGGAAACCCGCACTCATTTTTTTTCAAAATTCAAAAATCCGACAAAATCGGAAAACGTGTCTAGTATTAAAAACTAGCATGATATTTTCAAAACCATAAAACGTTTTCATCAAGGTCCTGATTTCCCTAGGATCAATTTTTTCGAATACTTGGCTCTAATCTACCAAAAATGTGTGTGTGTTTCCATTGTGTATAAAGCGTGCGTGTGATTTCAATAAAAGTGTACTATACTTAAAGCGTGTGTTTCCATAGTGTATATAGCGTGAGTGTGTTACTTAAAGTGTGTGTTTCATATAGTGTGAGTTGTGTTTCATTTCAACGTGTGTGTTTCGTGTGTTTCGAGTAATTCATGTAATGTTTGTAATCTATATTGTGTGATTATGATTGATATTGTTCTACTTTGTAACGAAAGAATTGCTTGAGGACAAGCAAGGTTTAAGTGTGGGGTGTTTTGATATTGCTCAATTACATCATATATATCTATCGCAATATCACTTAAAACGCTCTATAATCGAAGATAATGAAGGTGATCTACAAGTAATAAGACAAGATGCGCGAATTTGTATCGGAAGAATGATTTGCAAAGAATTTCGATGATTTATGACATTGGTTGATCCCGATACGAGTTAGGGTCAAGATAGCACTCTAAAATGATATAACAATGCTTCCGATATGTTAGTCTTCGTCCAAATGAGCTAATATTAGAAAGAAAACGAAACAGTGCCTTAAATCCAACCAGGACGCCGTCTAGGGTCCCAGGACGCCGTCCTGGCCTTTTAACTGGGACGCCGTCTTGCAGATTTGGGACGCCGTCTTGCTCTGTAAAGTGGGACGCCGTCCTGCCTTTTAGGACGACGTCCCAAAGTAGGTGTACCCGACTTTTCTGCTTTTTACCTAATTTCTCCACCTTAAAACCTCATTTTTGGGACTGTTTCAAAGGGAGTTACGCACCAGAGAGTTTTAGAGGCGATTTTCAGGAGCTATTTGGAGAATTCCAACCTCTTTGAAGAGGCTCAACATCAAGGCATCATCCATCAACATCTTCTTCATCCAAGAACTCTTGTTCTTGTAGGTTATTCACTTGTTCTCAGAAATGATTTCAGTTTATAATTTGATTGTATTGTTGTCTGTTACCATGATTGTTGGCTAGTTTCTATAATGTTTGTCTAGATTAATAACCAAGGTATTGGATGTAATCTTATTGATTGAATGTATTATGCGTGATAGATTGAAGCTTGAATTGAGAACCATGCTTATTGTTGTTAAAACCATTTGTATCTAGTTAATTGATATGTTGTTGATAAAGAGAACTCTTGTTGATGTATCATATTGATTTACAATCAACTTGTCTTAGATTGATTGTATGCTAAACCGGACCAAGGGGGTAAACTAGATTAAAACGGTTAAACAAAATAGGAATGAATTGTGTAGAGCGAACGCAAAGACAATTGTTATTCAAGTCTTTGATCTTGTTGATCAACTAGTCACAAACGAAAAGGTCTAAGTTATAGGGAACCCTCGCTTAGTAATTCTAGTTTGAGTACTTGCTAAAGAGAACTCTTGGCGAGTCGGTTTAGGTGATTAGCATGCTTATAGTTATTTGATTACAAATACAAGAACCATAGTGAAAAGGGAACCCTTGATCTTGTTATTGTATTTGCGTGTTTATCCGAGAGAACTCTTAGTGAACCTATTAGATAACTACACACATAATTATTCAATCAGGGCTTAATATCTAATTTACATCCAATACCGAGGGTAAAATATCTAGATAAACATTTCATCTCTTTGATTTAATTCAAAACTATCTTACTTGCTTTATTTGCATTTATTTGTATCTTATAAACCAAAAGACTAAAAATATTGTTTTTACATTTAACCTTCTTTGATTTGGCTAAATCGTTAAAACAGCCACAAAACATAAAACTTGTACTTTTACTTTAATTCACTTAGTTAATCATAATATAGTTTCTAATTCTAGTTTGACTGATATAACTGTCCTTGGAACGATACACGGAACTAAACCAGTTTCTATACTACTACACGATCGGGTACACTGCCCGTTAGTGTGTAGCAATCTTAAATCGGTATTTTTCCATATTATTTACAAGACAATTTTATACGACACTTTTCACACATCACACGTATAAGCAAACAATGGAAGACTTCTAGAAACCTGAGAATAAACATGCTTCAAGTGTCAACACAAAGGTTGGTGAGTTCATAGTTTTAATATTACACATAATCCGTATATCAATGTGGATTACAAAAGTTCAGTTGTTTCATTCAAAACGTTTATCAATATGTTTTAACATTTCAAATCATCTGTATGTAAAGGTTGATCACAAGATCTCAGTTGTTTTATTCAAAACGTTTATCAATAGGTTTTACATAAAAGGTGGACCACAAGATTTCAGTTGTTTCATCCGAAACGTTTATCAAAATATTCTACGAAATTGAGCGCCCTGGTAACTAAACTTAACGTATATATAATTTGTACCCTTTGTATAATCATCTTAATAATACACGCAAACCAACGTGTACGCTTCTCAAATAACATACGTCCGTTAAAAGGCTAGTGCTCTAGCTCGGACGGGGATATCAAGCCCTATGGATCCATATACTACTACTCGCGCCCACCAGTTCTTATAACTGGCAGTTACTAGTTACCAAAGCTAAGGGATTTTCGGTTCAAACTCAGTGTAGAATTTAGTATGTACTTGTATCCATTGCGTTTAAAATAAAATGCATGTATTCTCAGCCCAAAAATATATATTACAAAAGCAATTAAAAAGGGATCAATGAAACTCACGCATATAAATCTAGTATTTTCAGTATTTATAAACAGTCGCATGTATTCTCAGCACAAAAATATATTGAGTAAAAGGGATCATATGAAACTCACTGTTTAATATTGATATACAATATTGCAGGAAAGCACGTAGACGCATCGGAGATGATAAACACGAGGTTTGATTCACAAAAATACCCCCGATCATTACCCATAATTTCCTTGGTAATAACCCATATTTTCCTTAGCTCTAGCTCGCTCGGAAATTCGTTTTGAAAATTACTTGGACAGCACTCCGTCATAATATTTTATGTGCATTATTATTTTTGTATCGCAAAAATAATAACACTAATAATAAAAATAATAAGATTAATAATAATCTTATTAATAATAATAATAATAATAATAATTTAAATAATTTAAATAATACGGAGTAAAATTAAATTAAATCAGAAGTAGAAATGGTCGAGCTTTTATAGTGTAGCCTGATTTCTCCTTCCATGCGATAGCATGGTTTCATGGGCATATGGCCATGCGATCGCATGGCCAATTGTCACCAGCCTGGTTCGTTTGTTTTTATCTTTGTCGACATAATATAAATATTAATATATAATATATATAATTTATATAATTAATTATATATTATATTAAATTCACGTTCATAGTTGACTTGTAATTTTTGTTCCGATATGTCGTACGTCGTCACTCGACTTATGTCCCAGTTCTGGTTTCTCGAACGCATTTTCGTACGCTTAGAAAACTTGCATTTTACATTTCGTGACTCGTACCTTTGTCAAAATATAGTCTTAAATCATCCATAAACTATACCACTGTAGCAAAGTCAATTTTTACTGTAGTAATTCACTGTAGCAATTTACTGTAGCAATTCACTGTAGCAAATAGTGATTTTCAAAAACACTGTAGCATTTTGGGTACTGTAGCAATTTGAAAATGTTACTATCGTTTACTAAATAACTTGAAATTATATATATGTATATATCTTTTTAATATACATAAATCAGTTTTTAAATACACATTGGAAGTTATTTATAAATAAATTTTAATAATAAATATTTCAACTTATCATATATATTCAAATAAATATTTAAACCAATAAGTTTAATGTACGGTATCAAATAATTAATACATTGTTACCTTTTCAAGTTATAGTATATATGTATCTATTTACATATAATTGTTCGCGAATCGTCGAAAACAACCGAAGGGTATTTAAATATATAAAAGTAGTTCAAAAATTTTGAGATTCAGTTTTACAGACTTTGCTTATCGTGTCAGAAATGTTAATCATACAAAGATTAAGTTTAAATTTGGTCAGAAATTTTCTGGTCATCACAGTACCTACCCGTTAAAGAAATTTCGTCCCGAAATTTGAGTGAGGTTGTCATGGCTAACAATAAAAATGTTTTCATGACGAATATGAGTTGATAAATAGAATTTTTTTTATCACCGTTGAATAATATGGATAAAACAATCCAATTACTCGAAGCGTATAAGAGAAGTTATCGTAATAGAGTGAAATGAAGAATAGAGATGCGTCTTATCTTTTGACGTAGTAACGATTGATTTCCGGAATTTAAGGAATAGAAAATCTTCATAATCTAAATAAGATTTGATTCTTCGGAATTTAAGGAAATTAGGATTTTCTTTGATTAAATGCGTAATCTGCCTCGATTGCTATGTCTGATATTTCGCTATAAATTGACCTCTTCCGTTTCATTTATTTTCACCACTCCTATAATCTTCTTTCTTCCCCTATTAATACATTCAAAAGATTATGAAAATGCTCAATCCAGTTCTGGTTCTTGACCTAATATTGACGTTTGCCACAATCATCCTTCTTTTCCAGCTCCCACCAGAAGAATCTGTTTATTTCTATTATGCTCTAGGGATTGTTGTATTTATCATTCTCCCGTGTCTTTATATTACTATACGCATTGATATACATGGTTTATAATATATGTGTTGTTGTCAGGCTTTATATTTTCCCTTATATTTAGGAGCTCCATGCTTTCATTTTTTCTTCCCGACTTCAAGTCAAGCGAATAATGGTCCAGAATTCGTAGCTATGGAGTTTTGGATGAACATAGTTAGTGTTCCGAGAAGGTAATTGTAATGGCACGATCTTGATTTGTCAAATTACCAGAATATCTGGAAAAGACCGAATCATCAAGAAAAGTATTTTCTTGATATATTTAGAGATTAAATAGAATGAAAGAGTTATGTAACATGGTTCATGATGAGGGTGTTATATGTGAACTTTTATCAAGTTCCATTAGAAACTCAGCATGACTTACTGTAGTATAATCACGTTGATCAAGTGTCATTATATTATATTAACTCATGCTTCAGTTCCCAACACTACTTCAAAAACATCCATTTTTCAAAATTTTCAGAAATTAGAAACTAAAATAGTTTCTTTTATGATGTAACACAGATAGTGCGAAGAGATGAATGATTTCCGATAAGAATAGGTATGAAGATATCCCCAGAAATATCGAGGATATTTATAATAAAAGATACGATGATATCTTAGAATTTCTAATATCAGAGGATGATGAAGAATATTGTCCGCAAGGGTTTAGATTCGGAAGCAAGGTATTCGTTAATGGCTTCGGCAAATACTTAATCATTTAGATTCTTTGAAGGCAGGTTCAGTCTTTGTGATTTATCCACAGCCTCCTTCATACTTTGCTCAATCCGTTTTCCAGTTCCAAACCTTCTATTTTTCTCAGCTTTACCACCATTCTATTCTTTATCATCAAACTTTTGACTGTTAACATTGTCTTCAGTTTTCGCTGATTCATCAGCTTTCTCAAACTCGAAAAACTGATTGGTAAGTTAGGGTGCTTTTTAGAAGTTCAGAATTAAGCTCATAAGTCCAGAAGATAGATGTTATATATATATATATATATATATATATATATATATATATATATATATATATATATATATATATATATATATATATATATATATATATATATATATATATATATAATTGTTGACGTAGAATCGCTACGAAAATCGAGACGTAATGATTGATGATTCCCGGTGTGCGGTATAACAATTATCGTTACAATGCGATAATGAGTACATGATCAGATTTCAATGTATATATAGTGATTTCCGGAGAGATTCAAATTGCAGAGTGACGGAGTCGCTGGTACATTTACTGCTAATATGGTGGGATATAAAAGGTTCCCCGGTAACAACAATTGAAAGGGTAATCGTATATGTCAAGGTTTAATTAAGGCTTATCCAGATGAAGTTGACTTGCTGAAGTTGTGACAAAACTGGATACTTGAAAAGGAATTGTAAGGTTATTTTCAGTAATAATAATGCCGAAGGATTTATCACAGATACGTGTTAAAGTTTTACTTAGGTTTCGAGAGCTTTCCAGATGTATGATTATAAGTACAAATCTTTCTTCTTGTAGATATCGTGTAGTTGGTTTGTCTTCTCGTTTGTTCATTAGTTGAAGTGTTTTCAAGAATTTCGATGGGTTTGAACGCAAAATGTAATCATATGATGTTCTAGTACAGTCCTGAATTCAAAGCATGGTTTTCGAAGCATGGTTTTGAAAGATGTAGGAATCTAAGAGTGATGTTTTCCATTTAATCTTGACTTGGATTCTGATTTATCGAAATCAGAATATGAAATTGAATGAAAATGGTTATTCTGTGATGAACAGATACGTATATCTGTAGGTTTGAGCAGTATAGTTAATGATTGCTGAATCAGAATTGAAGAATGTATAGTGTAACATATTAATGTGGAATTTATATATTTCTAGGGTATTACCTACCCGTTAAAATATTCTCATCATTAACAGTTTGTACAAAAGGATTTTCAATTACAATCTTTATGAAAATATATGTATGTATATTTTCTTCAGATGTAATATAGATTTAATAAGTTATTAAACTCATTTGGTTTTCGGTTGGAACTAGAAACGAATAATCTCTTCTATATTAAAGATTACATAATCGTCGCAGGATATTTCTCCAATGAAGTTATGAATCAATACTTCATCGTTTATGGTTATTAGTATTCTTCGGTGCCTACGGTGTGTATGAGGTTGATACTCGTGGGACAGATTGTGAGGTTAAGGTTTGCGGTGTGGATGTTGTTATTGGTGGTCTTGGTACTGTTGTTGGTTGTGCTGATGGTACTGGTGGTGCCGGTGATGCCTGTGATGCCTGCAAATTGTGCATCATATTCTCCAAAGCCACAACTCGAGTGCGAAGCTCGTTAACTTCTTCTATTATACCAGGATGATCGGTGGTTCGGACGAGCGGATGAATAAGATCCAGAATTTGAGAGAGTATATGATCATGACGAGATATTCTGGAGATGAGAGAGAAAATGGTATTACGAACAGGTTCGCCGGTAAGTGCTTCAGGTTCTTCGCCAAGAGGTGAATTTGGTCAGTGGAAAGGATCACCTTCCTCTTGTCTCCATTGATTAAGTTGATTACGAACCCATCCCCAATTCATCCAGAATTGGTGATGACTGATTGGTTGATTTATTCCGGTTACACTGCTTTCAGAACTCAGGTGGAAATCCATATCGGAATCCGAAGAACTCGAATTACTTGCAGAATTCATCTTACACGGTTAGATAAAGAATTTTCAATGTGAAATGATTTTCGGATATAGGATGATATTCTAATTACATAGAATACCTATATATAGTACAAAGGTTCCGCAAATTACGGAGAAACTTTCGGAAACTGTCAAGTAAAGGTAACAGTAACAGATAAGCTAAGATATTCATTTTGTATATACACTAGTCATGCAATCCATGCAATAAGGTGTGTCTAGACTACAATTGATAAGCAGGTAGTTTTCCACACAAGGAACGATAAGCAGGTAATTTTCTACACAAGGAATGATAAGCAGGTAATTTCTAACAAGAAATTATAAGCAACAACTTTTATCATGCAAACATGGTCGAAGTCCAGACTCACTAATGTATCCTAACAATAACCGGTTAGACACACTAATTCAAATTCTGGTTCGCTAAGACCAACGCTCTGATACCAACTGTGATGACCCGTCCTAATCCACCTGGACGAATACATCAACATCTGGTCCCATTGGGAGGTTTTGACCTCTATGTGATATGTTTTGTAACATTGCATTCGTTTGAGAAGGTATTTCATAAATGAATATATAAATTCCAGGTTTTTAACATCTGATGATTCCTACGTATAGACAATCACCATTTAAATGGTTTACAATAATACATCTGTTGACAATACAGTCAAAATAAGGTACATGGTAATGGTTTGGTGAATGCAAGTTTCTTGTATATAGCATGTTTGACTCCAAGCACATATCTTGTATCACGTATAAGCAAACAGCGGAAGACTTCTAGAAACCTGAGAATAAACATGCTTCAAGTGTCAACACAAAGGTTGGTGAGTTCATAGTTTTAATATTACACATAATCCGTATATCAATGTGGATTACAAAAGTTCAGTTGTTTCATTCAAAAGGTTTATCAATATGTTTTAACATTTCAAATCATCTGTATGTAAAGGTTGATCACAAGATCTCAGTTGTTTTATTCAAAACGTTTATCAATAGGTTTTACATAAAAGGTGGACCACAAGATTTCAGTTGTTTCATCCGAAACGTTTATCAAAATATTCTACGAAATTGAGCACCCTGGTAACTAAACTTAACGTATATATAATTTGTACCCTTTGTATAATCATCTTAATAATACACGCAAACCAACGTGTACGCTTCTCAAATAGCATACGTCCGTTAAAAGGCTAGTGCTCTAGCTCGGACGGGGATATCAAGCCCTATGGATCCATATACTACTACTCACGCCCACCAGTTCTTATAACTGGCAGTTACTAGTTACCAAAGCTAAGGGATTTTCGGTTCAAACTCAGTGTAGAATTTAGTATGTACTTGTATCCATTGCGTTTAAAATAAAATGCATGTATTCTCAGCCCAAAAATATATATTGCAAAAGCAATTAAAAAGGGATCAATGAAACTCACGCATATAAATCTAGTATTTTCAGTATTTATAAACAGTCGCATGTATTCTCAGCCCAAAAATATATTGAGTAAAAGGGATCATATGAAACTCACTGTTTAATATTGATATACAATATTGCAGGAAAGCATGTAGACGCATCGGAGATGATAAACACGAGGTTTGATTCACAAAAATACCCCCGAACATTACCCATAATTTCTTTGGTAATAACCCATATTTTCCTTAGCTCTAGCTCGCTCGAAAATTCGTTTTGAAAATTACTTGGACAGCACTCCGTCGTAATATTTTATGTGCATTATTATTTTTGTATCGCAAAAATAATAACAGTAATAATAAAAATAATAAGATTAATAATAATCTTATTAATAATAATAATAATAATAATTTAAATAATACGGAGTAAAATTAAATTAAATCAGAAGTAGAAATGGTCGAGCTTTTATAGTGTGGCCTGATTTCTCCTTCCATGCGATCGCACGGTTTCATGGGCATATGGCCATGCGATCGCATGGCCAACTGTCACCAGCCTGGTTCGTTTGTTTTTATCTTTGTCGACATAATATAAATATTAATATATAATATATATAATTTATATAATTAATTATATATTATATTAAATTCACGTGCATAGTTGACTTGTAATTTTTGTTCCGATATGTCGTACGTCGTCACTCGACTTATGTCCCAGTTCCGGTTTCTCGAACGCATTTTCGTACGCTTAGAAAACTTGCATTTTACATTTCGTGACTCGTACCTTTGTCAAAATATAGTCTTAAATCATCTATAAACTATACCACTGTAGCAAAGTCATTTTTACTGTAGCAATTTACTGTAGCAATTCACTGTAGCAAATAGTGATTTTCAAAAACACTGTAGCTGGGTACTGTAACAATTTGAAAATGTTACTATCATTTACTAAATAACTTGAAATTATATATATGTATATATCTTTTTAATATACATAAATCAGTTTTTAAATACACATTGGAAGTTATTTATAAATAAATTTTAATAATAAATATTTCAACTTATCATATATATTCAAATAAATATTTAAACTAATAAGTTTAATGTACGGTATTAAATAATTAATACATTGTTACCTTTTCAAGTTATAGTATATATGTATCTATTTACATATAATTGTTCGCGAATCGTCGAAAATAACCGAAGGGTATTTAAATATATAAAAGTAGTTCAAAAATTTTTAGATTCAGTTTTACAGACTTTGCTTATCGTGTCGGAAATGTTAATCATACAAAGATTAAGTTTAAATTTGGTCAGAAATTTTTGGGTCATCACAATTGTCATCCACAGTTAATACTCCCTTCAATTTGTTGCGATTTATACTTCAATTTCTATTTTGGAGCTTTGTCCTTTCGTTTCTTCTTCTTGCGATTAAGCATCGCTTGTAATGGTCCAAAATTCGCAGATATAAATTTCGGAATGAACATTGTTAATGTTCTAAGAAGGAAATGGTAATGGCCCGGTCTTGATTTGTTAAATTACCAGAATACCTTGGAAAAGACCGAATCATCAAGAAATATTTTCTTGATATTTTAGAGGTTAAATAGAATACAAGAGTCGTGTAACATGACACATGATGATGTTATGATCTGTGAATCATCACGTTCCATTTAGAAACTCATCATGACTTACTGTAATATAATCACGTTGATCAAGTGTCATTATATTATACTAACTCATGCTTCAGTTCCCAACACTACTTCAAAACATTCATACTTTATACTCGAAGGTTTCAGAATTTAGAAACTAAAACAGTTTCCTTTATGATGTGATACCGATAACGCGAGGAGGTAAATGATTTCATATAAGAATAATTATGGAAATATCTTCAGAAATATGGAGGATATTTATAATGAAAGATACGATGATATCTTAGAATTTCTAATATCAGAGGATGATGAAGAATATTTTCCGCAAGGGTTTAGAGTCAGGAGCAAGGTATTCGTTAATGACTTCAGTAGATACTGAATCATTTGGATTCTTTGAAAGTAGATTTCATCCTTGTTATTTATCCACAGCCTCCTTCATGGTTTGCTCAATCCATTTTTCAGTACCAAATCTTCTCTTTTTCTGAGCTTTGCCGACCCACTATTCTTTATCATCAAACTTTTTACTGTTAAGATCGTTTACAGTTTTTGCTACTTCATCAGCATTTTTTAAAATTTCGAGAACTAGTTCGCAGTTTAGGGTGTTTTTCAGAAACTTCACATTCAAAGTATGTAAGTCCAGAAGATAGACGTTATATATACACATATAACTGTTGGCGTAGACATGCTGTGAGATTTCAAAATACTGATTGCTAATTTCCGATTATTCGTATAGCAATTCTCGTTACAAGATGCAGATGAATAAATGATGGGGTTTTGATAAATATAATGATTTTTCAGAAAATCCTAGATCATTACGGTTGTTGATAAGTTTACTGCTAATGTGGTGTATTATAAACGGTTCTCCGGTAACGATGATGAAAGGGCAACGTATATATCAAGGTTATAATAAGGCTGTTTTGACTGAAAAATCGAAGTTGACTTGCTGGAGCTGTGATAAAACTGGCTACTTTGAAAATGAATTAAAAAGTCATTTTAGCTTATAAATGCCAAAGGGTCTGACATGGATACGTGTCGAATTACGACTTTGGTTTCGAGAGCTTTTCAGGTACATAACTGTGGGTAATATGTGGTTGGATCATCATCTCGATTGCTCATTTTTTGAAGTGTCTTCAGGAATTTCGAAAGATTTGAACACAGATTGTAATCGTTAATATACATATGATGTTCTAACATAGTTTTGAAGTCAAAGTATAACTTCGAAAAATGTAAGGATTTAAGAGTGATGATTTTGGTTATATATCGAGTTGAATTCTGAGATTTCAAAATCATAATATGTAATAAGATATTGAATGAGTATGGTTGTTTTGATTTCTATGAAAGAATGTATACGGTTATGAAAATAGTGAGTATAGTTGATGATTGCTGAATCAGATTCGAAGAATATAACATATTAATTGTGAATTTATATATCTCTCGGGTATTACCTACCCGTTAAAAAAATTTTCACAATTAATATTTTGTACGAAAGAATTTTATTACAGTCTTTATGAAAATATATATGTGTATATTTTCTGCAGATGTAATACATATTTGACGAGTTAATACCCAATTAAGCTCATCTGATCTTAGGCTGGATTTAGAAATGAGTAATCTCTAACATTAGAGGTTACATAATCTTCACAGATAATTTCACTAATGTGATCAATACTTCATTATTTATTCTTATATATATTTCCTTAGTGAATCATGTTGCTCATAGAACTCTTGCTAACTTCGCAAGGTACGAATGATGTTTTCTAGAAAGTTTCGAGTATATAGAAAATAAAGGTGTAAAATCAAACATGTATTTGAATAATACACTTGGTTTATTATGAACTGAAATTCATTGAATTGAAACGGATTTGGTAGTTAACGATGGTTAAGTCGTTAATCGAAGGATTATAGCATATTAGTAATATGAATTTAACCGAGTAGTATCTACCCTTATTTAATTCATACATAATAGCTTAGTACGAAAAGATTTATTTTGATCTCAAAATTTATATATACATATAATTTCTTCAGAGGGAATGATTTAATACTTCATAACTCGTTGATACAGTATACACGTTATTGATTCGTAATGATGTCCACGGTGATCCTTGAACTGGCGGAGCTTGTGATGTTATAGGTGCTGCTGATTCTGACGTTGCTGACGGCACTGACTGTGCTGGTGATGCTACGGTACTGTTGATGCTGTTGATAAAACAAGTTTAACTTCTAAATCACGCATCATTCTTGTCAGGGTTTCTTTTATCATTTCAGTCCACTCATCTGATTTATGGTTAGGTCTAGAATAAGTAATCTTTAAGACTTTGGAGATTACATAATCGCCGCGGAATGTTTCTCCAATGAAGTTATGAATCAATACTTCATCGGTCATTGTTGTTGGTACTTTATGGTGTGTATGACGTTGAGGTTCGTGGGGTAGTTTATGATGTTGAAGCATGGGATGTGGATGTTGTTGTTGTTGGTGGTGATGGTAGTGTTGGTGTTGTTGATGGTGGTACTGGTTATGTTGCGGGTGCTGCTGCTGGTGTTTGTAACCTTTGCACCATATTCTCCAAAGCCACTACCCGAGCGCGAATCTCTTTAACTTCTTCTATTATGCCGGGATGATTGTCGATTCGGACAAGAGGACAAATAAGATCTAGAATTTGATATAGTATATAATCGTGACGAGATACTCTGGAAATGAGAGAGAAAATGGTGTTTCGGACAGGTTCGCCGGTAAGTGCTTCAGGTTCTTCGCCAAGAGGGCAATGTGGTGGATGGAAATGATCACCTTCTTCTTGTCTCCAATGATTAAGGAGACTACGAACCTATCCCCAATTCATCCAGAATAGATGATGGCTGATTGGTTGATCCATTCCAGTCACACTGCTTTCGGAGCTTGAGTGGGATTCCATTTCAGAATCCGAGGGACTTGAACTAATGACAAATTTCATTTCGTACGATTGAATAAAGGATTTTTTTTCGATATGAAATGATTTTCCGGCTATCGGGTGGTATTCTATTTACATAGAATATCTATATATATAGAGCAAAAGATTTCGTAGATTACGGAGGATTTTACGGAATATGTCAGGCAAAGTTTACAGTAACCTATACGCTAAGATATGAATTAGCAGATACGCTAAGATATGAATTTTTTCTATATACTATTCATGCAATCAATGTAATAAGGTGTGTCTAGACTAAGAATGATAAACAGGTAATTTTCGACAAAAATGATAAGCAAAACTTTTGATATGCAGACACGGTCGAAGTCCAGACTCACTAATGTATTCTAACGACTATCAGTTAGACACACTAATGCAGACCTGGGTCGCTAAGACCACTGCTCTGATACCACATGTCATTACAGTGGGGACAACCACCGTCCCACCCAGTGCCTTCCCAGCTAACCGCCTGGTGACCACTGAGTGTACCTCAGATACTGATTTTAGGGCCTGCCTCTCGGCTACTGCCAACCCTCGTAAGGGATCACAAGGAGTAAGAGCTAATGCTTCGTCACAGGTAACACTGTGAGAACCTCCTTTACGACTAACCCGCCACACATGGACGCGATTATACCATCTCTGATGCCACATGAGACGACCCGTCCTAATCCATAAGGACGAATACAATAACATATGATTACATTGCGAGGTATTTGACCTCTAAATGATACATTTTACAAACATTGCATTCGTTTTTAGAAGACAAACTTTCATTACAATGAAAGTTGACAGACATGCATACTATTTCAAAATATATCCAAACTATGAATGACTTATTATTTATCTTGATGAACTCAACGACTTGAATGCAACGTCTTTTGAAATATGTCATGAATGACTCCAAGTAATATCTTTAAAATGAGCAAATGCACAGCGGAAGATTTCCTTAATACCTGAGAATAAACATGCTTTAAAGTGTCAACCAAAAAGGTTGGTGAGTTCATTAGTTTATCATAATCATTCATTTCCATCATTTTAATAGACCACAAGATTTCATATATTTGATTGTACACGTAACCCGAGTACAAAATAATACGCGTAACCCGCGAATTAAAAATCATTCATATGGATTGAACACCTGGTAACCGACGTTAACTTTAATGCATAGAATATCCCCAAACAGAACCTCTCGTCTGTATAATAATAATCTCTAAGTACTAAAGCATTCGTACCCTGAATGGGACTTGTCAAGGTCTATAGATCTATCTTTAGGATTCGCGTCAATCAGGGGCCATTTTCCTAAATTCTTAGGTTACCAGACTTGAAGGGCGATATTCGGTTTAATAATCCAACCATAGAATGTAATTTTAAGTACTTGTGTCTATTTCGTAAACCATTTATAAAAGCAACGCATGTATTCTCAGTCCCAAAAATATATATATAAAAAGGGAGTAATGAAACTCACAATACTGTATTTCGTAGTAAAAATACATAGGACGTCATTGAACAAGTGCAAGGTTGGCCTCGGATTCACGAACCTATATTATTTATATATATTTATATGTTGGTCAATATTTTTCTAACAATTTTTGGTCAAGTCATAGTGTACCACAATCATGATGCTCGAGACTAATATGCAAAAGTCAACAAAAGTCAACTTAACCCAAAATGACTTCCAAAATTTATACGTATTTATTATATAACTTAACTATAGTCGTTTTATATATTTAAATATATTTATTAGATTTTATAATAATAAAAGTCATTTATTAATAAAAATTTATATTAACGTTTATATATGATAAAATATACTTTTATATATCTTAAGTAATAAAATTTATAAAGTTCATTTAATATCATAAAAATAATATGATAAGTATTATTAATGTAATTATATTATACGTAGTAAAATATCTTTGTATCACATATTTATTTGATAAAATAATATTGATAATAATAATAATAAGTAAAAGTTGTATTATTTTGTAATAATTATTATTATTCTACTAATAAAAATAACAATAATTATATTTTCTAAAAATGATAAAATGATAATTTTTATTAATAATAGTACTAAAATGATAATAATAATGATGTCTCATATTAACAATGATATTTTTATTAAAAATAATAATCTTAGTAAAAATGATAGTTTTAATATTAATGATACTTTTAATAATAATAATAATAGTAAAATAATGAAAACAATATTTTTCCTTTAAATCAATATCTTACAATATCTTAATTTCATCATGATACTCATACTCATTATTTCCTAATTGCTTCATTTAATAGCTTTTAGTCGTCTTTTATATCGCGTTCATATTAATAACAATAATAGTAATCAAAATAATTAGATGTTACTTATATTAGTTTTAATTATAATAATACTAATAATAATAATAATATTAATGATAATACTAATAACTATTTGAATGATAATATTATTAATAATAATAATAATAATAATACTAATTATAACCTTAACGATAATAACGATAGTAGTAATAATAAAAATAACAATAATATCTTTTATTAATAACAGCAATGATAATAATAATAATAATAATAATAATAATAATAATAATAATAATAATAATAATAATAATAATTAGATTATAACGACGATAATAATAATCATTTTTAATAATAATATAAAAATTCAATTGACTATAACTTCTAAACCGTTCATCGAAACCATTCGATATCTAAATGAAAAGTTCTCAATTTTTCGCTAGCTTTCCAACGACATGCATATCATATACCTTATCTTAATAGCATATGTATTTAATTCAAGATTCGACATAACCTATCTAACGACAATAACGAACGTATAAGCATGCATAATCCTATATACTCGAGCACTAGTCAGTGATACACTAATAATATATAAAAGTTAAGTTATGAGTGCTCACGTATCAATATTGAGATTCAATATTGCAGGAAAAGTACGTATACGCAACGGAGATGATAAACACTAGTTTGACTCACGAGCAATACTCCCGAACCATACCCATAACCTCCATAACTATAACCCATAGTTTCCTTAGCTCTATCCCGCTCGAAAAACAATTTCGAAATCACTCGGACATCACTCCGTCGTAATATTTTATGTATACTAATAATATCTTG
The DNA here is from genome assembly GCF_046630445.1 of Rutidosis leptorrhynchoides. Classification (NCBI taxonomy): domain Eukaryota; kingdom Viridiplantae; phylum Streptophyta; class Magnoliopsida; order Asterales; family Asteraceae; genus Rutidosis; species Rutidosis leptorrhynchoides. The sequence continues at coordinate 35,058,128 of NC_092333.1, read as the reverse complement.
AAATAATACGGAGTAAATATATATATGTAAATAGATTGAGAGAGTTTAGAGAAAAATATTTTCAAGTTTCTATGAAATAATGAAACCTATTGAATTCTATTTATAATAGATTTTTGAATTATTAAAGTGAATTATTAAAGTATGAATTATTAAAGTGAATTATTAAAGTATGAATTATTAAAGTGAATTATTAAAGTACGAATTATTAAAGTGAATTATTAAAGTAAGGATTATTAAAGTGAATTATTAAAGTATGAATTATTAAAGTGAATTATTAAAGTTAAAGTAAAGTAAAAATAAAGTAAAGGTAAAGTTTAAGTATAGTAAAAGTATAAAACTATGTACGTATAATACGCGTATAAATATATAATATTAATTTAAATCGTTATATATATTTAATAAAATAAAATATAAATATCATTATCTTTATCATACTGGTTAAGTAATGAGTTGTCAAAAGTGGTTCTAGATATTTATAAAAGTTATATACGTTTTAATAATAAAGTTCTTTTTAAACTGAAAACGTTTTTGTACGTTTGAAACTAAATCAAATAAATATGATAATTTTGTTTTCCAAAACTAAATATATTTAAGAATCATTTTGTTTAAAGGTTAAAATAATGGAAATCGTTATATCATAACGTTTTAGAAAAGTAGAATCATATATATTCATAATAGGTTTCAAGTTTTTAAATTACAGTCTGTTGGTGAAGCATGTGATAAAGTCCAAAGGTTAAATAAATGTATGAAATCATCTTAATGAAAAATGTCGAGTTACTTAACTTGTCGATATCCAACATCTAAGTTATTTACACTCCACGTTCTTACTTATAAATCTCTTTACCATTTTTCGAATGTTGTCAAAAGAATAGATTTCTTAAATCACAGTGGACCTCATAACATAGACCCGTAATCATATCACAATGTATCTGATAAATCAATCATTTGATAATATCTTCTAATTCCATCGATAAACATATTGAAACAAATACGTTCGTGTAAAGTATTATACGTTTAATACTTTATTAATATTCTTAAGTTATAATATATATATATATATATATATATATATATATATATATATATATATATATATATATATATATATACATATATACATATATATATACATATATATATATATATACATATATATATATATATATACATATATATATATATATACATATATATATATATATATACATATATATATATATATATATATATATATATATATATATATATATATATATATATATATATAACGATTCGTGAATCGTCGAAATTTGGTCGAGGTTATAATGAATGTATGAACACAGTTTAAAATTCTTGAGATTTAACTTAACAAACTTTGCTTATCGTGTCGGAATAATATAAAGATAAAGTTTAAATTTGGTTGGAAATTTCCGGGTTGTCACACCCCTAATTGACGCGAATCCTAAAGATAGATCTATTGGGCCCAACAAGCCCCATTCTGGAATTTGGAATGCTTTAGTACTTCGAAATTTATCATGTCCGATGGGTGTCCCGAAATGATGGGGATATTCTATATGTATCTTGTTAATGTCGATTATCAGGTGTTCAATCCATATGAATGATTTTTGTCTCTATGCATGGGACGTATATTTATGAGAAATGGAAATGAAAATCTTGTGGTATATTAAAATGATGAAAATGATCGATTATGATAAACTAATGAACTCACCAACCTTTTGGTTGACACTTTAAAGCATGTTTATTCTCAGGTATGAAAGAAATCTTATGCTGTGCATTTGCTCATTTTAGAGATATTACTTGGAGTCATTCATGACATATTTCAAAAGACGTTGCATTAAAGTCGTTGAGTTCATCAAGATTATTATTAAGTCAATTATAGTTGGATATATTATGGAATGGTATGCATGCCGTCAACTTTCGATGAAATGAAAGTTTGTCTTTTAAAAACGAATGCAATGTTGTAAAATGTATCATATAGAGGTCAAGTACCTCGTGATGTAACCAAATGTAATGTATTCGTCCTGATGGATTAGGACGGGTCGTTAGACAATGTATATGAATTTCAATAATGCCGATATAAACGTTAAAAAAATGAGGTTTTTTCTTGTTCAAGTTATTCGAGCAGATCAAATAATTTTACTTAGATGAATTCGACATAACCAGATATTCCTATATATTAACTCTATCCTTAGTCACCCAAAGATGAGTGGGTAGAAGGAGCTGTATTTATGGAGTAGAGTGTTTATCGGTTCGGTTTTCAATTTGTTCGGTTTATTCGATGCGGTATATTCGGTTTCGAAATTTTTTTGGGCAAAATCAAAAACCGAATTCAAAGTTAAAACCGAACCGAACCGAAAACCGAATTCGATTTCGGATTCGGCTCGGTTTTCGGTTAAAACCGAATATTATGAAAAAACTGAGAACGATGGTAGTTTAATTGTAACGTTATTAATGTCTTAGTTATTTATATCCTAAAACAATGGCGTACTGACTAAATTATCAAGAATTCGATGATTTATTAATATTTACAACTTAATTATGACGTTTACTGCTTGTGTTATTAAGAAGAAGAACATAATAATTTGAGTAACATAATTATAATGTGAGCTACCAAATCGTCATATGGGTGAGAACATATTTTATTGATTAGATCCCAAATTATAATGACATTAAAACATAAATATACAAATTAAATATATAAAAATTTTGAATTCAGTTTTTCGGTTAAACCGAATTCAGAATTTTCAAAACCGAACCGAAAATCGAATTTGAATTCGGTTTCTGTTTTACTCGATCCTAAAACCGTTTTTCAAATTCGGTTTGGATGTTTTCCTGTTTGGTTTCAGTTTAGTTTTCGGGTTCCATGGTTTAAAACCAAATACTGACCACCAATATGGAGTGATCATAATCCCCTATGAGGAATTACCTAATTAGATTACACTCCATTTTTTCATTTTTGTTATGACCATGTCAACCATTATAAATTAACTTAGGTTTGCTTCGACGTGTTGCCTATTATAAGCAGTGTACATAATTTAATTTGGTTTATTGTTAAAATAATCAAATTTCTAAGTTCATTTCTTAATCATGTTCTAGAAAAAAAAGGCAATCATTACACATATATATATGTTTGTAAAAGAGAAAAGAAAACAATTAAGTCTTGAATTCACAATTACTTTGAAAAATTAATCAGACAAGCAGTAGAATGATCATGTGGGATCTCATTTGAAAAAAATTGAAAAAAAAAAATTTTCAAAAACAAAACGTGAAATGGCCTGATGACTCTATTTGAAATTCAAGCTAAGTATTTCAAATGGTTAGCAAGAAGAATCTAAAGAAGCTCGATTGATATCGTGGTTATCAAGCTAAATCTTGTATTAGATGATATAGTTCATATATGTGGATGTTCTCTCAACATCCATTGTATAGGCCTCGTATTTGTTTTCTCGTGTATTTGGGTCCTGTATATTGTTCATTTGTTTGTGATCCATTTCAATTATATTGCTTTGCATTTTGGAATGAAAGTTTGCTTTAAAAAAAATAAAAATTAGGCCAATGATTAAGACCATGCAATTAAAGTTAAGTTTTAATTAAGAACATCATATCCCCATTTTAGAGGAAATCGATAACACCAATTAGGCCAAACACCATCCAATTTACTTTTTTCACAATTAATTAAACTACTAATTAATACAATAGTTTGATTACATGAGGGGCTAATAGTGTGAAAAAACTCTAAACTTTCTTTCATCACCAGAAAAGGTCAACTATGAACTAGTCTTCTTTACATCCTGTATAATAAAATTAATATGCGTATATATATTACGGAATACATATTTTATTTTGTCACCAACATTTCATCCACTTTCTCTTCCCTTATAAAAACCAATTAAATCTTTTTATAACCTTATTCATCCAAACATTAACCGTGTCTGTATGATCACTGTGTGAACAGATGGGAAACTGTTTTCCAAAACCAGTTAATAATCTCTCAAACACCAATAAAATTCCCACTCCTACAGGTACTTAATTAACTAAATTTATTTAATTAATTGACGAGTATATATATTTCTTTAGAATTAGCATGAATTTGTAACTTTTGTTAGCAGTTGTTACAAGTGATGTGAAAAAGAAAGGACCCATGATCGAAAACCGTCCATTCACCGCAGCTGGAGGTGGTGGGGCCACCGCAAATTCCGGTGAAACGGTGCCACCTATTGGGAAAATAGTAACACCGGAATTAAAGTGTTTTACATATTCTGAACTCAAAAGTGCTACTAGAAACTTCCGGCCGGATACGATTCTCGGGGAAGGAGGTTTTGGTAGGGTTTTTAAAGGGTGGGTGGACGGTGAAACGTACGCGCCGTCAAAGGTTGGTATTGGGATCCCAGTTGCCGTTAAAAAGTCTAATCAAGATAGTGCTCAAGGTCTAAAAGAATGGCAGGTTAGTAAACATTTTCACTTTATAATTTTGTGGTCAACTTTCTATTTTGTTTTATTTATTACGGGGTACATTTTTTTCTTCTTAAATAGCGTATTGCATGTTAAACGACATGCATAATGTATGGGTCCTAATGCATAATACAAGATTACAAGTTATATTTAATCAGCAAAGCCTATTGTAGTATATTAGTATGTGTATAACTTAGGTATCTTACCTATACAATGATGCATTTGTGTATGTATGATCTTTACCTAAATAACCCATTTTGGTCACAGAGGGTTATCATGACTCTCAACTATCGTTGAGTGGTCGTCTTAAGATTAGTCGGCTTGAAAAGTAAGTTGGAAATTCATATAAATCCAAAAGTCTTGAGACTAGTCATGTGTTATATTGTGTTTATAGTTTTTTATTTAAATTAATTTAACTAAATTTGCTCAATTTATACATATGAATAAATAGGAATAGTATGAACACCTTATAAAAAATAACCACGCACATGTCATTTTTCAAGCTACTTGACACCTAATTACAATTGTTTCAACTTTTTACATACAGGAGATGAGGACTCGAGTGTCTTGGGGCAAAAGGGTCACTTTCTGTATTAATTTATCACAGGGTTGACATTTTAGAGAACAAATTTGCATTGACATCTTCAAAATATATATGCGACTTTTTAAGACAAATTATTGCTCCGTATTATTTATTTTAATTCTTTTGAAGAATATAATAATTCAACTTGTAAATATCTTAAAAATTGAAAAAAGATCACTAATTAAAGGGCTGTTAGCCTAAGAGTATCGAGGTGATCACTCTATAATCATGAGATTATGGTTCGCGTAAAAAATCATGTTGAATTGTTTGAGTTTACTTTAATTTTTAAAATATTATTGGGTAGAAACTAAGTTGTATTATAATTTCTTATATTATTTTTTTCTTGTATGTTTCGTTGATTTTAACTTGTTTTATTTTTGCAGGCAGAAGTGAACTTTTTGGGAAAATTTAGCCATCCAAATCTTGTTAAATTAGTGGGATACTGCTGGGAAGATAGAGAATTTATTCTTGTATATGAACATGTGCAAAAGGGTAGTCTTGAAAATCATCTCTTTAAAAGTAAGTAATACTATTATTATTTATTACAAATAAACGAAAAAAGTAAAATGTGAAAGGTTTTTTCTATTTGTGCTATCTATGAAAGCGAATAATTCAACTTCATATTCTGATAGGATTCGAAATTGAGATCTCTTACAAAAACTCAAAGTACCAGCCAATGGACTATCTTGTGATGGTTCACTATTACAAATAAATTTTATATAAAATAAAATGATTACAAATATTTTAATTTGTTGTAATTTAATTTTGCAGAAGGTGCAGAACCACTCCCTTGGTCTACAAGATTAAAAATAGCCACCGGAGCAGCCCAAGGCCTTGCATTCTTGCATACTACTGAAAAAAAGGTTATTTACAGAGATTTCAAATCAGCAAATATACTTCTGGATGGGGTTAGTACTAGTTAAATTTACAAAAAATTTAACACATACGAACTTTGTTTCCATGAAAACAATTAATGAACTGATGGATATATTTTATTTCAGGAATTTATCGCGAAGCTTTCAGATTTTGGACTCGCAAAGTTAGGTCCGGCAAATGGCGATTCACATGTCTCGACTGGTGTTGTGGGCACATACGGGTATGCGGCTCCAGAGTACATAGCCACTGGTTAGTTGTTCAAACTCATTTCAAATTCGTGTTTTTTGATAATGTCTCGAGTTAGACGGAACCAAATTATTCAACATATAATAGTTACAATAGTAAATAAGTATTTACATATCTAAATTTAAATAGCAGTTAAATAAATGAAAAATTAGATATGTCAAGATTTGTTTTTATCCATCTAATCCAGCCGGCTAATTAAACTTTATGTTATAATTCAGTAGGCTTATAACTACCTTTAGTGGTTTGATTCTTGATTAAGAATACTAATAATGAAGTGTAAGAACAAAGATTATAATGGAGAGAAAGAAGTATAATACTTGATGTAAGTATATTAGAATGGTGTGTTTATCTTGTACATATTGATGCATATTTATACTACAAAGAGTGTTACATATTTGACTTTTGTAAATTATATAAAATTGTTAGCCACCATTTCTTGACTTCTACTTCAATAATTGATGTATTATAACACTCCCCCTTGGATGACAATTTTATTAGAGAGCAACTAGTACTGCCTCGTTAAAAACCTTGCTAAAGAAAACCCAGTGGGAAAAAACTTTAGCTAAGGGAAAAAGAGTGCAGCATAGAGTTGACTCCCCCTCAAGTAGACATCGCTGAGTTGTTACATCTTTTGAACAAGCCTCATGCCAATATTGTGAACGTGTGTTCTGAAAATAGCAGTTGAGAGTGCTTTGGTGAAAAGATCGGCAGAGTTTTTGTTGGATTGTACATATCTCATTTCAATCTGGTTGTCCTTAATGAGACCTTGAGTGTATGAGAAGAATCTAGGGGGTATGTGTTTTGTTCGGTCACTTTTGATATACCCTTCTTTCATCTGTGCTATGCAAGCTGCATTATCTTCATAGATAGTTGTTGGACTTTTATCGCGTTCTAGTCCAAAAACATTTTCGAGTAGTTTCATATAATGCAATCACTTCGTCATGATTTGATGATGTTGCAACAAGTGTTTGTTTTAAGAACGCCATGATTTTGTGGTACCTCCATTTAGGAATACATATCAAGTTTGAGATTTATCTTTATGAGGATTTGTTGAATGACCTGCATATACATAATCAACCAAATCTTGTTTCGAAGCGTTAGAATAAAATAATTTTAAATTAGCAGTTCCTCAAGGGTATCAAAATATCGGTTTGATCCCATTTCAATGTCCTTTTGTAGGGGTTGAATTGAACCTTGTCAACAAATTAACTGCAAAGAAATGTCAAGCCTTGTACAATTTATAAAATACATAATAACCCCAATTTGCACTAAGATATGGAACTTTTGATCTGTAAAGATCTTCATGATCTTCACGGGGATAAAATAGATCAGTGTCAATATTGAGTGATATATCAACCAATGGTTTTGTCTTTAAAAATGTTTTAAAATCTTTTCGATATAGTTTGTTTGATGTACAAGTAAACCATTAGGCATATGCTCAATCTGCAAACCAAGGCAATACTTGGTTTTTCCGAGACCTTTCATTTCAAATTCTTTCTTTAGAAGTTGAATGGTTTCATGGATCTCTTTATTTGTACCTATGATGTTAAGATCATCGACATAAACAGTTTACAATCACATATCCGGACATTGTTTTCTTAATAAGAACACATGTGCAAATAAGATTATTTTTATACCCGTTTTCTTATCAAGTAATCACTTAATCAGTTATACTACTGTATCAACCCATATAAAAATCTTTGTGCTTTAATGGAATACATTTCCTTGTGTTTTTAGATGCTTCTGATACCTTAAACCCTTTAGGTATCTTCATATATATATATACACATATATATATATTACTATCAAATGATCCATATAGATAAGCAGTCACAACATCCATGAGATGCATTTCTAAATTTTTAGAAACTGCGAGGCTGATTAAGTATCTAAAAGTAATTGCATCCATAACAAGAGAATAAGTTTCCTCATAAACAATTCCTGGTCTTTGAGAAAAATCTTGAGTTACAAGTATAGCTTTACCTTGTAACTTCATTGTTCTCATTTCCTTTTCGGGTAAAAATTCATTTGTGTCCCATACGTTTCACATCTTTAAAGTGAAAATGATTTATCCGAAAACTTTTCTTTTATTGAGCAATTCTAATTCAGCTCGTATATAGTCATGTCTATTTTGACATTCAATGACAGATTTTGGTTCCAGCTCATCATCTTTATTCATGATGTCATTGTATGAAAAATTCTCATCAACATTTTTCATTCCATTTCGATTCCATATTATTGCATAATTTATTGCAATTTATGTATTTACATTTATCAATATCCTCTGCAGAAGGAATATTAATTTGTGGTTCTTCTTGAACACTTTCTTTTACCTCATTATCAGCTGATTTTTCTTTTCGAGGATTTTTTTTTTTTTTATCTTTGGAACCAATTGGTCTCCCACGTTTCAGGCGTGGCAAAGACTCATGAGTGACATTTTCGGCTTTTAGAATTTCAATTCTAACTGAAGCATTTACTGCTGGTATATATGATTTATTCACTTCTTTTTGTATCTGTAAATGCATCAGGTAGTTTATTTGCAAGTTCTTGCATATGCATTATTTTTTTTTAACTTTCTTTTCGCATTCTTTTGTGCTAGTTCTATATACCTTAATTGATGTTCACATCATGAAGCATCTTTTTCTTTATTTTTCATTTCTCCCCCTAATATAGGGAATGTTTCATTAAAGTGACAATCAGCAAAACGTGCTGTAAAAACATCACCCGTCATAGGTTCAATATACCTGATAGTGTTCCAAATGAACATATATTTAGTAGCAATATCGTTCCAATATGTAAAGTTTTTAAATGTAATTTCCTTATTTTTAGTTGTAATAGTTAAATAAATAAGTGCGAAGATGAAAGACGCAAATCGCTCGAAAATGAAGATTTAAAGACAAAAACGAAGATTTGAAAGACCAAAACATCCAAAAAGCTCAAATGTACAAGATACAATTCAAAAGGTTCAATTTATTGATGAGAAACGTCTAAAAATGACAAGAGTACAAGTTACAAAACGCAAAGTACAAGATATTAAATTATACGAAAGGACGTTCGAAAATCCGAAACCAGGACATGAACCAACTCTCAAAGCTCGACGCAACGGTGTAAAAATTACGAGTCAACTATGCACAAGAATAAAATATAATATTTAAATAAATCATAATAAGAATAATATTAAATAATAAAAAGTTGTTAATTGAGCATAGTTCAGGGGTCGTAAATGAAAATTTCAAATTCTAATTTCCCTATAAAGCGATGATCTATGTTCGATGAATGAGAGAGAACTTTTTTTCCGATCTTTTTTTTTCTTCTTCTATTTTTTTTTCTTATTTTTCTATCTATCAAATATCAATATCTATATTTATAATTCTCTATCATAATGTTAATGTAATCAGATATAACAATAATCTTAATTTTAATTTTAAATTATGATAATAATAAGATTTATGATAGAGATCGTTTGAGTGTGTAAGTCGAAATTCTGTCCGTGTAACGCTACGCTATTTTTAATCATTGTAAGTTATGTTCAACCTTTTTACATTAATGTCTCGTAGCTAAGTCGTTATTATGCTTATTTAAAATGAAGTACTCATGATGTTGGGCTAATTACTAAAATTGGGTTATTGAACTTTGGACCATAATTAAGGTTTGGGCAAAAGACCGACACTTGTGGAAATTGGATTATTGACTATTAATAGATGGGGGGTATTGTCTAATTGAGTGACAACTCATTGGAGTCTGTCGAACCTATCTTCAAATTAATTAACCTAATAATTAATAATGATTATGGTTGTCCTATTTAGTGACGTTCATATGGAATCTGTTATAATCATTTAATTAATCAATTGGGTTGGGTAATTGATTATTCATTCTGATCAAGTGGATGAATTAATATTCATAAACTAATTAAAACAGGGGTGGATTACATACAGTGATAACTGGTGTAATTGTTGACAGAAGTGATAACTGCGTCACAGTTTAAATCCTTAATCAGTTGGAATATTTGACTTCGGGTATAAGGGTAATTTGACGAGGATACTCGCACTTTATATTTATGACCGATGAACTATTATGGACAAAAACCAGATAGACGTATCAAATAAACCAGGACAAAAGACAATTAACCCATGGTAATAAATTAAAATCAACACGTCAAACATCATGATTACGGAAGTTTAAATAAGCATAATTCTTTTATTATATTTCTCATCGTATCTTTATTTACTGTCATTTTATTACTCGCAATTTTATTTACTGTCATTTTATTTATTGTCATTATTTTACGCACTTTAATTATCGTCATTTATCTTTACGCTTAAAATATAGAATCGACAAACCGGTCATTAAACGGTAAAACCCCCCTTTTATAATAATATTACTACTTATATAATTATATATATTTTGTATAAATATAGTTAAAAATATAGTAAGTTTCACCAGCTCCCTGTGGAACGAACCGGACTTACTAAAAACTACACTACTCTACGATTAGGTACACTGCCTATAGTGTTGTAGCAAGGTTTAGGTATATCCCATCCGTAAATTAATAAAACTTGTGTCATATTTTGTAGTATTTCCTAGTAAAAATAATACTATTTCGTACCCTCACGCTACATCATCAAGTTTTTGGCGCCGCTGCCGGGGAGCGCTAAAACGCTATATTTTTAATTATAATAATATTGAAATAGAATATAATAATATAATAATATTGAAATAGAATATAATAATATAAAAATATTTAAGAATCTTTACGTAAATTTTAAAAAAAAAAAGTCGTATTTATTAAATACTTCAGGGGTATATTATGTAACTTATAATTAATAATTGCTATCATGTCGCTTTCATGTGAATAGTAAATTAATTAATTTATTTTCATTTACTATTCATGAATAGTAAATGAATTAAAAAAAAAAAAAAAAGTTTTAAAAAAAATTATAATTATAAAAAAATTATTATTAATTTGTAAAAAAAAATCGTTTTTTAAAAAAAAAAAAAAAAAAAAAAATCGTTTTTTTTTAAAAAAAAAAAAAAAAAAAAAAAAAAAAAAAAAATTTGTGTAAAAAAAAAAAAAAAAAATCGTTTTTTTTTTTTTAAAAGAAAAAAAAAATCGTTTTAAAAAAAAAAAAAAAAAAAAAAAAAAAAAAAAAACGTAAAAAAAAAAAAAAAAAAAACGTAAAAAAAAAAAAAAAAAAAAAAAAAAAAAAACGTAAAAAAAAAAAAAAAAAAAAAAAAACGTAAAAAAAAAAAAAAAAAAAAACGTAAAAACAAAAACGTAAAAAAAAAAAAAATAAACGTAAAAAAAAAAAAAAAAAAAAAAAAAAAAAATTATTAAAAAAAAAAAAAATATATATATATTTTTAAAATTTTGTCTATAAAAAAAAAATGTTTTTTTTTTTTAATTTTATTACCTTTAGATTTTTAGACTATATTCGCAACTTTTAGTATTAAGTTTAGTTTTGCCATAGTTATTTTTACTTCTAGAATTTTTAGGCTTTGCCGTAAAATCCCTTAAGTGCTTATTCCTTAGACTAAGTTTTAGGTGCTTTAGAATTTTACGACGCCGTATTTCGCACTACTTTCTTATTTTTATTTTTCGACGCCTATTTTTCGACCTTTTATTTTTCGACATTTTTCGACGCGCAATCTATTTCTTTCTTATTTCTCGCCATTCTAGTTTTTAGGACTTAGAATTTTTTCTACTTCTTCTCTAAATTTCTTAAAATTACGAAAATTTATTTTAAGTGGTTAAATTGATAGACATCAAAATTTTCTGGTTCGTAGTAATAGTTGGATTTGTACGTGGACCGGGTTATTGGAGCCAAACAGTCCTCAATTATATTGAGACCAAACGAATCCTGCCCCTCTGCTGCATCTTTTGGCTATTCGAAACGTGGGCAAAATCAGAAAAGTCTATTGGTTGGATAACTTATTATAATTTTTCTTTCTTTTTTTAAAACTAATAGGATATTCAGTGAATGAACCGAGCAAGACGTTCACCACCTTTTGTACGTTCACCACCTGTAACTCGATCAAGACATCGTTTAACAAATATAGCTGCCGTTGATTTTTCTTTAGACTCGTCATCAAGTCGACCGAGTACTTCAACTCAAATTTCCGATAATCCAGTTTTTGAAACCAATATCACAATTGAGAATCCGGAGAATACTCAGGGACAATTCCGAGACCCTGATCCATTAATTATTCCTCCGGAACCACCAATCATTCAAACAGAGATTGTTGAGGAAGAAACCATTAAATCAGAAACCTCTAGTGATTCAGATACAACACTTCCAATCATGGAAAATCTAGAACCTCTAAGTATGGAAGACCGAATGAGAGCTACACGCACGGGCCAAGGTCATGCCATTATTAAACCAGAAGTTAATGCTCCAGATTATGAAATCAAAGGACAAATTCTACACATGGTGACTAATCAATGCCAATTCAGTGGTGCGCCGAATGAAGACCCAAACGAACATCTTCGTACGTTTAATAGAATTTGTACACTATTCAAAATCCGAGAAGTGGAAGACGAACAAATCTATCTCATGTTATTTCCCTGGACTTTAAAGGGAGAAGCCAAAGATTGGTTAGAATCGTTACCTGAAGGGGCGATTGACACATGGGATGTTTTAGTTGAAAAATTTCTTAAACGATTCTTTCCGGCATCCAAAGCCGTGAGACTTCAAGGAGAAATTGTTACGTTCGCGCAAAATCCAAATGAAACATTATATGAGGCGTGGACAAGATTCGGAAGGATGTTGAGAGGATGTCCTCAACACGGATTAGATACTTTTCAAATAGTACAAATCTTCTATAAAGGCGTAGACATCGCCACACGAAAAGACATCGACATAACCGCTGGTGGATCCATTATGAAGAAAACCGCAACTGAAGCTTACAAAATTATTGATAACACAGCCTCCCACTCGCATGAGTGGCACCAAGAAAAAGATATCTTTCGATCATCTAAAGCGGCTAGAGCCGATTCTAGCCCTGACTTTGATTCCGTTTCCGCAAAAATAGATGCTTTCGAAAGACGAATGGAAAAGATGAATAAAGATATTCACGCAATACGAATCAGTTGTGAGCAATGCGGTGGACCACACTTATTGAAAGATTGTCACATTGAACCAACGATGGAACAACGAGAGAATGTTTCCTATATGAACCAAAGGCCGGGAAATAATTATCAAAATAATTATCAACCGCCAAGGCTAAACTTAAATCGAAATCAAAACATTCTTTACAATTCAAAAGGACCCGAAAATAACTGGTATAACCAACAAGGTCCGAATAACCAACCAACTCAAAACAACACTTTCAATCAACAAAGACCTAGCTTGTATAAACCACCACAACAACCCGAAGAGAAAAAGCCAAATCTAGAAGAAATGATGGCAAAGCTGATTGAATCTCAAACACAATTCATTACATCTCAAACTCAAACGAACGAGAGGTTTGATCAGTCATTAAGAACTCAACAAGCTTCCATTTTGAATCTAGAAAAACACGTAGGTACTCTTGCTAGCATGATGAGTGAGAGGGAACAAGGAAAGCTACCGAGTAATACTGAAGTAAATCCTCGGAATGAGAATGTTAATATGGTGTCAACGAATTCTGAAAAACCAGCATCAGAAGATGGGAAGGTTTTAGATGAGAGTAACAATGAAGAAGTTACACCACCACCACCCGAGTATGTAAAGCCAGTGGTGGCACCATACAAACCACCCATCCCGTTTCCAAGAAAAGGAGTTGAGTATGAGCAAGTGATAGGTAATAAAGATTGTGATACCTCTGGAAAGAAGAAGAAGAAAAAGAATAAGAAAGTGCAAGAAACAAAAGCCGTAAATATAAACCCGGTGAAGACAGTTCCACCAAAACCTCCACCTAGGGTAGGTGATCCGGGTGAATTTATTGTTCCTTGTCTACTTAGTGATTGTGTCATGTATGATGCACTAGCAGATTTAGGTGCGAGTGTAAGTGTTATGCCTCTTTCCTTATATAAGAGATTAGGTGTGGGTGAGTTAACTCCAACGGATATGAGTGTTCGACTCTTTGATCAAACCATTAAGCACCCAGTTGGAATTGCTGACAACCTACCCATTCAAGTAGGCAATTTAACCTTTCTAGTCGAATTCATTGTCATTGACATAGAAGAGGACCCAAACGTTCCTCTAATTTTAGGTCGACCATTCTTTGCGTCCACCGGGGCGTTATTTGATGTAGGAAATGGAAGAATGACACTTAAAAGTGGTGACAAATCGATCACCTTTATGATTCGAAAATCTAAACCTCCACCAACCAAAACCGTTGAACCAATAAAAACGATTGGTAATAACCATGTTGTTTTACCAACTCCAACGGTAGTGCTTAATAATAATAAAACGCCTAAGTGTGGGGAAAATGAAGTAACACCTAATGATGACCTGATAACAAAGAACCCCGTTGTTGATACGAAATTAAATGACCCCGTTATTAACAGTTCAATGAAGAAACTTTTTAAACGGGCTATCGATGCTAGAAGTAAGGGGAACTTTAAGTTATGTAACCGGTTAGTATCCAATCTGTCGCCTAAAGAAAAGGCGAAACTAGTTGAATTTTGGGATATTACGGAAGAAGCCGGGCACTGGCTTAAAGAAAAAGTCACAGATAGGCAAGTTGATTATGGACCAAAAGAAATTGACGATGAAGTTAATCACAATTTCGACACCACAGCTACCTAAGTGTGGGGAGATTCAAATGTTCTAAGAAAATGTTATCTAGAGTTAGTTGTTCTGTTCTCGTGTAGTTCCGAGAATGGAATCCGATTGGTCTTTTCCGCTAGCAGACACTAAAGAACTAGTTTTCTCCCCCCATTCTGAATTTTTGTTTTTTTTAGGTTTTATATGAAATTAATATGCTTTTAAGTTTTGTGTGATATTTAAAAACAAAATTTACTTTATTTCATTAAGTTGAAAAAAAAAAAAAAAATGATTTATAAAATTCGTCGTAAGTTGAAGACTAGGTCATAGAGCCGAAATTACTTTACCCGAGGGCGAGGCGACAAATTTTGTTATCATTATTTTTAATTTTATTGATTTAAAGTATGCCAAAAATATTATACTTTATAAATTTTTGAAAAGTGGGGTTATAAACCAAACTTCAAAAATATATATACATATATATATATATGTTTGTATTTTATCTTATGTACAAAATAGAGTAAAACAATGCACTTTCAAAGACTGTCATTAAAGTTAAGCAAAAGGTACTAATTTTGACGACAAGACGCAAAACAACAAATATGATATAACAAATGAAGGAATGAACGATGAGGCGCCATCTATCATTCGACGAGCTTTGTAATTACAAACTCGGTATTTTTAATCACTTTTCTACGCTAATCACCCTCATGAATTTAAATTATAGTCTGATTTCATGCAAATGAGGGCATTGCATGATCTTAAGTGTGGGGAAGGGTTATAAATTCTCTCAGGTTTATACTTGGTTTATTTGCCAAATTTTGTGAAAATTTGAAAAATTTTCAATTAAATGAAGTCAAAATCATGTTTATACATATTTATGAACGGTGAAAACTAGGTGATAATACCGAAATTATCGTTACCTCGGAAAGGGCATAAATTGAGAAACAACCTAAAACGCTTGAATTCATTTAAAATGAAATAAAGGAGAATAAAAAGGCAAAGAAAGAAACTAAGTGTGGGGAGAATGTACCAAGTTATTCAATTAAAAACTATCTATCACATGTTTCTGTAAAGTTATTGCAGGTGTTTTTGTTTTGGACTAAATTAACTGTTTTACCCGATTTATTAAAGAAAGATGGATCTACACGATGAATCAATTCCATCATTAAAAGGAAGTAAAGTCTTCCGAAAAAGACACGCGCTTCTTGATTTAGGTCATGAAGTTGTCGTCCAGACCAGCTGTAGGTTGACGAAAAATCTAGAAAAGTCATCTCTAAAATCAGCAGGAAATCCACGGACCTCAGCATCAAACAGGGTCGCCAAGTGGTCAGATTTATCCTAACCATGAGAAGGATTTATCTCGTACAATGGGGAGGCACCGTGCAAATTAGCTTGATAAGACTAATGAATCAGATCCCCAGAAAGGATAATCTCCTTAAAGATTAAAAATCAGCTTTTAAGACTGATATTACTCAATCCTTGAGATTGACCTTAAAGATTGAGAATTCAAACTCATGGAATTCAATGATATCTAAACTCGAGCTTGAACGAGAAAATATTTTGATCAAAAATACAAACCGATTTGTTTTCTGAAAACCCATTTTCAATGCGTTCATTACCATTGAACGTAAAATCCTAGGAATTCACCTGGAATTCATTAGGTCACCTGAACCAAATCGGGTGTCAACCGTAAGAACGGTGGTTGCATAGCATGGTCAGAGACAGGACCTTGTGCCAGACCGAAAAATCATAGGATGATCTTTACTATCGCTCCTACCAAGGATAGTTCTAGCATCCGACACGTTAAAAGACCATAATCATCTGCATGTCACGGGACATTGCCTTAACAGTTTCTTGTTCATCGCTTTCCTTTACAACCGGACGGTAGTTTACCGAAAGGTAATATACGGAACAAGTAAACTGGATGTGTGCTTTCCGATACCGGGATAGCAGTGGATTACACGAACCTAAATGTTTTTAGCCAAAATATTGATCCACAAATATATTTTGCAACACCAATGGTGGATCAAATCAGAAAACTTATCTAGGGTAAAAGCTAGATTGAATTTTCAAAAGATCAAATGTTTTCATAAAGATCCTATTTCCTAAAGGATCTAAATTTTTATAGTCATGTGGGACTGTAAACCGCCTTTCAAATGTGCACTTTGCTTTGGAAACCGAAAGTAAATCGGCTATTTGATTGCAAGTGTCGTTGACCTAAACCCGAGGCAACTGTGGATGACACACCCACCTTTAACCATCATTACTGTCATTGTTTATATCGCTATATCAAAATCACTGATGTACAAAGTGTGATGAATAAAAAAGTGATTCATGTATGTTTTTATTTTAAGTTCTGTATTGCTTGAGGACAAGCAACGCTCAAGTGTGGGGATATTTGATAGTGTTCCAAATGAACATATATTTAGTAGCAATATCGTTCCAATATGTAAAGTTTTTAAATGTAATTTCCTTATTTTTAGTTGTAATAGTTAAATAAATAAGTGCGAAGATGAAAGACGCAAATCGCTCGAAAATGAAGATTTAAAGACAAAAACGAAGATTTGAAAGACCAAAACATCCAAAAAGCTCAAATGTACAAGATACAATTCAAAAGGTTCAATTTATTGATGAGAAACGTCTAAAAATGACAAGAGTACAAGTTACAAAACGCAAAGTACAAGATATTAAATTATACGAAAGGACGTTCGAAAATCCGAAACCAGGACATGAACCAACTCTCAAAGCTCGACGCAACGGTGTAAAAATTACGAGTCAACTATGCACAAGAATAAAATATAATATTTAAATAAATCATAATAAGAATAATATTAAATAATAAAAAGTTGTTAATTGAGCATAGTTCAGGGGTCGTAAATGAAAATTTCAAATTCTAATTTCCCTATAAAGCGATGATCTATGTTCGATGAATGAGAGAGAACTTTTTTTCCGATCTTTTTTTTTCTTCTTCTATTTTTTTTTCTTATTTTTCTATCTATCAAATATCAATATCTATATTTATAATTCTCTATCATAATGTTAATGTAATCAGATATAACAATAATCTTAATTTTAATTTTAAATTATGATAATAATAAGATTTATGATAGAGATCGTTTGAGTGTGTAAGTCGAAATTCTGTCCGTGTAACGCTACGCTATTTTTAATCATTGTAAGTTATGTTCAACCTTTTTACATTAATGTCTCGTAGCTAAGTCGTTATTATGCTTATTTAAAATGAAGTACTCATGATGTTGGGCTAATTACTAAAATTGGGTTATTGAACTTTGGACCATAATTAAGGTTTGGGCAAAAGACCGACACTTGTGGAAATTGGATTATTGACTATTAATAGATGGGGGGTATTGTCTAATTGAGTGACAACTCATTGGAGTCTGTCGAACCTATCTTCAAATTAATTAACCTAATAATTAATAATGATTATGGTTGTCCTATTTAGTGACGTTCATATGGAATCTGTTATAATCATTTAATTAATCAATTGGGTTGGGTAATTGATTATTCATTCTGATCAAGTGGATGAATTAATATTCATAAACTAATTAAAACAGGGGTGGATTACATACAGTGATAACTGGTGTAATTGTTGACAGAAGTGATAACTGCGTCACAGTTTAAATCCTTAATCAGTTGGAATATTTGACTTCGGGTATAAGGGTAATTTGACGAGGATACTCGCACTTTATATTTATGACCGATGAACTATTATGGACAAAAACCAGATAGACGTATCAAATAAACCAGGACAAAAGACAATTAACCCATGGTAATAAATTAAAATCAACACGTCAAACATCATGATTACGGAAGTTTAAATAAGCATAATTCTTTTATTATATTTCTCATCGTATCTTTATTTACTGTCATTTTATTACTCGCAATTTTATTTACTGTCATTTTATTTATTGTCATTATTTTACGCACTTTAATTATCGTCATTTATCTTTACGCTTAAAATATAGAATCGACAAACCGGTCATTAAACGGTAAAACCCCCCTTTTATAATAATATTACTACTTATATAATTATATATATTTTGTATAAATATAGTTAAAAATATAGTAAGTTTCACCAGCTCCCTGTGGAACGAACCGGACTTACTAAAAACTACACTACTCTACGATTAGGTACACTGCCTATAGTGTTGTAGCAAGGTTTAGGTATATCCCATCCGTAAATTAATAAAACTTGTGTCATATTTTGTAGTATTTCCTAGTAAAAATAATACTATTTCGTACCCTCACGCTACATCATCAATACCTTAAGATTGAAGATGTTTCATATCCAACATATATTCTCAACCTCCTTTGAGGACCCATTTTTGTACGTTGTGGTGTCGCAATTGGAACATACATTGCACAACCAAATGTTCTAAGGTGGGAAATATTTAGCTCTCGGCCAAAATCAAGTTGTATGGGAGAATATTTATGAGTTGCACTTTGTCTAATGTGAAATAATATCGCAGCATGTAAATTTGCATGTCCCCATATATATCACCTTGAATTCTTTTAAGAAACATTGGTGATTCTTTCTCAATGTGTTTTTCATTAATCACCATATGTGCTTTTCACCATATGTGCTTTTTAATTAATGCTTTTTCATTAATCACCATATGTGCTTTTTCATTAATCACCATATGTGCTTTTCATTAATCATCATATGTGCTTTTTCATTAATCATCATATGTGCTTTTTCATTAATCATCATATGTGCTTTTTCATTAATCACCATATGTGCCTTTTCATTAATCATCATATGTGCTTTTTCATTAATCACCATATGTGCTTTTCATTAATTATCATATGTGCTTTTTCTTTTCTTTTGGGACTTATTTGTAGAGCTAAATAAGATGTTCATGTATTCAAGAAATAGTTACGCACAAGGAATTTAAATGATTCCAAACTTTAATCGCGCTCACAATTTGAGCATCATCTTCCCTTTCATTAACCTCGCAAGGTTCAGTGTGGTCAGACAAAAGAGCATCTTTTGCTGCCAATGTTTAAAGTTCACACCAATGAATTTTTCGAATTTCTTCAACATGAGAACGAACCGCGTTAGTAAGCGGTATCCAGCTAGTAAGAGTACTAGTAGCATATCAATTACATTTATATATTATGTAGTATAAAGAATCATAATCACCAAATTCACATCTATATAATGACAAAGGATGCATTATTATTATTATAATGGTCATAACAATCTATGTTTCACCATAATCCAGAAATATTATTCTGATCACCACAACATGTTAAAATCAGTAGGTTTATATTGTAAAACACATCAAAACCATTTACAGCCAACAGTTCAAAATCGATTATGACAATACCGTAATACATATATAATCGACTTGTAACTTTTATGAAACATAGATAGCAACAATTGAAGTTTTTCAAAACCTTCATACCATATTAGTAAAACAAAGTATTACTCAAATAACCTTTTTCAAAACTACACATATTTTATTAAGCTTCAGCCCAAAATCAACACAAATTGTTTCGGAAACGACTTGGTTCTAATTAATTCTTATGGATATAAAATGATTACAATCCGGTCAAAGCTTTCTGTACAACTGTCAAATAGATTAATAAATCTTTTATGAACCTACATAACCCACAATATACAAGCAAAAACCCCACACAATATGATTGATATAATCATATTGTATAGCACATGTGCATAAATCATCATTTAAAACTTGCAAATAGCTAATAAGGCCATCATTATACTAATAAAATGTTACCCTTCATCATTATTAGTCCAACTATATAGGCTGCCGATAAATGCCAATCAAAATGGTTAGGAGTGCCTGCTTTTGCATTGCATACAAGGAATATAATATTATCAATAGAGATAATATGATTATAATAATAATAATAATTATTATAATAATACTATACTATACTACTTTATAATTATAATTGAGTGCTATATCCCTAAAACGCAAACAAAGATACATATGTACATGTACATAACTTCATATTACATAATATAAATCTATCATGTTTATATATAATCTGCATAACCAAGTATTCATCAACTATATTATATATAAGTTCATATCACTCACACGAACAGACTAATCATAACAATTAGATACTGACATATGGATATATATATTTAAATATTTTATATAAGTACCAGATGTAACCAACGATATATCTAGCTAATAATCCATGTATATATTGATTAATTCTATTATAGCAGGTTAGTTTCATAAGAACATGATAGCAGCAGCATACACAAAGTGTGGGCAGAATAACTAAACTAGCATGTGCAAATGCATTATCATAATTTTCGAGACAGTGAATAAAAAATTGTAACAATGGACTAGCTTATCTAAATCCTTCACAAAACTCGATGGTAGATATGCAACAAATATATGACCATATAACCAAAGTACAGATGAAGCAAACATACCCACCAATAAAAGTTTTTATTATTCATCATGTTTTAGAAAAATAACGATATCGATTATAGCAACTTATAATCATATACCAACAAGCAAACATCAAGTTCTAATCAGATATAACACATCAGATATCAGCATGTTTTAACTGCAATTAAATCTGTTTTGTGAACAAGTTAATATGTTAACAGCAGAAGCAAATATAACATGGTCGATTAATCTGTTTTTCAGGTTTATAACAAGTCAGTTTCGCATACGAGTCTGTTTAAGTTTGTAGGTAAATATGTATATACGAAACTGAGCCAAGCATATAATCAACCAAAAAGAGAAAGTTAAAACGATCTAACCGATTGAAGGGTTGAACTGGGCTTGTGTTTGACACAATTCCCTTAAACAGATTCGACGTCTGTTCCCAGGGTACACCGGTCCGAAGCAGCGTATTGCCGGACTTGAATATTTGTCTTGATTAGTGACTTGTACTTGCTTAGATAAACCTTGTTTATACGGAGCACTTCGTGCTGATAACGTGTTATAATTCAGTAGGCTTATAACTACCTTTAGTGGTTTGATTCTTGATTAAGAATACTAATAATGAAGTGTAAGAACAAAGATTATAATGGAGAGAAAGAAGTATAATACTTGATGTAAGTATATTAGAATGGTGTGTTTATCTTGTACATATTGATGCATATTTATACTACAAAGAGTGTTACATATTTGACTTTTGTAAATTATATAAAATTGTTAGCCACCATTTCTTGACTTCTACTTCAATAATTGATGTATTATAACACTTTACACGTTTATAAGTATTTGTTTTCATAGATCTTATACGCATCAATGATGTGACATAATATTTATATAGTTTAGTTCTATGTATTTCCTTGTTTGAAAAGCTTTATACCGGGTCAAAACCATGTATAGTGTATGTAAACCTTGACTATTTAAATATTATTTATTATTTCTTAAAAAAAAATTAAGAAATGGTATGTCATAGTCCAAAATCGTTTTTAACTAGCAGTTTATGTTATTTAATTGCAGGTCATTTATACGTCAAGAGTGATGTTTATGGTTTTGGAGTCGTATTACTAGAAATAATAACAGGTCTACGTGTACTTGACACAAATCGACCAAGCTCACAACATAATTTGGTGGACTGGGCTCGACCTGCATTGCCTGACAAGCGAAAATTAAGAAAACTTATGGACCCGCGGCTAGGAAACGATTACCCATCAAAAGGAGCCTTTAAAGCTGCTGAGCTAATCTTGAATTGTCTAGAACCGGACCCAAAAAACCGTCCCAGCATGTTAGAAGTCATGGTAAGTTTACAAGAGATAAGTGCTATTAAAACTAAACCAAAGGAGGTAAAGGTCCATGCGACCCAGCTTTTAGGCCCACGGCGTGATCGTCTATATCGATCTGCACACCAATCTCCGCTCCATATGAAGCAAGGTGGAGGAGCACGACCTGGACTATCACCGATAAGGTCATACTAACCGAAAAGATCAACGGATATATTTGAAGTACTTGTTAAAACAAACATGAAATTGTCAACAATATGCCAAGTGGACCAATTAAGATAGTCCATTTAGAGGATATATTATGGCTTAGAATTTGTTAAAGGCATGTTTTTCGATTGTGTATATTTGTAGAATAACTTAAATACAATAAATTAATTAGAAGTTTTTGTCATTTTCCAAAGGTTGTTATTAATTGCTTTTTGCTTTAACAAATTTCTTTAAATTTCAATATATTTTTATATACTAATAATTTATGAACCAAGGTTTATTAAACATAAAAGAAATGAAGGTAAATAAAAAATGCATTACGAATGTGAGTCTCTTCTTTATAAAGGAAATGAAAGGAAAATAAAGAAAATGAAAAGAAATTGTAGGGAGATGAAAGAAAAACAAAAGGAAATGAATAGAAATTCACAATGTTTTTGTTTAATATACTTATTTCTAAAATACACCGATTAGAAAGAAAGAATATATTATTTTGTTATAACATACAATATTCAATTTATTGATATTAATTATAAATAAGTCGATCCCCTAACTTAAAATTCTTGCTCCGCCTGTGTAATCTCAATTATATACATATGTCAAATGTTTTAATACCAAAGTTACATATATTAAAACGATTTTAAGTTTGATGTTATATATGTATATTCAATGAAACCCGATGTCATTTCTGACTTTCTTTAAAGATTCTTTTTAATTAGTTTTAACTTAACAATTTTTCATTAAATTTCATTAAATATTTATTAATTTATTGCAGCTAATTTATAAATGAAGTTTTAATAAATATAAAGGAAATGAAGGTAAACTAAAAATGTATTACATTTGGTGATTCTATTTTACGAAGGTAATAAAAGGAAATAAAAGGAACAGTAGAAAGATGAAACAAAATAAAATGAATAGAAATTTACAATGTTTTTATTTGATATATTATATTTCTAAAATAAGCTGATTGAAAAGAAACATTATGTTATTTTGTTATAAGATATTTATTGTTATTCTTTATAAATATGTCGATCATCCCCGACTTAAAATTCTAGCTCCACCTCTTATTGCAGGTCATTTATATGTCAAAAGTGATGTTTATGTTTTTAGAGTCGTGTTACTGTAGATTATTACAGGTCTGCTTGTACTTGACACTAATCGACCAAGCTCACAACATAATTTGGTGGACTGGGCTCGACCAGCATTGCCTGACAAATGGAAACTAAGAAAACTTATGCACCCACAACTAGAAAACGGTTACCCATCAAAAGGATCCTTTAAAGCTACTGAGCTAATCTTGAGCTGTCTAGAAGCGGACCCAAAAAATCGTCCTGACATGTTAGAAGTCATGGTGAGTTTACAAGAGATAAGTGCTATTAAAACAAAACTAAAGGAGGTAAAGTTCCACACAACCCAGCCTTTAGGCCCACACCGTGATCATCTAAATCAATTTGCATGCCAATCTTCGCTCCATATGAAGCAATGTGGGGGAGCCCGACCCGAACAATCACTCGATAAGGTCATATTGACCGAAAAAGATTAATAAGGACTTTTGAAGTTCTTGTTGAAACAAACCTGAAAATGGCAACAATAAGCCAAGTGGGCCACTTAAGATAGTCTATTTAAAGGATGTATTATGGCTTAGAAATTGTTAAAAGGCATGTAGTTTGATTGTGTATATTTGTAGAATAACTTAAATACAATAAATACAATAGAAGTTTTTGTTATAAATAACATTACATTCCTTGGATTATAATTCAACATTATAATCCCTAGATTATAGCTCAATGTACAGAAGTTACTTTTGTTATAACATTACATTCCTTGGATTTAAAAAGGTAAAACCGACCTCTTTCAATAATCTCTAGATTATTACTCAACATTATATACCCTAGATTATAACTCAATGTGCATAAATTACTTAAGTACCGAATGGTATGAATCCCTCCGGTATACAACCAACATAGATGTATATCTTTGACGAAATAACAATATCACTGAAACTTTCAACAGGTTCATGAGCCAATCCTAAGCATAGAGATACCAAATGGTGTTTAGTTTAGACATGGTTAGCATTTGCAGCTTAATTCTAGCTTGCGGTGGCTCATTTGCACCCCAGACAGCAATACTTACGTAATGTTTGCAATTACCAAGTAGAAAATTACACCTACATCTATAACTACTTGATGAAGAAAAGATATCAAGAAGAATAGATTAAAGATGGAGACATCGTGTAATAACTTACCACTAACATGAACTCACTGATACAACGATCGTCATCCAATAATTAGTAAATGTTAACATTCATATATACTACTACGATCGGCCAAGCTCTTAGACTAGTAACCCTGATAAGTCCTATTAAGTAGGATACAGTTACACAACAAGAAGAAAACATGTTCTCAGAAGCATTTGCGGTGGACAACAGAGGGTCCTGATTCATCATAATCTGTCTTGGTTATATGTTGATTTTGAGGGAAGACGACCTTGGCAAGTATGGCACCACCCACCCATGCTGAACACATTGATAAGTTTTCTGGCATGTATTCCGGAGCCTGCAATAAAAAGTTTTTCGTATGGAAAACCATGAGTTCTAATGTTTATGATGTTGAATTACATAAATGAGCTTAAATTAAATAACAGGCTATGGTGGTCAAGTCAAGTTCGAGCACACTCTGCTCCTATGCAACATCATAAACAGATGAGTATTCAAGATTTAACTTTTAGACAGGTAAAGTTTCATTTTTGCCACTAATCAGCCAGCACTTTAGACACTGCACGTATTTCTGGTCTCTATATTGCATTTAATAAGTTTCAATTCTTTAAATCATATGAAAAATTACATGTATTACTACCTTTACTAAAGAAGGACGAATGGAAGATGAGCAAAGACTAGCTTCCCTCTGAAACCTATCTTCAAAACCTGCAGTGCAACAATATCTCATGTGTAAGCAAACCAATAGTTGCATCATCATCATCATTCCTATAAGTTCATGTGTTCAAATTATCGTGTAAAGCAGGTTGGTAAAAAAGTTACGTTTTGTCTCTAACAGAACGAGATGGGTCAAATCATAAACTATTGTGCGAAAACACGCCAAATGAATATAAGAAGATTTACCACATCACGACTACATTCTCGGAGACTAAAGGGATCACCCCACCTTGTCCGACTTATACCAAAAATAACAAGAGTTGACCAGTTACCCAATCCACCTTGACCCACCTATTTTGACAACTCTGAGTGCACCCACCCCTTCATGACATTATCAATACAGATCCCTCTAACAAGTGACCAGAAGTAAACACTTTTGTTTATATTCCAGCCAACTAAGTTCTAGTTGTTTCTAGTAATAACACAGGCAGAAAATAAAGACACCATGAAATTGAGGAATTGTATAAAAGTCGGTTGAAAGAAGAGACTGAAGAGCGATACAGAAGACCATAAGTATAATTATAATTATAATAATAATTATAAGTATTAAAGATTTGAATTAAGAGTAATATATTTTGCAAATGCTGCAGAAAAGAGGATATGCCTGTCATTGAAGATGTTCCGCCACACAGGACAGTGTTCTCCAACAACTGACGATGATTTTCAGATGATACATTTGAGATAATTCTAACAAGTTGTTCAACAATGCCATGGGCCTCCAAACCCAAAATAGAAGGTTGGAACAATGCCTCTCCCACTGTAAACCTCTCTCGTTTTATGGAAATCACCTGCAACATCATAACATCAAAACAACAACAAATTGTATCAGTAACTAAAAAAGTGGTTCAACATATTATGATTAACTACATACACACACAGAGATCATAGTAAAACCGACCTGGCCATCAGGCAAAGTATGTTGTTCCTCCTGGCATGATTGTAGTGTTTTTTCATACGCAAGTTCATCCTCAGCACACTGTGCATATTGCTCTTTTAATCTCTCAACGTCTGACATATCAAGCTTAACTGTTGGATTAGACTTTGCAAGCTCCTCTGCAAACAGCTTTGTCAAATCAGCACCTCCAATTTCTAATCTTCTTGAAGCCACATGTTGAACAGCCCCTTCGATTACAGGAGCAATATCTAGTAAAACCCAAAGTTAAGATCAGTAAATCATATTTAGGAATTATATATTCAAGGAGCAAACTTTTTATATACCTATTTTTCCATGTCCAATATCAACAGTGCAGCCTGAAATGCGTCCTATTGCATAGAGTGACAGTACTGCTTGCTCTGAAGCATAGAACCCTGAGATGTTGAATGTTTCAAACATCAACTGCACCAACTGTTCTCGGGCAGCCTGTAATATTAAGAACAAAATTTGATTCAAATTGATAAAGAAATAGAACGGGTCATTAGAAACCAAGTTTATACAAATTAGTTATTTCATTTAAACACGAATAACCAGCAAGGGTTAAACAGTAAATGGACATACTTTTTGATACACCTTTTATAAGAATGAGTTGGCAGCATGAACATTAAATAGGATTGATCCATCTGTGTTTTAACTTATACTCTTACAGATAATTCCTTCAACAGACTTTAATTCAGAATTTCAGATAGTTAAAATTTAACACGTCGGTTTAACAGCAGAAACATGACCAGGCAGACCAGCCATGTGCAAAATATGAGGAAAGAAGTATGAAAGCTAAATATTTTCTACTAATCATGGCATGCAACAGCTTCTCTAAACATTCTAATTAAATAGTGTAAAATGCATTTCTTTATATCATACAAGAAAATCATAGGTAGAATGCAAGATCCAACAAAGTAAATGCATATTAAAGCATTCAACAAATAAATTTTAATCAAAACAATTGGCTAACCTTGGGTGTTAATAGCGGATCTGCAAACAAAATTTGCCCTTCATTACCAATTTCCCATCCTAGACCATTATAAAGAACGTGGTGCAATAGATCCTCCATAGCATCCCAATCTTTAACAAAACCTCGGACAACTGGATCAACATAGTTAGCCTGAAGCGATGGAGAATCAGGCAATGATCCATCATCATTCATGATTTTCATTTGAGTTGGAATGACCTGAGCCATACATCAAACAAGTTACACAATCAAATGCAACAAACTACATAACGAGAAGGTTAAAAAAAATAACAAAACACATAATACACATATGCCAGTAAGCAATCCTACCTTCAAAATATGATATAAAAAAAAAAAAAAAAAGTATAAAAAAAAAGAAAAAAGAAAAATTGAACATTAATATTACCATGGAAGGCGCTTGATCTGGAATGGCAAAACCTGCTTTCAGGAGCTTAGAGCCAGCATCAATCACCACTGCCTCCATTTTTGTCTTTACTTTTTCTATAACAATTAAAGATTAGAAAATGTAGATAAAGTTAGATAACGAATAAGCGAAACTTTACAGACCTTTTCCAGAATGTAATTATCTCATATACTACTATGAAATCACTAGCCTAAGTTTACGATTCAAACTAATATTTCTTTTTTTTGGACATCAGTTTGGGATCACCCAAGGGGACTTAACCACCCACGCGTTCATCTCTCGTAGTTACATAACCCGCCCCCAACTACTGCCCTTGGAGGACACCCGGACCAATTCGAGAGCGTGGTCGGTAACTCCCCCCTCCCCGCTGCCCCCGCACTAAGCGAAAGGCGACTTGGGTGGATATTTCAGGGATAACATTGAGTGCAATGTTACAGCCCAGTGGAGTCGAACTCCCGAGCTCTCGCTAAGAGAGGCAGGCCACTAATATTTCTTAAACTCAGTTCAAAAGGAATATAACCTACGAACAACATATTCCTTTATTATTTTGTCCAGAGCTATAAACAAAATTGCAAATTGAACACCTAATTTCAACTAAAACGTGGAATTGTTTCAGTCAGGTTATAATTTAAAAAAAAAAAAATTAATTAATTAATTGAATATGTTTCTAAAGAGCAACTTAAATTAGCCTGAAATTGTTGAATACAAACAAATTTTTATCTTAATATCTCAAATTTTATACAGAAAAGTGTTTGAAAACCTAAATTTTGTTCTTCCCAATTTTACAGCTACAGCCTTCTGCACAGCCACAGTTTAAAATCGAACCTCAATAGCGACACAATTGCGAAACATACATAAATTAATGAATTATAAGAGAAAAGGCGAAGTTCAATTTTTATGAAACAAGACAAATGGGAAAGGTAAGAGTACGTCAATAAAAAGGATCGAAACTCAAGCTAACCGGCTCAATGTAGAGACAGAGGTATGGAGAAGAAACAAAATTGACGACCGCCGGAGATATAACGACAGAGACTGGGGCCGGAAAGTTCGCCGGAAGTGAAAACGGGAAATGTTTGACGGGGATTTGGGGGTTTTGGGTTTGAACTCGACTAACCAGGTTCAAAAACACCTTTCTGGTAAAATTACTTGGGCCGGTTTTGCTTTGCGAAGAAACCCGGTCCAAATTGTGAAGAAACCGGTCAATTACTTGTGGGCCGGTTTATTGTTCTTTTGCTTGGGTTTTGTTTGTCTTTAAACTTATTTCATGTCGTTGTTTGTGTTTTTTGTTCGCTGTGCTAGGTTCGATTGTTTGTTGGTTTAATTTCTATGTTTTAGCTTCTTTGTGTGGCTTGGTTGTTTGGTGTCTTGTATTTTGTTTGCGGACATTAAATTTAGTTGTTTAGCTAGTTTGGTTTTTAGGTTCGTTTTGTTGTGATGAGTCGTGTCTCGTTGCTTTATTGTATCATTTGATTGCTCTTTCATCTTTCATCGGTATAAATTTCATTTTTTTTTTTTTTAAATGAATAGCTGCTATATCATGTGATTTTAACAACTTAGGTAACTTAAATTCGCTAAATCCCATCTCCAGTACCACATACTTCCAAACCATGACCAAACTTAAGCAATCTTCATACAAAAAATGAATAATCCAGTTTTCTCCATTTTATTGTTTTTCAACCTACAACTACAAGAATGTACAACTTCTTACACACATAATACAATACAATACAATACAATACACTACAACATAATACAAAACACTATAACATCAAAAAAAAATGTGCCTACAATGATAATTTGTACACGGCATTGGACAATAAAAGCTAAAAAGGATATGCATATGATATAAACATTTTACCAAATCTCAGATGCCACACTAAATATAACTTGCATCAAGATTTTTAACATTTTACTAATGCTTTCCAGATAGTACCGTACAGTACAACCATCGATGCATCAACGAGCGTATTCAGAATCTTGCGGATTTCATGATGCATCAAGCACGCCCATTAGAATCTCCATACATTACAACCCATCAATGTACATATTGACAACTTCTTGTCATATAACCCGAATATCCTTGGGTTGTGCCAAAACAGCCCGTGTTTATCCATTAACCAGACCTAGTGAAGACGACCCGTCACAAAGGCATATGACTGAACCAGGTTGCACTTTTTATAAGACCGCATTACTACCTACACTACCAACTATATGGTGAGGTTCCAAAAGAGCTAGTTTTATAGTCCCGCTCTTGCACGATCTATAAACATCGATACATTCCTCCAAATCGGCATCACAAGTTAAAAGAACCCATTCTGAATCATCATCAAAGTACTTGAGATGAAACTCGTGGATATTGTTTATACTAAACCGCTTCGCAATTTCTTCAAGTAACTGATTGTATCCCCCATCTTTTGGCAACCGAAAACGTACCTTTTCTTCACCAAAAGAGACTTTAACTCTTTGAATATTTTCATCTCGAGCTTTTGGTGGTAGTGTTGGAGTAGTTGGAAACTCGACCAGCGATTTATGGCTATGAGATCGTTGAAAAATCTTATGTTCCGGTTCT
Source organism: Rutidosis leptorrhynchoides (assembly GCF_046630445.1). Lineage (NCBI taxonomy): Eukaryota > Viridiplantae > Streptophyta > Magnoliopsida > Asterales > Asteraceae > Rutidosis > Rutidosis leptorrhynchoides. The sequence continues at coordinate 35,027,540 of NC_092333.1, read as the reverse complement.
TGTTCTCGATCTTGACTATAAATTGACACATGAACCTCGGCATCACTGCGGGCCCTTTTCCAAACATTTTTGACAATATCTTCAACTGGTGGCGTGTGTGGATGCGAGTACGGGTGGGTCTCACTCGAACAAGATTGTCCAGAACTGGAAGTTTGACTTTGACTGCATGAGGGGGAAAGTGATTTTGTGACTCCCTCAATAGCGTTTGAGTCGATCGTTTGCTGATTAGAAGGTGAAATCGAGCTTGTTGCCTGGTTGGTAGAAGCAAGGTTTGGGAAATTTGAATAAAACGACTCGATCTAGAATGGACCCGAGGCTCCATTAACAGAATCCATCATAAGCTGGATCTTTTGTAATGAATGACCAACTTTCTTAATCTTTCGAGACGGCCAGCGTTGTATCCCGTGTTTCCGGCATATCCTTTTCAACGTTGTTGGACAAACTGCAATTACAAGATTCGTACAAAAATGAATCACGATCCTAAGCAGGAATGGTGCCGTGGGCGCCGGGCACATATCCCTTATACCTGCGAGGCTACGAGGCTGCTATCCGCCTGTCAAGATTTTTTTTTACCCGTCGGGCCCAGTCTACCCGCTAACGGGTTAATTTTGTCGCCCATTCCCGCGACCCAAAAATACCCACGACGCGCAAGTTTAAAAAAATATACTCGTGCATATTAACTAAATATTTATGTGGATTAACGGGTATACCGTGGGTTTCTCATACAGGCATCACAAATTGATGGGTCGGATTTTACACGTCACGGGCATTATATATCCACGACCCACCACGACCCGTCAACGGATACAAAATGTAATTTTTTTGAATTTACCAACCCCTCAAGAGTATGGACACCTGCGGTTCGCAAGTTTTTTCCCGCCCATTGCCATCTCTTATGTCTAAACAAACTAGTGTAAAAATAAAATTTGCTAGCAACTAGTGTAAAAAGGAATTACTGAGTTTATGTCCAAACACCTCATTATTCGAAAAGCATCAATACAGTGACAGCAATCATTAAAAACATTCTGAAAAATGCTTACCACCGAGGTGTTTTGCAGCATCTTTCAGGCTGCCAGCAAAATACTGTTGAAGCACCTCCAACGTGATTGTTTTATCTGTTTTAGTACCGCCACGCCGTCTCTCTGGCCGCTTAATATCATCTTTTACCAAACTACCCTCACCAGAACCCGAACCAAATTCATTAAGCTGTTTCTCAATCAAATCCGTAGAATTTTTCGTCACTATTTCTTCAACTTTCAACACTTTTTCTATACTATCCGAAACACCCAAACTTTCTTCCAACAACTCTTTATCTGTTAAAATCCTTAAAGTTCGACAAACATTTTGTATGATTACCGATAACGAGTTGAGCAAACTTTTCTGCTTATCGTGATCTTTACAGTCAACCGGTAAAAAAAACTCCAAAACATAATCAACATTACCAGTGAGTGTGCTTCTAAGACGAATCGCTACAACCCCGCATAAACCAAAAATTCGAGCATGATGTGATAACGGGTATTCAGTTTTCGTCATCAACGTTACATCAGGAAAATAACAAGGTTGGTTCGTTTCAAATGCTGTTCCAACAGCACCTTGACCTTTTAATAAATGATGCTCGGAGCACGCTTCTTGAAATTCTTTAAAACGAGAATCGCGCACGTGGCAAGCAGAGTCCACAGTTGATATGCAGTGGTTTAAGTTTGTGTGCGAATGCCGACACCCACCTTTTCCTTGTTGAATACACGGGACCCATGTTTGAGCCAATGGTAAGTTATGAGTTCGGCAAGCGGATTTCAAAATCTCGAGAATTTCGGGAAGTGCGGCTTGATACAAACCATTGCTCTCCTGGCAATATATTTATAATTAAACATATGTATCCGGGTTAACGGGTTACTCAAACGGGTATAATGGGTTCGCGGGTCAGATTTTACCCGACGGGTAAAATTTGTAATTAAACATATATCCGCGACTCACCAACGAGTAAAATTTTTACCCATCCCATACCCGCGGGTAAGTTTTTTTGAATATACCCGCCCATCACAGATACGGATACCAGCGGGTCACGGATTTTTTTTTCGCCCGTTGCCATCGCTAAGTTTCAGTCAAAAGTTTGTAATAAAACTTCATGAATTCGTTTGTTTAAAGTTGTAATCAACATCATATTACCTTGATTTTCTGCGAGCTCAACGATTCAGAACTCCTGAGGTCAACTGCCTATCAAAAACCGAAACTTTAGAACATTAAATAATTTCTTAACAAGATTAATTTGTAATATATAGCCATATAGGGTTCATTTGAGATCAATAACATCAGAACAGAAGAAAACCATACCTCGAGAGCTTTACAAACACCATCGATTTCAGGGGTATAATTGGTCTTTTGAGTAGTCATAACAACCTCAACAACACCAACACAACTTTGACTATCCTGGTCAAAAATAGGGACTGCAACGGTCCCCCGAACATCCAACCGTTGAGCATGGCCAACTCTCGGGTACTCGTCTGCTTTAAAAAACCGAACATCGGGTGTCCATTCAGGAACCTTACCCATAAACACTCTTCCAGGTAATCCAACAATATGCTTAGAATCATCCTCGGTAGCAAAATGAAAATTTTGAGATATGTTTCTATAATTAGAAAGTTGAGGGCAATCTGGACCTATCGAGAAGAGTTTCTCACTTGTACTCAACACTTTCTTTCCTTGTCGATTTTCTGGTAACCATATTTGAATAAGTGTGTTCTTATGTATCGAAGAATGTTTCATGTTCTCGATCGCGTGAATTAGTCTATCTCTCACCCCGATTTTAATACTGGGTGGGATCCACCATGTCTTAGAATTTTCTACATAGTTTCCCGATTGATTACTAAAATTGGTTTTTGATCCGTCTACAGTTTGACTTTGACTTTGACTAACAGAAAGGTTCTTGACAATTGACGATTTTGTCCTTCCGTCTTGAACATCTTCGGGGAGATGAGGTATGTTGTTGAGCCCCAGGGTTGGCCATGGATTGAAAATGGGATTGACGTTATTTATGTATTCGGATGTGTCCGATACTTGTAACCAACATCCATCTAATAACATTTCATCCATGTAATCGAAATCCATCATGGATTCGGTTGGATATCCGAACATGTTATTGGGAAGAAACCCAACATCATCCATAGATCTAATCTTGTACAAAATCCTACAAATTTTATCTAAAAATGGGAAATTTTCCGTTCATATGACAAGCAAATTTGGCAATATTGTGGAAGAAGAAAGAAAACTGCATTAAGTAATTAAACCAACAAAAACAATTCAAAGATGTAGAACTTAAATCCATATCTAAACAAGCACATTATTATCATATTTATTTACAAACTGATGGAAGCACATATTTTGAAGTATTATTATTTTCAATTATAAAGTTTTAGATTTTGCTAACGACAGCCTTTAAGCCTTTTCTAGTGTGCAACAATGAGTTGTACATGGCGGTTTATTTTGACTTTTGTAAGGCGTTTATTTTGACTTTTGTAAGGCGTTTATTTTGACTTTTGTAAGGCGTTTATTGAAATTTTGGATTTTAACGGCAGCCCTTAGAGCTGTCGTTGGCAGAATCCTAAAGTTTTATACATCTAAACTTTGGAAACATTTTCATCAAATAAATATTTTATGGAAGGGAGATCGCACCTGCTAGCTTTTCATGGCTCCATCATTGGCTCTAATCTTGAACATAAAAAATTTATCTAAAAATTACAACTTTTTTCTTCATATCTTTATAAAAGTCTGTCAAAAAAATGAGATGAGAAGTAAAGATTAACTCAACTAGTATAGAATATAACAAATAACATTCAAATTTAACAAAAAAACAACTTCAATAAACTCATATCCAAAATTGTTAAGCACAACACCATTAAAAGACCTAAGTTTGTACTTAAAATCCCATAACTTCATAAAAAGTTATGCAAAAATTGGGAAAAATGATATAACTACAAAATTACTCAGACGAGAATCGAATGAATCGCAGTCCAAAAACTAAGTAGTTTAACACAATGAAATCCATATCCAAGCAAGGTATCTTCAAAATCCAACTATCTTTAATCTAAAAATAAGAACTTTCTTGTTCAAATCTCAAACAAGATTGGAATTTTTCTTTTTTACGGAAAAGCACATCAATCAATAAAAACCAACCAAAAAAAAAAAAAAAAAAAAACTTGAATAACTAAGAAAGACCATATCCATTATCCAAAATCATATCTTGTTCACAAATCCCACAACTTATACCAAAAATCACAGCTTTTTTGTTTCTATTGCACATCCAGTATATGAAATCTAGGGGAAATAAAGAAAAAGAGATTGAAGACCCAACAAATTTAAATTCAAAACCTTGTTAATTCATACCGAAATAGTTGTAAAGGTTGTATGTTTGGCAAATCAAAAAGATTCTATCAACCATTGCGAATTATAATTTATAATTATTATGAATAATACTAGTCAAAGTACACGAAAAGTCAGCTACAGAAACAAAAAAGGATCAATCAATGAATAGACAGTACACAGTAGTTCAACTTACCTAGTTTAAGTAGAACACAAGTATAAGACTCCAAACTCCGCCGTGTTAAATAGGTTTTCCTCTTATGTAGTATTAAAGTATTTTTAAACAACTAGCAGAAGAACGAGAAATTTAAATGAGATTCAGATTCTTGAATATTCCAAATAAAGGGTTCACATTGTATTGTATATTAATATTAATATTAATATTAATATTTAATATTATTACAATTGAGCAACTTTTTTTACTATTCACCAACAGTAAGGGCGTTTTCGTCATTTCTCTAGATCTCATTAGTCTGGAACCTCGCTTACATCTGAATCTCATCCTATTTTCGCATCTCACAATCACCTTCTTAACTCTCCATCTCCATTCACCGCCGCTTCGCATCGTTAACCTTCACCCTCGAGAGATGTTTGACCCCCAAAATTATCCGTTACGGTCATCGGATTCAGGAATCCATTTCAGATCTGATTTCGTTCTGTGCTACGCGACCGGATACGACACGGATCTTGCCACAATTCTAGACGGTTACATCAGAGTACGTTAAAGCTTCTTTTTTGTTGACTATGCAACACTAGATACACCGTATTCTCTTTTGCTTTCGCCATTACTATATTGAAAATTATAAACATATCTGTGTTATTCAGACTTCTCTACCATTATTTATTTTCCTTATTATAAGCTATAAAGTAATGTGGCCCATTTCAAATGAATTTGTTGTTTCATACGATAGTTAATGGCTAATATTAATGTATGCTAATGTCGCTTAGTCAGTGATATTCGTTAAAGAGCGATTCATGGTTAGAGTTTGGATTTACTTTTTAATTTGTTAGTATTTATTTGTTCTTTGATTTCATTATTGTTAGTTCAATTATGTCATTTTAGAAGAAGATTACGAAATGACCAAACTGATGCGAATATGGTACAATCCCGTATGATTCATAGCAAATCAATTGTTCATCATTTGATTATTTATATTCAATTTTTTTTAATCATATTTTTGTTTTCCTTTACGTTTTTAATTTTTAATGGTTTTGTTACAGGTATTATGATGAGTTGAATTGCAGGTGCAATGATGAACAAATCCTACTCTTCTCGATTCTATTGGTGAGTTATCATTTTGTGTTATTTGTATTTTTTTTTTTTTTTTTTTTTTTTTGTGTTATTATTTGCTTGCAATTTTTGCAGGTGCAACGACGAGTCAATATCAAATTACATCTGCGCCACAAACTTTTGGTTCCCGTGGAGCTGATGTAGACAGTAATGCCAGTCATCTTTCAAACACATAAAAGTTGGCAACCAAATCGGTGTCCACATCAGCAGTTGTTTAAAGTGTCAAGACCAAAAAAGATTATGACGAGGAAGAAGAGGAGAAGATGAAAGTTGAACACCGTCAAATGGTCCATCAAAGATCAAAGATGGCTAACGTGCAGTAAGTTTTTATTCCGTATAAATTAGTGTTTCTTTAACGTTTTCTGATGTGATGGTTTGTACGTTATCGGTTGGAAGTTTACATCGTCCTGGACCCTTTTCCTGATTTACAGTAATTTAAAAATCGTTTATTGCATCTTCATATTTGTTTTAGTGTGCTTGCTTGCTTTCTTTTAGCTTTCTTGATGTCTGTAGACTTTGGACCATGTTGCGTAGGTATTTTAAATATTTGTAGTTTTATACTACATACTCCATTGTGATTTCGGTATAGTTTAAAATTGTAATTAACAAGATGCTATATGTTTTAGGGGGACTGCTATTATTGCCTATTTTGCTGCTCTTATAATGAGTTAGATAAAAGATATATAAATTATGAGTATTCCGTCTCAGGAGTTGATGCATTGGACGCCTTCCACTACAAATGCAAATCAGTCTAGATCATCCATTGTGTGTATTCGGCTTCAGCACAAAGGTACACAACTTTTTTTTTTTATAATATATTTTTTTTTACTCTGACGGGTTATGTATGTATGCGTATGTTTTCTTTGTGCTTTAATGTGTTTGATATACTGCTACTTCTTAATATCTTATATTGTTCGTGTTGTGTTGTACAACACAGTAATGATTCGTTCACCATTATGTTGTACTAAACATGAATTGAAATTGGTTGTATTGGGTTGGTCAAATCAATCAAAAGTCGCTTTAAGCATATTGAAATGCTTACGACCTCTTAAACTGCTCAATTTAGTATAAGCATATTATTCTTCTAACACTTTGATATCTTTAATGAAATCTGATTTATTGATAGTTCCCGTAAACTTATATTTATAGCTTTATATGTAAAGCTACTTTAACATGCGCAATTACAGTATGATGAGTCATTTTACACATGAGTATATTGTATGTAGGTATCGTATGTAAGCAACGCACTGTTAGCAATTGACTGCCAAAAACACTCCCAGCCAATCAACAGCAAAAAGAGTCTTATTCTCATCCCAAGGTAATAAAATTATTAAGCTTCCTATTTGTGAAACACTAACAATTTCTATAACAGATGAATAAACCAGCTCCTCAAAGAAGAAGAAATAATTATGTGGGAGAATAACAGCGGTTACATATTTACCCTGAACATGTTTACTGTACGCTTTTTTATCAACAATACTGTTATAAGTACTTGGTAAGATGCTTCTTTGTATTAACTACTGCCTAGCAGAACTCCACGGCAGGTATATGTACAACTAAATTAGGTTTGCTATGTAATAAAGCAAATCAACAAATCGTAATTTTCGCGCAGCGAAGCGCGCTAACCTTTTACTTGTTGTATATACATTTGAGCAAATTTGAGGCACTATTAATGAATAGTACCCATTTCAAACTATTATTTTATTAAATTAATGGCATTTTTGTCTTTCTACATAGGTTAATTGCTATTTTCTCCTTTCACACCCTACTCCTTTCTCTAGATCCTTCCATTCCATTCCATTTCCATCCTCACTTTATTACAGTATTATATTTATATATATATATAAATTGTGGTAAATGGTGTCAACCTATGATTGGTTGACACCATCCGTGAATAGTAACTTTTTTTCTTTTCAAAACTTGATTCCCCAAACCACTAACCCAATATCATCCGGATCCCTTGATCCGCTCCACCAACCCGACCCGAATATCTGCTACTGTAGCTACAGTACCTTTTTTATTTATTTATTTATTTTTTTTCGAAACCAACCCGTAGCGATAGCGCGGGCCAAAAAACTAGTTTCACAACATTTATATATGAGAACGCAAATTACTAAAATACCCATAAAGCGGTTTAAAAAATGAGAAAAAATTATCAATTCAAGAAATCTTAAGGGTTGAAACAGAGTACAAATCAATAAATAAAAACACTTTTAATGGTTAGGGTGGGATGGGATGTATTGAATGTTTTTGTGAGGTATAGTGCTGATTTAACAAATATGATGGTGTGATAGAGTAAGAAATGACAATAGATCTATAAAAAATTCGAGATCTGCGGGTACCTGCGCTCGTGATGGGCGGATAAAATCAAAAAATTTTACCCGCGGGTGGGGATGGATGTAATCTTGTACCCGTTCACGAGTCGCGAGTGAGTGATGGATGTAATAGATCTGTCGCGGGTCAAATTCGATCAGAAAATCCATAATACCCGTTTGTAAAAAAAAGTATTAATAAAGGTTTTCTCAATTTATTATATCATAAATATGGGTATATGATTGGATGATGTTTTTAATGTCACTTTAAATTATGTAATGATATTTATTTTTGAATACTTTAATTTACATATAATTCATGAATAACATTCGCGGGTAAACCCGTAACCCGTAAATATCCGTGAGTACAGGCATTGGATCTAAAAATAAATCCGTTAACCAAGATTCGCGGGCTAATGGATCATCAAAAAATTCTCGGGTGATGGATGTGGTGTATTGCGCTTGTAACAACCCAACCCGATATACAACGATCACGCGGAAATATCAAATAATAATAAAAAAATTCCTTGTTCAGCTGGTGGCGCGGCGCGCCAGGCATTTGCGCGGCGCGCCAGGCATTTGCGCGGCGCGCAGAATGACCTGGACAGCCCGCTGTCCCCGAAAGTCAAAAATACGAAAAAGATTGACCACTTCCCGACGTATTTAGACAAAACGCTTTTCACAACATATTCATATATGAAAAACTAACACGTTCCATTAATAAAATAAGTTTTACGAGACGGGGCCCACATCGACCCAAATTACCCCTTTAAGTACAAAATACAAGTTCGACCCCACAATTTTAAACACAAAATAAGAGCCGAGCATGGCGATTGGGGATACGCTACCCAATCCTAATCAATCCAAAAGCAAGCCTTCTAAATCAACTACGCGAGTCACTAGTTCCCACGCTTACCCGAGCCACCGCATTCAAGCAAATCTATAAAAATGTAAACAACGAGAGGGTAAGCTAACGCTTAGTGAGTGAGAATATACTACATACATATATATGCATAAAATGGACACGCCACACAAATAACCAAATACCGCATACCGGAGCATCCAAGCATAAAGGCAAGCTAGTCTAAGCATACCGTAAGATCACTAAGCAACGAGCTAAAGATACAAGTTCACCAACAACGATGTGAACAATGCCAATAAGCTACACCCAGAGGGTTAGCTACAACACGACAATACAACATTATACGTATACAATATATATATATATATATATATATATATATATATATATATATATATATATATATATATATATATATATATATATATATATATATATATATATCGAATAACATAATTTGCTTACACTTACAACACAATAACCACTGTTAACCAAATCTTCGCAAGGGAATGACTTCGCGAAACAAGTCATCGATGTTCATAACAACCGTTAGCTTCCAAACACGGCTATGGCATGCTAACCCCCCCCCCCCCCCCCCCCCCCCCCCGAGGTGTTCCAAAAACGGCTATGACATCACCCCCAAGTGTTCCCAAAACGGCTATGGCATCACTTGATCAATGTGTGAGTAAAACACGTCTAGTACTCACAATCATGTGCACAAACACGGCTATGTGCAACAATTAATACGGGCAACAACGTGGGAGTAAAACACGGCTATTACTCACCACCATATGCACAAACACGGCTATGTGCATAATTATCAATTGGACAAAACGGCTATGTCCCACAACTATGGTCACAAAAACGGCTATGTGACACCATTACTACGGGCACATAAATCGTATACATACATACATAGATATTCCACTCACAATATTAACCCTTCGCCATTGGGGTTATATAATCCACATCACACGCCCATGTGATAACGTATACACAAAGTGTGCACCTCGCCAAGTTAGTCAACCAAAACGCACAACCGTGCCAATTGGACCTATACACAAGTCCAACAATTCCACCTATATGAGAAGTGAGCTCTATAACCGAGAACCCCTTCACCCGACCCGCACCCATCCTACACATACATATGCATATAGGATATTAACACTCACCTTGTCGTCTTGAAGAATGCCGCCGAATAATCCGCAATCGCCGATGGAATGTACCTATTCCATTTATCACATAACAAGTAACACAATTAGGGTGGATATACAAATCAACCCAAATTGACTACTAGTGCAATTTCGACCCAAATGCACTTCCAAGCACAAATCGCTCCCAAACTAACCAATAATCACTAACACAAGTGAGAATGGTCCTAATATGCCAATCAAACTCAATCATAGGTGTTAAACACCTATCTTGCTCAAAATGACACTTAAACCCTAATTTAACCCATAAGAAGTCAATATCACGCCATTAGCAAATTTTGACACCAAAACATATTTAACTCGGTTTTATACTTCAACTTAATCCATTTTAAGTTTATAAACCTTATTAAATCGAAAATTGGGTCATAATCATCACCAAACCCTAATTTTGACTCTAGTCAAAATTAGTCAACCCAAATTCACCTAAAGTGGTTCCAACACTTCCATAATCACTAAACCTAGTGATTAAACTCAAAATTAAAGCCTAATCAAGGCCAAATCGTCAACCAACCCAAAACCCGCCAAGTGACAAGAATAATTAGTCACCATAAATCCATTTCATCATCTAAGAGGGTTTCACTACAAATCAAACTCAAACCCTAACTTGAATATCAAATCTAACAAATGTAATTCGGAGTTTGAACTTACCAATACCACCAAAATGATGCCGTTGACGAGTAGAACAACTTTAAAACCCGAGCTTTGGTGAGAATCCAACTCCTTCTTCTCCAAATCAAGCTCTCTCTCTCACTAAAAGTGGGTTTCTCTCACTAGGGTTTGAAGAGAGTGTTTGATGAGTGAAATGTGATTCAAAATGATCAATGGATCAGTTTTGATGACCCCAAACCGACCCCTAGTGAAAAGACCAAAGTACCCCTCATTTAAACCTTTTAAAAAAACTGAAAATTGCATCAGACGGGATCGGAGCGCCGCTCCAAATGGTGGAGCGCCGCTCCAACCTACAGGTCAGTTTTCAGAAACTTGTTTTGGCCATAACTTTTTGACCGTAGCTCCGTTTTCGATGAATCAAATATCGTTGAAAACGTAATAAGATTTTCTTTCCAATAGTAAGGCTTTGAAACATCAACACAAACTTTATTTGGGGTTGAAAAGATATGTACACACCTTGTCACTTCAGACAACGTCCAGTTTCTTCGACATTCGAGCAAGCAACACGTACATGCTTCGTACACCTCATACACGCATCGTACACCATAAATACATTATGTACCATAAATATTTGGGTCTTAAAACTCTCCCCCACTTAAACTCGATCACGTCCTCGTGATCCTCGTCACTTAACCATCCGGACCTACACTCAAAGGTCCTCAACATATGTTCCAATCCGACTTTCTTAGGCAATCCTTCCCAATGAATCGCCTTTAACAACTAAATCGTCACCCGCAATTTAACAAAACCACCATCCGAGCACTAAAACCTGCTCTTTTCCCCATATCGGGAAAAACTCAACCAATCTCGTACCGAGATATCAATTCCTTTGCGTACCTTTACCAAGGACAACGCTAAAAGCGACCAAGTCTCAACCTAAAGTCAACAATCGTAACGTTGAAGATCGAACCACATGGATCCTTACGGATTACACTTACCACTAAACACCCTTTGTAGTACACAATATAACCAATACGCCACTATCTTAACATCATAAGCAACGGCTAAAACCAAAAGCGCCCAAAACGACTATGGCAACGCTAAACCCAAGGTGCACAAAAATTGACTATTGTTACACCCGTAACAACATGTGAGCGAAACACGGCTATCGCCTCACTAATCCCACGACATGGTCCCCACGACCCCACCATCGGCGTATAAAACCACCGTTAGTTCACACAACGTGGTCCTTACGACCCCACCATTGGCGTATAAAACAACCAATAGATCACACATCCAACAACATGAAGGCTGGCAGAAAACTACAAGCGACCCACTTCCCAAATCTCAACACCGGATGAAGTCAGCGGACCCCGTCAAAGGTCATGCTTCATTGATATAACACTACACCCATGATGAAGTCAGCGGACCCCGAAGGTCATGCTTCACCAATCAACGATCTCATGATGAAGTCAGCGGACCCCGAAGGTCATGCTCCACCAATCAACGATCCCATGATGAAGTCAGCGGACCCCAAAGGTCATGCTTCACCAATCAATGATCTCATGATGAAGTCAGAGGACCCCGAAGGTCATGCTTCACCAGTCAACGATCCCTTTTGGCCTCGAACAACGAGTAGCGTAACATCGCACTCTGCTACTCCATAGTGAATCCTAACGGATACCACTAACCATTCACACAATCGAGCAAGAACCACCTATATCAAACATAGGTACAAAACAATAATTCTCTAAAAGAGAATCCGACACACGCATCCCTTAACAGAGGGATTTCACCTTGCTTGCCAAACACGTCCATTATCTCTCAACGAGATTTACCACATTACCACCTTGGTGATAATTCAAATCCAAAATCATAAGTACAATTTAACCGAAATTGTACTCTACCACAATTGACCAAATCTAGGTCCCGACACAAGTTTCGGTTTACTAAAAGCGTCATCCGAAATCTCCCACCAAAACCTCCTCGTGCGGGGGTGTAACTCCCCTACTTGGAACTACGTTCCATAACCGCAGTTTGTACAACCGTACATTGCTACCAAAGGTATACTTTATCAACAATTGGGTTCACACGACCCATCACTACATCTTGCTCCAATCTTGAGCACACAAAGGATTTCAACCAATCCTTAACACTTCGAACGAAAAGTGTACCGCAAATTACACAACTTCACTCTCGCAATCATCCAATTGCTATAGCTTGTCAAACTTCACCCAGTCACTCATGTAACTAAGGGTTTCACTTCGGTACCCTAAGTATAATGTAACCGCAGTATAATCGGAGTCGAACACCACGCTAGTAGGTATAAAAGAGGCACCTAATGTCGCATCACGTAGACTCCTTTACCAACATACATCGAGATCCGAAACAATCGATTTCTCGAGTTTCATCCCACCCGTCAAACCTCATGGTTCATCCACTTCAACACGAGAGCGAACACGCACTAGCATCCGAACACCAAAACTCATTTCCATGGCTTGGTAGAAACACTTCCCAAATACTAAGGAATGCTTGGTTACACCAAGTCTTACGCCCTTCGCCCGACAATCAAACGTTACCATAGGGTACTTTCATTAGGAACGTCACCCGTATCAATAACATGCACAACACAATTAAAACCTTAAAGGTCTCACTCGAACGAGCTTAACGACCCGATACCAACCAAAATGCCTAAGCGCCCAAGGATTCGTACCATAGAGTCAAGGCACAACACACCACTTATTCGCTCTACTGAGAGCAAACCGGAGCCATAAACGTAAACCCTCCGCTCGCTACGAATTATCTCCAACGGAGAAGAAAGTTTAGCTAAGACTTACGCACTTACCGCATGTTATTACAAGCGAACAACATATAATTTCCTACTAAAAGTACCTGATGTAGTGCTGTTGGGCTTCCGCGCTCCACTACCCATCATGTATTCGCGCTCTAACCTCCTGACCCGATCGTCATGCGATTCGGAACACTCTGACTTTCGGTGTCCCTCCATTCGGCAAATGAAACACCTGATCGAGCCTAAAGGCACCACCATACAATCTTGTGCCAAATGACCTCGTTCCCCACACTTATAACACGTAAGCATGTGACCCTTCTTACTCTTCTTCTTCACATTCCTGACGCCATCAGGCGTATTTCGTGCCTTCTTACCATGAGCACCATGTAATTCCAACCTTGCAAGTATATCTCCATCATCACTACCTTGAGGTTTGGGAAACCTCTTTTCAAACTCTTCCTTTACAACTTTAGTCACTTGGCTCAGACCATTTTCGCCATTTGTCCTTCGACCAACTCCTTGGTTACTTCCCTAACTTTGCCGGTGAAAACTGAGACATATTGTTCAAACACGGCCTCAATCTTTAACGTTAACTCATCCTTACCTTCGTGAATAGGCTCACTCGTTCCGCATCCATCTTCCGTTTTCATTCTAAGGAATGCAAACGATTAGTTCACGAACGTATAAACCACACGCACAACACCGCCCCATCTTGCTAAACACTCATCGTACATCACTTGTTAGACACGATTTGCACCCGTAATAAGGCTTGCAAGTCCTTATTACGCATGCACGCCGTATCAACTTGTTAGTATAACGACCGCCTCGCTCGATGATATAAGCAAACACAAATAAAATTCTACGCGATAAAAACACACGCGAGAATTATTATCACAACACAATAATATATTAATAATATCCGCATTACTAATATAAACGTTAGTCCACTTACAAACAAGGCACTAACTATAACCCATTCCGACCCGTAATCCTACAAGTCCCGCAACAATTAAGCACACACAAAAGTCTAAGTCTATGCACCTATCTCAAGTCACCTAAATCCCTTAGACCATGCTCTGATACCACTTGTAACAACCCAACCCGATATACAACGATCACGCGGAAATATCAAATAATAAAAAAAAATTTCCTTGTTCAGCTGGTGGCGCGGCGCGCCAGGCATTTGCGCGGCACGCAGAATGACCTGGACAGCCCGCTGTCCCCGAAAGTCAAAAATACAAAAAAAAATTAACCACTTCCCGACGTATTTAGACAAAACGCTTTTCACAACATATTCATATATGAAAAACTAACACGTTCCATTAATAAAATAAGTTTTACGAGACGGGGCCCACATCGACCCAAATTACCCCTTTAAGTACAAAATACAAGTTCGACCCCACAATTTTAAACACAAAATAAGAGCCGAGCATGGCGATTGGGGATACGCTACCCAATCCTAATCAATCCAAAAGCAAGCCTTCTAAATCAACTACGCGAGTCACTAGTTCCCACGCTTACCCGAGCCACCGCATTCAAGCAAATCTATAAAAATGTAAACAACGAGAGGGTAAGCTAACGCTTAGTGAGTGAGAATATACTACATACATATATATGCATAAAATGGACACGCCACACAAATAACCAAATACCGCATACCGAAGCATCCAAGCATAAAGGCAAGCTAGTCTAAGCATACCGTAAGATCACTAAGCAACGAGCTAAAGATACATTAACAAAATATAAGTTCACCAACATCGATGTGAACAATGCCAATAAGCTACACCCAGAGGGTTAGCTACAACACGACAATACAACATTATATATATATATATATATATATATATATATATATATATATATATATATATATATATATATAGCTCGAATAACATAATTTGCTTACGCTTACAACACAATAACCACGGTTAACCAAATCTTCTCAAGGGAATGACTTCGCGAAACAAGTCATCGATGTTCATAACAACCGTTAGCTTCCAAACACGGCTATGGCATGCTAACCCCCCCTCCCCCGAGGTGTTCCAAAAACGGCTATGGCATCACCCCCAAGTGTTCCAAAAACGGCTATGGCATCACTTGATCAATGTGTGAGTAATACACGGCTAGTACTCACAATCATGTGCACAAACACGGCTATGTGTAACAATTAATACGGGCAACAACGTGGGAGTAAAACACGGCTATTACTCACCACCATATGCACAAACACGGCTATGTGCATAATTATCAATTGGACAAAACGGCTATGTCCCACAACTATGGTCACAAAAACGGCTATGTGACATCATTACTACGGGCACATAAATCGTATACATACATACATAGATATTCCACTCACAATATTAACCCTTCGCCATTGGGGTTATATAATCCACATCACACGCCCATGTGATAACGTACACACAAAGTGTGCACCTCGCCAAGGTAGTCAACCAAAACGCACAACCGTGCCAATTAGACCTATACACAAGTCCAACAATTCCACCTATATGAGAAATGAGCTCTATAACCGAGAACCCCTTCACCCGACCCGCACCCATCCTACACATACATATGCATATAGGATATTAACACTCACTTGTCGTCTTGAAGAATGCCACCGAATATTCTGCAATCGCCGATGGAATGTACCTATTCCATTTATCACATAACAAGTAACATAATTAGGGTGGATATACAAATCAACCCAAATTGACTACTAGTGTAATTTCGACCCAAATGCACTTCCAAGCACAAATCGCGCCCAAACTAACCAATAATCACTAACACAAGTGAGAATGGTCCTAATATGCCAATCAAACCCAATCATAGGTTTTAAACACATATCTTGCCCAAAATGACACTTAAACCCTAATTTGACCCATAAGAAGTCAATATCACGCCATTAGCAAGTTTTGACACCAAAACATATTTAACTCGATTTTATACTTCAACTTAATCCATTTTAAGTTTATAAACCTTATTAAATCGACAATTGGGTCATAATCATCACCAAACCCTAATTTTGACTCTAGTCAAAATTAGTCAACCCAAATTCACCTAAAGTGGTTCCAACACTTCCATAATCACTAAACCTAGTGATTAAACTCAAGATTAAAGCCTAATCAAGGCCAAATTGTCAACCAACCTAAAACCCGCCAAGTGACAAGAATAACTAGTCACCATAAACCCATTTCATCATCTAAGAGGGTTTCACTACAAATCAAACTCAAACCCTAACTTGAATATCAAATCTGACAAATGTAATTCGGAGTTTGAACTTACCAATACCACCAAAATGATGCCGTTGACGAGTAGAACAACTTTAAAACCCGAGCTTTGGTGAGAATCCAACTCCTTCTTCTCCAAATCAAGCTCTCTCTCTCTCTCACTAAAAGTGGGTTTCTCTCACTAGGGTTTGAAGAGAGTGTTTGATGAGTGAAATGTGATCCAAAATGATCAATGGATCAGTTTTGATGACCCCAAACCGACCCCTAGTGAAAAGACCAAAGTACCCCTCATTTAAACCTTAAAAAAAAACTGAAAATTGCATCAGACGGGATCGGAGCGCCGCTCCAAATGGTGGAGCGCCGCTCCAACCTACAGGTCAGTTTTCAGAAACTTGTTTTGGCCATAACTTTTTGACCGTAGCTCCGTTTTCGATGAATCAAATATCGTTGGAAACGTAATAAGATTTTCTTTCAAATGGTAAGGCTTTGAAACATCAAAACAAACTTTATTTGGGGTTGAAAAGATACGTACACACCTTGTCACTTCAGACAACGTCCAGTTTCTTCGACGTTCGAGCAAGCAACACGTACATGCTTCGTACACCTCATACACGCATCGTACATCATAAATACATTATGTACGATAAATATTTGGGTCTTACAGTGCTCACGACTCGCAGGTGTCATTCCTAGATGAAGTTTGTAATGATATTGAGTGATGGTTGTATGATAGAAAGATATGTTTCACTTTTTTATTTCTTTTTTCATTTTTATGTTTAAGTTATTATATTATTTAGTTATATTTTATTAATTCGTTAATTTAAAATATTTTATTACATACAACAACAACAACAAAATCCAATACCACATGAGTGGTGTACGGGGGGAGGTGAGATGTATACAATTTTTCCCTATCCGAGAATAAAAATAAGTCATTTCTCCACCCAGAGTGAAACACTCTCAAAAGTAGAGAAAGTCATCTCTCTCTATTCGACAGATTAGAAGATTGCTTCCGAGTGAACATCCGGCCAAAAAGTATGAATTTTTTTTTTTGTTACATAATAGTAAAATATTTTATAGGTTTTATATTTCATATTTATATTGTTTAGGGTTTAAATGTATTTTTAGTACTTTATTTAACTATTTTGTAAACTCACACAAAGTCTAAGTACTTGATGTGTAAATTTCGTATTTCTATATCCCCTTCTTTATTTCATCATCATCTTCATCATAGTGTGAAAAGGATGAAAAAAACTCTAAATAAACACTATCACACACTATCAAAATAAAAAATAAAAATCAAAATCAAAATCAAAATAGAGAATTTAAATTGATCAGGACACGTGGGTCTCCTCAATTTGTTCACACCGACCACCGTACTTCAAACCTTCTCATGATGCTCCCATTGCGCCGGAGGTTTTTTGGTTCCATCACGCCACATACTGACTCTATAGTGGCATAATGGTGGGGATTTTTAGGCCATGGCGCCACGTTAAATATGGTCTAATGCGTTTTTGGTTGTGTATAAAACTAAAATTATACTCATCCCTCTTAATTACTATTTCATCTATTTCATATATTGTTCACTATTTCTTTTTAAACTGTTTCAAATTAATTGTTTATTCCTTTAAATATATATAAACAAGCACAACCTCTCGCCTAGATCGAGATCCTTGGATAGAAGATCTTAGTGTGACCTCTTCGTTATCATATCAAAGCTGAATATAATAAGTTAAAATTCTTTTATGCCCTTAATTATGAATTTAAACAAAAAAAGCAAATAAATAATAAGTATTAAAACTAAAAAAAAAATCGGCAAAAATATGAATTTTTTAAAATAGGTAGATATCTTCACTAAAGCAATGAAGAATATCAAAATGAGAGACAATGACGGAGACTAGCTCGGAGTACAAAGTAACGAAATTACAAAGAAAGCAAAAAAAAAGTTTAAAAGTACAACATGAACGGATTTTGATCCCAAATTTAGGTTGAATTCCATGGCGAAAGCTACGGAGCCGCCCAAATATCTTTCTTTGAGCCAACACAACTCTAACCAGAATGCTTTAATGAATTGCTAGCCGATACAAATAGCATAATCTTGGAAGGAAAAGATATGACTACAAACGTCTTTAGGCCAAACCGGAGGATGAACTTGATAAAATAAGCAATACTATTCATGAAGTCTTACATTTGGAACTCAAATCGCCTTAATATCTTCTAAAACAAAAAGATCCCGGACCATTATCAGCTATTTGGTAAGTTACGATCAAATTGAAAAATGTACACCGTAGAGAATTGGCCCATTTAACTATGCAAAGGGCATTCCAATAAGCGTGAAACCTACTAGGCTCTAACGAAAATGGGTCAACAACCATCCATTATAACTTCTGACTTGTAGACCATAATGACACTAAATTTACCAAAAAAAAGTCCACACTGCTATCAATGCCTTTAACCATGGAAACTTGAAAAGCTAGAAATTGGACTTGAAAGAAAAAGAACCCACATGACCTTTCGACTTGTTTTCGATGTCGGGGGTAATTCACGAGGCAAGCCTTATGGTTTTGAAACTTTGACGGGGTCTCATCATCGCCATGTTCTTCATGATTTCGTCAAATTTCTGTAATTAAGTCAGTTTTTGGTACCGAATTGTAGACCATTAGTCTTGCTTTTTTTGACTATTGATTCGTTTCCGACTACGTGATTGATTTCACTTTCCGTATCAAAGATGTCAGAGATGTTTGGCCCTTTATCAACCCAACTATCAACTTTGATTTTGGTTTTGGATATCATCCTGCTTTCGGCACTATTGGACGACAGAATGAAGGGTACTTGACTACCATCATTATTAGAGGTACAACGTGCTCGAATGTTTTCACAAGACTTCCGACAATTGTTTCCAAAACATTGATCTTTGTCGTAGCTTTTGCTTGATTCTGCTACTTTGGAGGCAAAAGAATCCACATTGTTGGAATGCGAAGGAATATTAAAACTAAAAATGTCGTGAGAACCTTCCTATTCAATTAGATCGACTATACATGGAAGTGATAACGAAAAGTTGCCAAATACTACAATGAATTGTCTACTGATGTGCAAAATGTGGTATATGAATTATTGTATGAAATAGTATGGAAAAATACCGATTAAAGATTGCTACACACTAACGGGCATTGTACCCGATCGTGTAGTAGTATAGATAATGGTAAAATCCGTGTATCGTTCCAAGGACAGTTATATGTGCAAGTTAAGATTGTTTAAACTAAATTGGAATTTAACTAGATAAAATGAAATCAAACAAATACAAGATATTGGGTTGCCCTTTAACGATGGGCAAATCAATAAAGGAATAAGTTTAAAAGACAATATTTTTGGTATTTTAGATTTATAAAAATGAAAAGATAGTTTTTATATCAAATTAAAGGAATATGCTCATTTAGACTTTTTACCCTCGATATTGAATGTTATTATGGATTAAGACCGAATTAATTGACTATGCACGAGAACTAATTGATCAGTTTACCAAGAGTAGTCTTGCGCAAACACTCAAACGGGATTACACGATGCAAGTGATGTTCTTGTCATCTAAGACCTCCTATTTGTAATCAAATAATTCAACTAGTCTAAAGACTTGAATGATGATCATGCCAATGATGTGTTGATCATGATCCACTCCTATGTCAACTAATGGTTTAGCTTAGTTCATCCCCTTGGTCCGGTTAAATGCTCAATTCACCCAACCCAAGTAATCAATTAAGTGTAGTAATAGGATCCCTATAAACGTCACTAGATAAGGCAAATTTCTAACACCTATTAGCTATATGGAATTGAGTAGTGAAAATATGTATAACATATTCTAGGGAATTGATCGTTCTCCTAAACAACTACACATATCAATTAAGCTATCCGAAAGTATCTACAAGAGTCGTTCTTACATTCCTATATAGATTAATCGTTTGAACGCAACCTACCCCTTTTGGTAAAAGACGGGCAAACACTTGTCACTAGGTGTAAATCGATATACTAAATTAACAAGATGATGTTTCTTGGTTAAACAAATATACCAACTAATTGAATCGAAAAGATTAAACTTAACAAGAATGGTTCTTGTATTCAAACATCAAACTATCGCGCATAAGAACAATCAATCAAAAACAAACATTAAATATCTCGGTTATTTATCTAGACAAGCATAAAAAGAACTAGCTAACAATCATATTTAAAGACAATAACAAACTGGAAATAAAGATAGAATTCATTGAACTAACAAGAATCGACCTTTTGAAGAAATCTTGGATGATGATCCTGATGATTCTTGATTCCGGATTGAAATGATGGATTAGGTGATCCTGGATTACTCCAAGGATCACCTTGAATCGTAACCTTTTGTCTCTGAGCAAAATGTAAACTCGTGCCTTTAGAATGAAGCTGGAAAGGGCCTTAAAAAGGAAGAATATACCTGGAAAAGCAAGCGTGCGCGGCGCGCACAAAAGTAGGTGCGCGGGGCGCACTAGCCACCTACCACCTTTTACTTTACAGCTCGATTACACGTCTCAGATCTGCTTTACAGATGCAAAAGGGGGCGTGCACGGAGGATGTGCGCGGTGCGCACTATAGTGCGCTGGGTGCACTCTTTAATTTTGCACGGTGCGCATTTATGTTTTGTTTTAGCAACTTTCTGATCAAATTTTGTCGTGCGCGGTTGCGTGCGCGGAGTGCACACCCTCGGTGCACGTTTTTTGTTTCTTCGTTATCGTTCATTGTCTTGATCTTTAAGTAGTTTATGATAAATCTTCCACATTTCTCTCAGTTTTACAATGATTCTAAGCTTAATTACAATACAATGAAATATACAAGGAAATAATACAAATACAAATGGAAAAACAATGAAAAGGACTTGATATTGCGACTAATGATATGTCTATTTTGAGCAATATCATCTACCTAATACAACATGCGATCATAAGTGATGAATGTGACGACCCGGAAATTTCCGACCAAATTTAAACTTAATCTTTATATAGTTTCGACACTATAAGCAAAGTCTATTAAACCGAGTCTCAAAATTTTGAACTGTTTCATGAAATCATTTGACCTTCGATCAGTTCTGACGATTCATGAGCAATTAATTGTAACTTGATATGTGTATATATATATATATGTATATATATATATATATGTATATATATATATATGTATATATATATATGTATATATGTATATATATATATATGTATATATATATATATGTATATATATATATATATATGTATATATATATATAAATAATAATTAAAAATATAATTTTAAATATTGTATGTTGTTGTTACCAAAATTTATCTATGTAAAATAAAACAAAATATAATAATTATTATTTAAAACATATCTATATATATAAATGAAAGTGTATTAAAAATAAATATTTAATGATTGAAATACTCGTTGGACGTTTCGATTATTATTTAGAGAAGTTTAATTCGAACTTATATTATTTTAAAATAACGGTGATCCGAAAATGAGTAATATAAATTTTAGGCTTATTAAAAATGTATTTAGGAACTATTTGTTGAATTCTAAAACTTTTCATATTTTACTTGGGGTTGGGAGTGAATAATTAATGTAATTTTTATTTAATAGTTAATGATTGAATTTTATACCATAATGACTGAAATAAATCAAGATAATTATTATAAAAAATATGAAATTTTCCTGAAGACTTTTTATTCGCCACTGAGTGAACAACGGGGCACGATATAATATTCCGTGAAAACTGTCAGTAAGATATTTAATTATTTGCACGTTTATTATTATTAATATTAATATATTATAAATTTATATTCGATTGAATCCGTGAAAAGAAAAGAAATTTGTTTGACACTGTACCTAATTGATTCAGTATGATTTAATGGAAGTTTACTGTTTATTTTGGTTCTTTTCTCAAACGAATCTTATCATATTATACAGAGAATGATATAGATAATATATAAATAATATCACTGTTTTTCTTCTTCTTATATATATATACACACTTACATAAACTAACATCACTGTGACGCCCCGTACAAAATTAACGTGTACGGATCATCAACAACAGGATCATTACAAGGTCATACACTATATGCTGTTTTAAAATAAGTTTGCATTCATAAAAAGAGGTGACGTCTTTGCCAACATCAAATGTCTTACATACGATAGTGTGCTTCTACAAATAGAAGGCAATAATAAAAGTACGTGACTCAAAGGTCATTACAAATTCATTGTTCAAAAGTAACATAGTTCGTGAATGCAAGGTAAATGTTTCATATAGAGACATCTCTAACAAAAGCGGCGGGAGTCTACACAGCAAGACTACTACAGCGGAAGCATCAAACCTCTAAGCACCTGAGAAAACATGCTTAAAAACGTCAACACGAATGTTGGTGAGCTATAGTTTAAATCGTAACAGTAATGTAATGTAGGCCATGAGATTTCGTATTTCAAAACAGTATGAAAAGTATATGCTTAACCGTGGGCACTTGGTAACTAACTTAACATAATATCACCCCCTAAAAGTACACTTGGCGAGTGCGTAAGTTTACGAAGTATTAAACACCCATTAAATTCTAGCGCGACTAGCCCGAGTGGGGATGTCAAACCCTATGGATCCATATATAAGATTCGCGTTCATGGTTAGGAAACCAATGATTAAATGTTACCGAGCTAAGGGGAAAGTTTATGCCGTTGTATAACCCACACATATATAAAGTTTAAGTACTCGTGCCTAGTAAGTAAAACGTAAAGAGCGCATGCATTCTCAGTCCCAAAAATAGTTTAAGTAAAAAGGGATGCTATAACTCACAGTGATTAAGCAGTAAAAGTCGATACGAGAAACGTAAGCAAGTAAGTTGGTCCGAAAGGTCCTCAACCTAAGTCAAAAGTTACTAAGTCAGTAATTCATTTCTAAAGGTTTAAAAGTACGTAAGTTAAGTCTTAGGTATCATCATCATCATCATTCATCATCGTAAAAGCTAAGTAAGTTCAACAAATGTAGAGATCGAAACAATAGGCTGACTTTGATCAGCTGCTACGACCTCTACGGAAATTGAAAAGACGCGTAGTTAGTGGCTATGGCTCCATATGTGAGTCCTCTAGTTGCTGACCAATTTTCAGAACCAAAATCGTCTTCGTTTGACCGTGGCGACGGTTTAAGTTCGAGTAGGTCAGAAATTTAAGCACAACGTTACAAAGGTGTAGTGATTTTAAAAAGGCTATAAATCCTAAACTGTAACTCGGATTGAGGCGAGTCTTAAACGAAAAGTCATCTACTCGAACCGGGATATCTGGAAATCAACTTTTCCAGTAGCCCAGGTGTAGTGACCTGAACTTTTCCATAATTATATATATTAAATGATATCTAATATTAACATGGTTAAATGTTTCCAACATGTTAACCAATCAAACTTGTTAAGACTTGATTATTTGTTATGAGTTTCATGTAGACAATTGACCACCCAAGTTGACCGGCGATTCACGAACGTTAAAACTTGTAAAAACGACATGATGATATATATATATATGGACATATATATGGTTAACATGAGATTATGTTATGTAAGAATCTCACTAGGTATATTAACAATGTGTGATATACATAAAAATGAGAATATTGAATTATGAAGCTTGAAATGATATACATAACGATTATCGTTATAATAACGTCTTACTAAATACATATGTATTGTAATAAGATATTGATATACTATATTTAACATGATAAAATGATAATTAAGTATATCATTGAGTGTATTAACAATGAACTATACAAGTAGGATGGGACTACTAACTTAAGGATTTCAAAACAATATATATATATATATATATATATATATATATATATATATATATATATATATATATATATATATATATATATATATATATATAACGATTATCGTTGTAATAGTATTTTAATATATATATATATATATATATATATATATATATATATATATATATATATATATGATGTTAAGATATGTTCATACACCATGTTATCATATTAACATAACAATTTAACATCTCATTTAAGTATAATAACAATGAATTAATTACATTTAACAAGATCGTTAACCTAAAGGTTTCAAAACAACACTTACATGTAACGACTAACGATGACTTAACGACTCAGTTAAAATGTATATACATGTAGTGTATTTAGATGTATTAGTACACTTTTGAAAGACTTCAAGAAACATATCAAAGTACTTCTACTTAACAAAAATGCTTATAATTACATCCTCATTCATTTTCATCAACAACTCTACTCGTATACGTATGATAGATGTACTCGTATTGTACGTAACTTTTAGACGTATTTACTATTGATCTATACCAATAAAAATCTACTCTTAGCAGCCCTCATTTAGTCAACAAATATGTGGAACCATTATTTGGCAACTAGCATGAATTATTACACTAAAAATCAAATTACAACTTGCATATATGGACACCCCCATTCACGACTTCATGCACACACACATACACTTGCATTTTTCCATTTTCTTTCATCCATTTGATCTCTCTCTTGTTCCATGATGATGTTCTAAGTGTTCTTCATCATATTCATCAAAATCTATATCAATCTAGCTCATAAATCCAACCTTTGATCAACCTACAAAATAACTACTCAAGAATACTTCAATAACACTTTCAAGATTACTAGTTTACTTCCAAGCTTTCAAATCCATTCCAAGTAATCATCCAAGATCAAGAAACCTTTATTAATTACAGTAGGTTATCTTTCTTATTCAAGGTAATATTCATATTCAAACTTTGATTCAATTCCTATAACTATAACAATCTTATTTCGAGTGGAAATCTTACTTGAACTTGTTTTCGTGTCATGATTCTGCTTCAAGAACTTTCAAGCCATCCAAGGATCCTTTGAAGCTAGATCTATTTTTCTCATTTCCAGTAGGTTTACCTACTAAAATTAAGGTAGTAATGATGTTCATAACATCATTCGATTCATACTATAAAACCATCTTATTCGAAGATTTAAACTTGTAATCACTAGAACATAGTTTAGTTAATTCTAAACTTATTCGCAGACAAAGTTAATCCCTTAAACTTGAATTTTAAAATCAATTAAACACATGTTCTATATCTATATGATATGCTAATGATGTCGTGCGAGGTGTATATAAAATAGCTTTAAATTTTACAAGGAAATACTATTAAATACGATACATTTTTACACAAGATATTTATTTATTTATAGAATGGATATACTTAAACCTTGCTACAACACTTATAGGTAGTGTACCTAATCGTACAGTAGTGTAGTTTTTAGTAAGTCCGGTTCGTTCCACAGGGAAAATCTTTAAATAAAGCTTAACGCTATATTAGTTTACTTTTATAAAAATACAAATATATATATATATAAGTAATATTATTATTATAAAGGGGGGTTTTTACCGTTTAATGACCGGTTTGTCGATTTTAAAACTTTAGTCGCAGTTAAAACCAAATGTAAAATAATAAATAAATACAAGACTTAATTTAAAGCGTAAAGTAAATAACGATAATGAAATTGCGAATAATAAAAGTGCGATAAAATAAACTTGCGATTAAAAAGTACGATAATTAAAAGTGCAATTAAATACAATAACAATAAATAAAAATGTAATAATTAGAAGTGCAATTAAATATAAAATAAAGGAAATTAAATACGAAATAAAAGAATTATGCTTATTTAAACTTTCATAATCATGATGTTTGACGTGTTGATTTTAGTTTTATGCCCATGGGTTAATTATCGTTTGTCCTGAATTATTTAATATGTCCGTCTGGTTTTTGTCCACAACAGTCCATCAGTCATAAATATAAAGTGCGAGTGTCCTCGTCAAATTATTCTTATACCCGAAGTTAAATATTCCAACTAATTGGGGACTTAAACTGTAACAAGATTTTAATACTTTATTTAATAATTACACCAGGATGTCGACTGAGTGTAACCCAAGGTTTTAATATTTTGTTATCAATTATACCAAGTGTCCTTGTACATAATTTCACCCCTGTTTTAATTATTCTAGTGGCTATTAATCCATTCCCGTGTCCGGTTAAATGAACGATTATTCGTACATATAAATACCCCGCCCATCGTGTCCGATCGAGTGTATATGGTAATTTATAGGGACGCCCAATTGTAAATCTTTATATTAACATTAACAAACTATCATTTAGTTAAACAAATATAAAGCCCATTAATAGCCCATAGTCTAATTTCCACAAGTGTCGTTCTTTTGTCCAAACTCCAATTATGGTACAAAGCCCAATTACCCAATTTTAGTAATTAGCCTAACATCATGATTACTTCGGATTAAATAAGCATAATAATAACTTAGCTACGAGACATTAATGTAAAAAGGTTGAACATAACTTACAATGATTAAAAATAGCGTAGCGTTACACAGACAGAATTTCGACTTACACCCTTACAACATTCGCTAACATACCCTTATTATTAGGAATTAAAATTAAAATTAAAATTAAAAAATAAATATATATATATTTTACGTATACATATATAGAGAGATTGAATTTTTTGGATTATAAAAATGATCAGAATTCGTTTGGCTTTATAGGGAATTGAGTTCAGGGGTACTCCGCGACTCGCGGCAATTTTTGCCTTCAAACTCCGCGAGTCGCGGAGTTTGAAAATACAGCTCACCCTCCTTTGGCTTCTTTCTTGCCGACGATTTATAAATATATTATAATATATATATTAATTTTAAGAATTAATTATATATTATATTATATTTATGTGCATAGTTGGCTCGTAATTTTTAGTCCATTGCGTCGAGCGTTGAGAGTTGACTCATGTCCCGGTTCCGGATTTTCGAACGTCCTTGCGTACAATTTTATATTTTGTACTTTGCGTTTTGAATCTTGTACTCTTGTAATTTCGAGACGTTTCTCATCAATATTTGGAACCTCTTTGATTGTACTTTGTACTTTTGAGCTTTTTGGACCTTTACGTCTTCAATTCATCGAATCTGTCTTTTGTCTTCACCTTTTATTATTTAAACGAATATCACTTGTAAATAGAACAATTGCAACTAAAAGCTTGTCTTTCTTGAGGAATAATGCTATGAAATATATGTTCGTTTTTAGCATTATCAAATATTCCCACACTTGAGCGTTGCTTGTCCTCAAGCAATATAGTCTTGAAATACTAGAATCACTTCTTTATTCTTCACACTTTGTACATCAGTGATTTCTTTACGATGGTATAAACAATGGTAGTAACGTTGTGGTTTACAGTCCCACATGACTATATAAAAATTTAGATCCATTAAGGAAATTGGATCTTTATGAAAACATTTGATCTTTGAAAATTCAATCTAGCTTTTACCCTAGATAAGTTTTCCGGAATAACCCTTCACCGGTGTTTGCAAAATATTTTTGTGGGTTTGGTGGGTTTCAGATTTGAAAATTTTAGCTCAAAACTTGCGGTTTTGTGTCACCCACTTGCTAACCTTGTATTAGGAAAGCAACACGTCCAGTTTACTTGCTCCGTATATTACCTTTCGATAAACTACCGTCTGGTTGTAAAGGAAAGCGTTGATCAAGCAACTGTTAAGGCAATGTCCCCTGACATGCTTTTAATTATGGTCTATAACGTGTCATACGCAATTACTATCCTTGGTAGGAGCAATAGTAAAGCTCACCCTTATAATTTGTAGGTTTGGCACAAGGTCCTGTCTTTGACCACTATGCAACCACCGTTCTTACGGTTGACACCCGATTTAGTTCAGGTGACCTAATGAATTCCAGGTGAATTCCTAGGATTTTACGTTCAATGGTAATGAACGCATTGAAAATGGGGTTTTAGAAAACAAATCGGTTTATAATTTTGATCAAAATATTTTCTCGTTCAAGCTCGAGTTTAGATATCATTGAATTCCATGAGTTAGTAATTCTCAATCTTTAAGGTCAATCTCAAGGATTGAGTAATATCAGTCTTAAAAGCTGATTTTTAATCTTTAAGGAGATTATCCTTTCTGGGGATCTGATTCATTAGTCTTATCAAGCTAATTTTCACGGTGCCTCCCCATTGTACGAGATAAATCCTTCTCATGGTTAGGATAAATCTGACCACTTGGCGACCCTGTTTTATGCTGAGGTCCGTGGATTTCCTGCTGATTTTAGTGATGACTTTTCTAGGTTTTTCGTCAACCTACAGCTGGTCTGGACGACAACTTCTTGACCTAAATCAAGAAGCGCGTTTCTTTTTCCGGAAGACTTTACTTCCTTTTAATGATGGAATTGATTCATCGTGTAGATCCATCCCTTCTTTTCTTTCATCGGGTAAAACAGTTTAGTTTAGTCCAAAGCAAAAGTATTTTCAGTTATTTGTTACAGAAATATGTGACATATGTTTAAGATAACTTGGTAATTTTTCCCACACTTGGCTTTTATTTTCCTTTTTTTTGTCCTCTATTCCATTTTAAATGAATTTTAACATTTTGGTTTGTTTCTCAATTTATGTCCTTTCCGAGGTAACAATAATTTTGGTGTTAAAACCTAGTTTTATCGTTCATAAATATGTATAAACATGATTTTGAGTTCATTTAATTGAAAATTTTGAAAATTTTTACTAGAATTGGGTAGTCAGTATATAAGACTAGGGCTGTTCTTTATTATCAGAGAGCACTAGATTCTAATACAACTACTGCTTTACTAGTATTTTTAATGGTAACCCAGTGTTTAAGATAAAAATTTTAAAATCCGAAAGAATTTAACCCCTTCCCACACTTAAGATCTTGCAATGCCCTCATTTGCAAGAAATCAGTAACAATTTAAATTATTGAGGGTGATTTGTGTGAAAATGATTAAATTTTACCAAAGTTTCCAAACATATTTGTGTTTGCTTGCTGAATGATAAATGGTGCATATCATTTGTTCATTCCGTCTTGTTATTTCACATATATTTTGCATCTTGTCGTCAAAATTAGTTGCTTTTGCTGAACTTAATGCCAGTCTTTGAAAATGAGTTGTTTTACCCTGTTGTATACATAAGATAAACTGCAAACATATATACATATTTTTGAAGTTTGGTATATTACCCCACATTCAAAAATTATTGAAATCTAAGAATAAAAGTTAGAAAATTATAAAAACTATTACAATATTAACATAAGTATTAAACGTATCAACATTAAAAATTACAAAATAAATAAAACTAAGTAGACTAGGGATGATACTGATACCAGTAGGGGTTCCATGCATAACCATAGGTGCTATAAAATGCTTCGGCTGGGTTATACGTAGGATACGGTGGTTGAATCTCTATAGACTAGGGAGGGAATATGGGCGATGGAGTAGGAATATAGTTTCTACCTATATGTTGGCAATAAGCTATGATTTGGTTTTGATGAACTTGCCAATCTTCAAATGCTCTATGTCTAGCATTTTCATACTCTTGTGAAGCTATAAACCTTTGCATTTCTGCCATTTCATTTCCCCCTCCTACATTACCTTGCTGTTGGTTTCTCTCAACCTGTGGATGTCTACCATGGTATTGTACTGCGGCGTTATTTCGCCTCTTCAAAACCTTCGCACCATGGTATACATTTAAACCTATTGTATCGCGGGGTTCTGGTTCTTCGACTAATAATCCCCCCGACTTATATCCACACCGAGATATTCAGCAATCAAAGTAATAAATATACCACCTCCTATTATGCTATGCGGTCTCATCCCCCTAACCATAGCTGATAAATAATAACCCACACAATAAGGTATACTTACAGCGCTTTGTGGGTCTCGAATACACATATGGTAAAACAAATCCTGTTCATTTACCTTTTCCTTATTCTTACCTCTTTGTGTAATCGAATTAGCTAAAAACCTATGAATAACTCTTAATTCAGCTCTATCTATATCCAAATAAGAGTAATTTCCCTCTTTGAATCGGTGATGGCTAGTCATTTGACTCCATACACCATGCGTATCAAAATTTTTGTCTATCTTCCTACCGTTCAATATCAACCCTCTACAATCGGCAGATGCTAACTCCTCAGGCGTATATATACGTAAATCCTGAGCCATGTCTAGTAAAGACATGTGGCGCATCGAACCTCCTAATAAAAATCAAATAAAAGATCGATCGGTTAAACTAGCTACCCGATCATTTAATTCTATACTACATAACAATTCTTCACACCATACTTTATATACAGGTCTACGCATGTTGAATAACCGTACCCAATCGTTAAAAGTAGAATTACCATACCTCTGTGCAAGTAATTCCCTAATTGGCCCGGCCAATTCTACAGCTTCTAATGGTCCCCATTTTATGACCCTAGGTGCTTCAACAACTTTAGAATGAAGAGTATGCAAACCCCTTTGGTATTTTGGATAATCTATCCAAAGTCTGTCAAATCTCAGGTTCGGGTGCAAATCTTCCAAGTGCATATCAGAAAATGTCATGACTGGATGAGGTATATCTTGTTTGTAGTAGTTATCCACCTCCTGTTGTTCCGTATTCTCAGCAGGAGCATTGCGAGCTTGGGATGAAGATTCACCCCTTTCAATCTGCAAAACACATCAAACACAATTTTTGTGCATCCAAATATGCATTAGTGTCAGCAAAATCATCAATCAAAATAATTACAATGACATTATCAATTTATATCAAACTTAAGCTCATTTTCATATTTTCATCAAATCTACACTTTTTCAAATAAGCATATACGAAAATGTTCGCCAAGTTCATAAGCATTCAACTCAAATAACATGTCAAAATAATCATTACTAGCAATTAAACAAGTTTCAAATGGCATTATCTCTCAAAAATCAAGTTCATGAATTTTAGACTTGAAAAAGTCCACTTTAATTCTCAAAATCATGTTTAGGCTCAAAGTTTGGATCATTTAACTACCTAAACATGTTACACTACTTAATTTAGCAACAATTCATGACAATAATCGGCCATAACCTGTTTATATCAAAAAGCCCCAAATTTGCTCAAGAACACAAACCCTAGATTACTCAAAATTTGAAGTTTAAGGCTTCTAATCATGTTAAATAGCATCATGATAATGCTAAAAACGAACATATATTTCATAGCATTATTCCTCAAGAAAGACAAGCTTTTAGTTGCAATTGTTCTATTTACAAGTGATATTCGTTTAAATAATAAAAGGTGAAGACAAAAGACAGATTCGACGAATTGAAGACACAAACGACCAAAAAGCTCAAAAGTACAAAAGACAATCAAAGAGGTTCCAATTATTGATAAGAAACGTCTCGAAATTACAAGAGTACAAGATTCAAAACGCAAAGTACAAAATATAAAATTGTACGCAAGGACGTTCAAAAATCCGGAATCGGGACCAGAGTCAACTCTCAACGCTCGACGCAACGGACTAAAAATTACAAGTCAACTATGCACATAAATATAATATAATATTTAAATAATTCTTATAATTATTTATATATTATAATAAATAATAAAAACCGTCGGCAAGAAAGACTCCAAAGGGACTGAGCTGTAATTTCATTCTCCGCGACTCGCGGAGTTTGAAGGCAAAAATGCCACGAGTCGCGGAGCCCCAAAAGTCGAATTTTCCTATAAAAGCAACCGAATTCTGATCGCAAATCATCATCTTTTTTCTCCTCATTCATACGATATATTTATATTTATAATTTATATTTTAATTTTAATTTTAATTATAATTCTAATAATAAGGGTATGTTAGCGAATATTATAAGGGTGTAAGTCGAAATTCTGTCCGTGTAACGCTACGCTATTTTTAATCATTGTAAGTTATGTTCAACCTTTTTACATTAATGTCTCGTAGCTAAGTTATTATTATGCTTATTTAAAACGAAGTAATCATGATGTTGGGCTAATTACTAAAATTGGGTAACTGGGCTTTGTACCATAATTGGGGTTTGGACAAAAGAACGACACTTGTGGAAATTAGACTATGGGCTATTAATGGGCTTTATATTTGTTTAACTAAATGATAGTTTGTTAATGTTAATATAAAGATTTACAATTGGGCGTCCCTATAAATTACCATATACACTCGATCGGACATGATGGGCGGGGTATTTATACCAACGAATAATCGTTCATTTAACCGGACACGGGAATGGATTAATAGCCACTAGAATAATTAAAACAGGGGTGAAATTATGTACAAAGACACTTGGTATAATTGATAACAAAATATTAAAACCTTGGGTTACACTCAGTCGACATCCTGGTGTAATTATTAAACAAAGTATTAAAATCTTGTTACAGTTTAAGTCCCCAATTAGTTGGAATATTTAACTTCGGGTATAAGGATAATTTGACGAGGACACTCGCATTTTATATTTATGACTGATGGACTGTTATGGACAAAAACCAGACGGACATATTAAATAATCCAGGACAAAGGACAATTAACCCATGGGCATAAAACAAAAATCAACACGTCAAACATCATGATTACGGAAGTTTAAATAAGCATAATTCTTTTATTTCATATTTAATTTCCTTTATTTTATATTTAATTGCACTTCTAATTATCGTATTTTTATTTATTGTTATTGTATTTAATTGTACTTTTAATATCGTATTTTTTAATTATCGCAAGTTTATTTTATCGCACTTTTATTATTCGCAATTTCATTATCGTTATTTACTTTACGCTTTAATTTAAGTCTTGTATTTATATTTTACATTTGGTTTTAACTGCAACTAAAGTTTTAAAATCGACAAACCGGTCATTAAACGGTAAAAACCCCCCTTTATAATAATAATATTACTTATATATATATATTTATATTTTTATAAAAGTAAACTAATATAGCGTTAAGCTTTGTTTAAAAAGATTCCCTGTGGAACGAACTGGACTTACTAAAAACTACACTACTGTACGATTAGGTACACTGCCTATAAGTGTTGTAGCAAGGTTTAAGTATATCCACTCGATAAATAAATAAATAACTTGTGTAAAATTGTAGCATATTTAATAGTATTTCCTGCTAAAATTTAATAGTATTTTATACCACTCCGCTACCGCATCACATCAATCTAGGTTATACTAGCATAATACATAAACAATTTAAGCATAATTACACTAAAAAGCATCAAAATTAAATTGGGTATAAAATTGCTCAAGAACACCAATTTTCGGATTAAATGGTGTTTAGGTGTAGAAATTTACCGTTTTTCTTGAGTAATTCCTTGATAGCATCCTTCTTAACATGATTTTAGTAAAAGATTTGATGATTAACGGTCAAAAATTGCGAATTTGGGAGGTCTTTTTCGGGTTTTTGCGCAGTATTTTCGCAGTTTTTGGTGTGGGGAGTGTGGACGCCTTTTTAGAATTTTGCCGTAGAATTCCTTAAGTGCTTTTTCTTAGATTAAGATTTAGGTACTTTAGAATTTTGCGACGCCTTTTTAAGTTTTAGTTTCTTTTTAAGTTATTTCCATTTGGGATATAGTTTTTCCTGTAAGCTTTAATATTTTTAGACGACTTTTACCTATGTATCAATTATCATTCCAATTAGTAATATCAATTTGCGATTATAATTTTAAGTTAGTTGTAGTAATAAGGTTAGGTTAGTCAAGTATTTTTAAGTTTTTATAAGTTTCTTTTATTTTTCCGTCACCTTTTATTTTTCAACCATTTTTCTTTTTCGACCTTTTTCGACGAGCTCTTTTCCTTTCTTATTTCTCGCTATTCTAGTTTTAGGACATAGATTTTTATTCTACTTCTTATCTAAATTTCTTAAAATTACGAAAATTTATTTTAAGTGGTTAAATTGATAGACATCAAAATTTTCTGGTTCGTAGTAATAGTTGGATTTGTACGTGGACCGGGTTATTGGAGCCAAACAGTCCTCAATTATATTGAGACCAAACGAATCCTGCCCCTCTGCTGCATCTTTTGGCTATTCGAAACGTGGGCAAAATCAGAAAAGTCTATTGATTGGATAACTTATTATAATTTTTCTTTCCTTTTAAAAACTAATAGGATATTCAGTGAATGCACCGAGCAAGACGTTCACCACCTTTTGTACGTTCACCACCTGTAACTAGATCAAGACATTTAGCAAATATAACCGCCGTTGATTTTTCTTTAGAATCGTCATCCAATAGACCAAGTACTTCAGTCAAATTTCCGATAATCCATTTTTTGAACCCGACCTCACAATTGAGAATCCGGAGAATATTCAGGAACGGTTCGTAGATCCTGAACCACTAACAATTCCTCCGGAACCACCAA
This sequence comes from Rutidosis leptorrhynchoides, assembly GCF_046630445.1. Taxonomy (NCBI): domain Eukaryota; kingdom Viridiplantae; phylum Streptophyta; class Magnoliopsida; order Asterales; family Asteraceae; genus Rutidosis; species Rutidosis leptorrhynchoides. The sequence goes on along the minus strand of NC_092333.1, from coordinate 34,992,609 downwards.
TCATTCAAACAGAGATTGTTGAGGAACGAACCATTAAATCAGAATCATCTAGTGATACCGATTCAACAAATTCAATTATGGAGAATCTGGAACCTTTAAGTATGGAAGACCGAATGAGAGCTAAACGCACTGGCCAAGGTCACGCAATTACTTATCCAGACATTAATGCGCCAGATTATGAAATCAAAGGACAAATTCTACACATGGTGACTAATCAATGCCAATTTAGTGGTGCGCCGAAGGAAGATCCAAATGAACATCTACGTACCTTTAATAGGATCTGCACACTATTTAAAATCCGAGAAGTGGAGGATGAACAGATATATCTCATGTTATTTCCCTGGACTTTAAAGGGAGAAGCCAAAGATTGGTTAGAATCGTTACCTGAAGGGGCGATTGATACATGGGATGTTTTAGTTGACAAATTTCTTAAATAATTCTTTCCTGCATCTAAAGCCGTAAGACTTCAAGCAGAAATTGTTACGTTCACACAAAAACCGAATGAAACTCTATATGAGGCATGGACAAGATATGGAAAGTTGTTAAGAGGATGTCCGCAACATGGTTTAGACACCTGTCAAATAGTACAAATATTCTACCAAGGATGCGACATCACTACAAGAAAAGACATAGATATAGCAGCTGGTGGTTCTATTATGAAGAAAACCGAAACTGATGCTTACAAAATTATTGATAACACTTCTTCCCACTCACATGAGTGGCACCAAGAAAAAGACATCGTTAGATCATCTAAAGCAGCTAGAGCCGATTCTAGCCATGACTTAGATTCCATTTCCGCAAAGATAGATGCTGTGGAGAGACGAATGGAAAAGATGACTAAAGATATTCACTCAATACGAATTAGTTGTGAGCAGTGTGGAGGACCACATTTGACAAAAGATTGTCTCAGTATTGAATTAACAATGGAACAAAGAGAGAATATTTCATACATAAACCAAAGGCCTGGAAATAATTATCAGAATAATTATCAACCGCCAAGACCGATTTACAATCAAAACCAGAATTATAACAAAAATATTCCATACAACAACCAACAAGGTCCTAGCAATCAACAAGTATCCAATAATACTTATAATCAGCAAAGACCTAATTTTCAAAACAAACCACCACAACAAACCGATGATAAAAAGCCGAATTTAGAAGATATGATGACGAAGCTAGTTGAAACTCAAACGCAATTTTTCACATCTCAAAAACAAACTAATGAACAAAATGCTCAAGCATTTAGAAATCAACAAGCTTCTATTCAAAATCTGGAACAAGAAGTGAGTAACCTAGCAAGGTTAATAGGTGAAAGAAAACCGGGAAGTCTACCTAGTGATACAAATGCTAACCCCAGGAATGAAACAGCTAAAGCCATTACCACAAGAAGTGGTACAACACTTAAACCACCGGAAATACCTGTAACTTCTGATGAAACTATTCCTACTCCACAAGAACCACAACCTGATCAAGATAAGGAAAAAGAACCGGTAGTTGAGAAGGTTAATGAAGATAACACAGTTAAGGCTAAACCTTATGTTAAACCATACCAACCACCACTTCCTTATCCGAGTAAAATGAAGAAAGAGAAACTTGATGCCGAGCAATCCAAATTCTTGGATATGTTTAAATAGATAAATGTAAATCTTCCTTTCATTGATGTGATTTCAGGAATTCCTAGATATGCTAAATTCTTGAAAGATCTAATCTCAAATAGAAAGAAAATGGAAGAACTCTCGGCTGTTACTATGAATGCTAATTGTTCAGCAGTGCTGTTGAATAAGATACCAGAAAAACTATCTGATCCAGGAAGTTTCACAATTCCATGTTTTCTGGGTAGTCTTAGTTCAATAGAAGCATTGGCAGACTTAGGTGCTAGTATAAATCTAATGCCGTATTCACTATACACTAAACTAGACCTTGGAGAATTGAAACCAACAAGAATAAGCATACAACTAGCCGATAGATCAATAAAATATCCTAGAGGGATAATGGAGAACATGCTAGTTAAAGTTGGTACTTTAGTATTTCCAGTAGATTTTGTTGTTTTGGACATGGAAGAAGATTCTCAAGTTCCTCTCATATTAGGAAGACCATTCTTAAACACGGCTAAAGCAATGATAGACGTGTTCGGTAAGAAACTGACCCTAAGTATAGAGGATGAGAGTGTTACCTTTTCAGTTGATAGAGCAATGCAACAACCACAATCTAAAGATGATACATGTTATTATATTCAAACTATAGATGCACATGCAGAATTATTAGAAGAATTTCCAGAATTACAAGGAACAGGAGAATGTTCTTTAGGAGAAGGTAATGAACCAATTGATGAAGCTGAAATGTTAGCTACACTTATAGCTAATGGATATGAACCAACAACAGAAGAAATTCAAATGCTAAAAGAAGAAGACAGATATCGATACAAATCATCGATAGAAGAACCTCCGAAATTAGAGTTAAAGCCACTTCCAAACCATTTGGAATACGCTTATTTACATGGTGAATCTGAATTATCTGTAATAATATCGTCTTCTCTTACTGAAAATGAGAAATCACAACTCATTTCTGTGTTGAAAGCTCATAAACCAGCCATTGCATGGAAGATTCATGATATTAAAGGAATAAGTCCTTCGTATTGCACACATAAAATCCTTATGGAAGAAGATCATAAAACGTATGTGCAACGCCAACGAAGACTAAATCCTAATATGCAAGATGTAGTTAAGAAAGAGATTATTAAACTGCTAGATGCAGATTTGATATATCCAATTTCTGATAGTCCATGGGTAAGCCCAGTTCAATGCGTGCCTAAGAAGGGTGGCATGACTGTCATTACAAATGAGAAAAATGAGCTTATTCCTACTAGGACTGTAACAGGATGGCGTGTATGTATTGATTATAGAAAATTAAATGACGCCACCAGAAAAGATCACTTTCCCTTACCTTTCATAGATCAAATGTTGGAAAGATTAGCCGGAAATAGTTACTATTGTTTTCTAGATGGATTTTCCGGATATTTTCAAATTCCAATAGCACCCGAAGATCAAGAGAAAACCACATTTACGTGCCCTTATGGTACTTTTGCTTACAAACGCATGCCATTTGGACTTTGCAACGCCCCTGCAACCTTTCAAAGGTGTATGATGGCGATTTTTCATGACATGATAGAAGAATGCATGGAAGTTTTCATGGATGACTTTTCAGTCTTCGGTGATACATTTGAATCATGTCTAGTTAATCTGGAACGAATGCTTCTTAGATGCGAACAATCAAATCTAGTACTTAATTGGGAGAAATGCCATTTCATGGTTAAAGAAGGCATCGTTCTTGGACATAAAATTTCAAAAGAAGGAGTTGAAGTGGATAGAGCTAAAGTAGATGTAATTGCTAAACTTCCACATCCCACCAATGTTAGAGGAGTTAGGAGTTTTCTAGGGCATGCCGGTTTTTACCGACGTTTCATAAAAGATTTTTCTAAAATTGCCACTCCTATGAATAAACTCCTTGAAAAGGATGCGCCATTCATCTTTTCAGATGAGTGTATCAAATCTTTTAATATTCTTAAAGAGAAACTCACTAATGCGCCGATCATGATAACACCAAATTGGAATCTACCATTTGAACTAATGTGCGATGCAAGTGATTTTGCAATGGGAGCCGTTTTAGGACAAAGGATTGAAAAACGATTTCAACCTATATATTATGCTAGTAAGACATTACAAGGAGCACAAACGAACTATACAACTACTGAAAAAGAACTCCTTGCTATTGTCTTTGCTTTTGACAAATTTCGATCATATCTCGTTCTAGCAAAAACGGTGGTCTATACCGACCATTCTGCTCTTAGATACCTATTTTCAAAACAAGATGCTAAACCAAGATTAATCCGTTGGATCTTACTCTTACAAGAGTTTGATATTGAAATCCGAGATAAAAGAGGAGCAGAAAATCTCGCCGCTGATCATCTTTCTCGTCTTGAAAATCCCGATTTAGAAGTTCTAAATGAATCAGCCATAAAAGACAACTTTCCTGATGAATATCTATTGAAAATAGATTATAAAGAAATCCCATGGTTTGCAGACTATGCAAACTACTTAGTTTGTGGATTCCTTGAAAAAGGATTATCGTACCAAAGACGAAAGAAATTCTTCAGTGATATAAAACACTATTTTTGGGAAGATCCACATCTGTTTAAAAGTTGTCCCGATGGAATAATACGCCGATGTGTATTTGGAGATGAAGCTAGTAAAATATTAAACCATTGTCACACAGGACCAACAGGAGGGCATTATGGGCCTCAACTAACAGCAAGAAAAGTTTATGATGCTGGATTCTATTGGCCTACAATTTACAAAGACGCACACCTTCTTTGCAAATCCTGTGATGCTTGTCAAAGGGCCGAAAAAATAAGTCAACGTGATGAAATGCCACAAAATGTCATCCAAGTATGTGAAGTATTTGACATTTGGGGTATTGACTTTATGGGTCCATTTCCAAAATCTCATAATAATCTATATATACTCGTAGCCATTGATTATGTATCTAAATGGGCGGAAGCACAAGCTCTCCCAACTAACGATGCACGAGTTGTAGTCAACTTTTTAAAACGTCTTTTTGCAAGGTTTGGAACACCGAAAGCTTTAATAAGTGATCGGGGTACTCATTTCTGTAATAATCAACTTGAGAAAGTTCTAAAAAGATATGGAGTAACTCATAAAATCTCCACCGCATATCATCCACAAACAAGTGGACAAGTTGAAAATACCAACCGAGCTTTAAAACGTATTCTAGAGAAAACCGTAGGATCAAATCCGAAGGAATGGTCCATTAAATTGGAGGATGCATTCTGGGCTTTTAGAATAGCCTACAAAACTCCAATTGGAACCACACCTTTTAGACTTGTTTATGGAAAAGCATGTCATCTTCCAGTAGAAATTGAACACAAAGCATTTTGGGCTTTGAAGACATGTAATCTTGATTTACATGAAGCTGGACGTCTACGATTAAGTCAACTAAACGAATTAGAAGAATTAAGACATGAAGCATACGAAAATTCGTTAATCTATAAAGAAAGAACGAAGAAATGGCATGATAAAAGAATCAGAAGTTCAAAAGAATTTAAAGAAGGAGACAGAGTTCTTCTTTTCAATTCACGATTCAAGCTATTTCCTGGAAAATTGAAATCAAGATGGTCTGGACCATTCATAGTCAAAAGAGTTTTCCCATACGGAACGATAGAATTAATAAATTCAAATGGGATGGAATTTAAAGTTAATGGTCACAGAGTTAAACATTACATACATGGTCCGATGGAAGTCGACAACGAAGTTAATCACAATTTCGACACCACAGCTAACTAAGTGTGGGGAGAATCAAGTCTTTAAAGGATAATATGTATTTCTGTTAGAGTTAGATTGTCTGTTTTCGTGTAGTTCTCGAAAATGGAACCCGAATGGTCTTTCCCTAGCAGACCCTAAAGAACTAGTCTTCTCCCCCCATTCTGAATTTTTTTTTTAGGTTTTTACAAAATGAAGACTGCCTGTGAACTAAACCATGGTCTAATGCTACACGCTTTGATCACTAAAAGAAATAATGACATACTACCAAGTGAAATAGTATCAGTAATCAGAGAAAGAATGGACGGAGTTAGAAAAGAATCCAGATGCGAAGATAATAAATTACAATTTGGTAAAGGAAAATCAAAATCCGCAGCGAAAAGAAGAGCACGACACCTAGAAAGATGTCACAAATGCGGAAAATGGTCACATGGAGGTAAATGTTCAAATAATCAAACCTATTCAAATACCGAATTTGTTACTTTATGCAGAGACGGACCGTTCATATGTTTAGAAGAAAAGACACTGAATGCTCGAGGTTACGCCTATGTAGCCATGGAAAACCAATTAAACCGACTATCTTATGAATGGGATAGATCATATAACTAAGAAATCTATCTCACAGGTATGTCTGTACAGTTTTTATTTTTATTTTTATTTTTAACCTTTTGATAATAAACGCTAATTTGTTCGCTAAAAAGTATTAAATTGGTATTGAATAAAATTAGGTTTGGCGACCGAAATTATTGATATCATTCAAAAATTTATTACATCACTGCGAAATTTAACGTTTATTCTTAAGGTATAAATATCTTTAAACAATCAACCCAAAATATTTCAAAAATTCGTCATGAGTTAAATTAGGTCTTGGAACCGAAATTACTTTACCGAAAAGAGGGGCGCATATTTTTGATAATATTTGATTGATTAAAGTGGGATAAAAAGACAAAAAAGATTTTTAATTTTATTTTTACCATGTTTTTAAAATTAATATTTAAATCTTAAATTAATATTGTAAACTTTGTAAAAACAATATATTTAAAATTGTAAATATTTGAAAAATTAATATAAGTTTGGTATGAATTTATAATATGAATTTTTAAATTAAGTTTGGTGTGAATTTTTAAAGTATGAATTTTTAATTTTATGCATTTCAAATTTTAAGTTTGGTGTGAATTTTTAATATTAATTTTGAATTTTATATTTAAGTTGTGTGAATTTAAAAACAAAAATTTACTTTATCTCATTAAGTTAAAAGTATGATTTTTAAAATTCGTCGTAAGTTGAAGACTAGGTCTTTGAACCGAAATTGCTTTACCCAAGGGTGGGACGAGAACTTTTATTATCATTATTTTTAATCTTATTAATTTAAAGTATGCCAAAAATATTAAAAAACCCCAAAAATCTTAGCTTTTAAAACAATCGCTACAAAAAGACAAATTTTAAAATTTTGTCGAGGGACGGACTAGGACATCGATCCGAAACGACCTCGTCCTAAATAACAAGGGAAACAAAATTTTAAAATTAATTACTTAATTGATTTAATAAGTTAAAGAAAAAAAAAAAATTACCAAACTCCGCGACTCGCGGAGTTTGAAGGGTATTTCACCGCGAGTCGCGGAGGGACCAAAACCCAGAAAAAAAATAAAACGTAAAAAAAACAGAGCAGTTCACTCCCCCACCCAAAAATACTGCGAAGAACAGCGAAAAAACCCGCGAAAAACCCGAAAAAAACCCCCAAAATCACAATTTTTAACCGTTAATCACCAAATCTTTTACTAAAATCATGTTGAGAAGGATGCTGTCTAGGAATTACTCAAGAAAAAAGGTAAATTTCTACACCTAAACACCATTTAATCCGAAATTAGTGTTCTTGAGCAATTTTTTTTCCCCAATTTGATTTTGATGCTTTTTAGTGTAATTAGGCTTAAATTGTTTATGTATTATGCTTGTATAACCTAGATTGATGCTATTTAATATGATTAGAAGCCTTAAACTTCAAATTTTGAATAATCTAGGGTTTGTGTTCTTGAGCAATTTGGGGCTTTTTGATATAAACAGGTTATAGCCGATTTTTGTCATGAATTGTTGCTAAATTAAGTAGTGTAACATGTTTAGGTAGTTAAATGATCCAAACTTTGAGCCTAAACATGAATTTGAGAATTAAAGTGGACTTTTTCAAGTCTAAAATTCATGAACTTGATTTTTGAGAGATATTGTCATTTGAAACTTGTTTAATTGCTAGTAATGATTATTTTGACATGTTATTTGAATTGAATGCTTATGAACTTGGTGAAAATATTCGTATATGCTTATTTGAAAAAGTGTAGATTTGATGAAAATATGAAAATAAGCTTAAGTTTGATATAAATTGATCATGTCATTGTAATTATTTTGATTGATGATTTTGCTGACACTAATGCATATTTGGATGCACAAAAATTGTGTTTGATGTGTTTTGCAGACTGAAAGGGGTGAATCTTCATCCCAAGCCCGCAATGCTCCTGCTGAGAATGTGGAACAACAGGAGGTGGATAACTACTACAAGCAGGATATACCTCATCCAGTCATGACCTTTTCTGATATGCACTTGGAAGAGTTGCACCCGAACCTGAGATTTGACAGACTTTGGATAGATTATCCAAAATATCAAAGGGGTTTGCATACTCTTCATTCTAAGGTTGTTGAGGTACCGAGGGTCATAGAATGGGGACCTTTAGAAGCTGTAGAATTGGCCGGGCCAATTAGGGAATTACTTGTACAGAGGTATGGTAATTCTTCTTTTAATGACTGGGTACGTTTATTCACCATGCGTAGACCTGTATATAAAGTATGGTGTGAAGAATTGTTATATAGTATAGAGTTGAATGATCGGGTAGCTAGTTTAACCGATCGTTCTTTTATTAGATTTTTGTTAGGCGGTTCGATGCGCCACATGTCTTTACTGGACATGGCTCAGGCTTTACGTATATATACACCTGAGGAGTTAGCGTCTGCCGATTGTAGAGGATTGATACTAAACGGTAGAAAGATAGATGAAAATTTTGATACACACGGTGTGTGGAGTCAAATGACAAGCCATCACTGTTTCAAAGGGGGAAATTACTCTTATTTGGATATAGATAGAGCCGAATTAAGAGTGATACATATGTTTTTAGCTAATTCGATTACACAAAGGGGTAAGAACAAGGAAAAAGTAAATGAACAGGATTTGTTTTACCATATGTGTATTCGAGACCCACAAAGCGCTGTAAGTATACCGTATTGTGTGGGTTATTATTTATCAGCTATGGTTCGGGGGATGCGACCGCATAGCATAATAGGAGGTGGTATTTTTATTACTTTGATTGGTGAATATCTCGGTGTGGATATAAGTCGGGGGGGATTATTAGTAGAAGAACCAGAACCCCGCGATACTATAGGTTTAAATGTATACCATGGTGCGAAAGTTTTGAAGAGGCGAAATAACGCCGCAGTACGATACCATGGTAGACATCCACAGGTGGAGAGAAACCAACAGCAAGGTAATGTAGGAGGGGGGAATGAGATGCAAGAAATGCAAAGGTTTATAGCTTCTCAGGAATACGAAAATGCTAGACAGAGAGCATTTGAAGATTGGCAAGTTCATCAGAACCAAATCATAGCTCATTGCCAACATATAAGTAGAAACTATATTCCTACACCGAAACCCATCTTCCCTCCCTGGTCTATAGAGATGCAGCCACCATATCCTACGTATAACCCTGCCGAAGCATTCTATAGCACCTATGGTTATGCCTGGAACCCCTATTGGTACCAGTATCATCCCTAGTATACTTAGTTTTTTTTTTTGTAATTTGTAATTATTGATACGTTTAATACTTTTGTTAATATTGTAATTATTTTTATAATTATCTAACTTTTATTCTTAGATTTTAATAATTTTTGAATGTGGGGTAATATACCAAACTTCAAAAATATGTATATATGTTTGCAGTTTATCTTATGTACAAAACAGGGTAAAACAACGCATTTTCAAAGACTGGCATTAAGTTCAGCAAAAGCAACTAATTTTGACGGCAAGATGCAAAATATATGTGAAATAACAACAAGACGGAATGAACAAATGATGTGCACCATTTATCATTCAGCAAACAAACGCCAATATATTTGGAAACTTTGGTAAAAATTTAATCATTTTCACACAAATCACCCTCAATAATTGAAATTATTCCTGATTTCTTGCAAATGAGGGCATTGCAAGATCTCAAGTGTGGGAAGGGGTTAAATTCTTTCGGATTTTAAAATTTTTTTTTACTTTATACACTTGGTTACCATTAAAAATACTAGTAAAGCAGTAGTTGTATTAGAATCTAGTACTCTCTGATAATAAAGAACAGCCCTGGTCTTATATACTGACTACCCAATTCTAGTAAAAATTTTCAAAATTTTCAATTAAATGAACTCAAAATCATGTTTATACATATTTATGAACGATAAAACTAGGTTTTAACACCGAAATTATTGTTACCTCGGAAAAGACATAAATTAAGAAACAAACTAAAATGTTAAAATTCATTTAAAATGGAATAGAGGACGATAAAAAGGAAAATAAAAGCCAAGTGTGGGAAAATTTACCAAGTTATCTTAAACATATGTCACATATATCTGTAACAAATAACTGAAAATACTTTTGCTTTGGACTAAACTAAACTGTTTTACCCGATAAAAGAAAAGAAGAGATGGATCTACACGATGAATCAATTCCATCATTAAAAGGAAGTAAAGTCTTCCGAAAAAGACACGCGCTTCTTGATTTAGGTCATGAAGTTGTCGTCCAGACCAGCTGTAGGTTGACGAAAAATCTAGAAAAGTCATCACTAAAATCAGCAGGAAATCCACGGACCTCAGCATTAAACAGGGTCGCCAAGTGGTCAGATTTATCCTAACCATGAGAAGGATTTATCTCGTGCAATGGGGGGGCACCATGCAAATTAGCTGGATAAGACTAATGAATCAGATCCCCAGAAAGGATAATCTCCTTAAAGATTAAAAATCAGCTTTTAAGACTGATATTACTCAATCCTAGAGATTGACCTTAAAGATTGAGAATTCAAACTCATGAAATTCAATGATATCTAAACTTGAGCTTGAACGAGAAAATATTTTGATCAAAATTACAAACCGATTTGTTTTCTGAAAACCCTATTTTCAATGCGTTCATCATTGAAAGTAAAATCCTAGGAATTCACCTGGAATTCATTAGGTCACCTGAACTAAAACGGGTGTCAACCGTAAGAACGGTGGTTGCATAGTGGTCAAAGATAGGACCTTGTGCCATACCGAAAAATCATAAGGGTGAGCTTTACTATTGCTCCTACCAAGGATAGTAATTGCGTCCGACACGTTATAGACCATAATTAAAAGCATGTCAGGGGACATTGCCTTAACAGTTGTTTGTTCAACGCTTTCCTTTACAATCGGACGGTAGTTTACCGAAAGGTAATATACGGGACAAGTAAACTGGACGTGTTTCTTTCCAAATACAAGGTTAGCAAGTGGGTGACACAAAACCATAAGTTTTGAGCTAAAATTTTCAAATCTGAAACCCACCAAACCCACAAAAATATTTTGCAAACACCGGTAAAGGGTTATTCCGGAAAACTTATCTAGGGTAAAAACTAGATTTAATTTTCAAAAGATCAAATGTTTTCATAAAGATCCAATTTCCTTAATGGATCTAAATTTTTATAGTCATGTGGGACTGTAAACCATATCATTACTACCATTGTTTATATCACCGTATAGAAATCACTGATGTACAAAGTGTGAAGAATAAAGAAGTGATTCTAGTATTTCAAGACGATATTACTTGAGGACAAGCAACACTTAAGTGTGGGAATATTTGATAATGCTAAAAACGAACATATATTTCATAGCATTATTCCTCAAGAAAGACAAGCTTTTAGTTGCAATTGTTCTATTTACAAGTGATATTCGTTTAAATAATAAAAGGTGAAGACAAAAGACAGATTCGACGAATTGAAGACACAAACGACCAAAAAGCTCAAAAGTACAAAAGACAATCAAAGAGGTTCCAATTATTGATAAGAAACGTCTCGAAATTACAAGAGTACAAGATTCAAAACGCAAAGTACAAAATATAAAATTGTACGCAAGGACGTTCGAAAATCCAGAACCGGGACCAGAGTCAACTCTCAACGCTCGACGCAACGGACTAAAAATTACAAGTCAACTATGCACATAAATATAATATAATATTTAAATAATTCTTATAATTATTTATATATTATAATAAATAATAAAAATCGTCGGCAAGAAAGACTCCAAAGGGACTGAGCTGTAATTTCATTCTCCGCGACTCGCGGAGTTTGAAGGCAAAAATGCCGCGAGTCGCGGAGCCCCAAAAGTCAAATTTTCCTATAAAAGCAACCGAATTCTGATCGCAAATCATCATCTTTTTTCTCCTCATTCATACGATATATTTATATTTATAATTTATATTTTAATTTTAATTTTAATTATAATTCTAATAATAAGGGTATGTTAGCGAATATTGTAAGGGTGTAAGTCGAAATTCTGTCCGTGTAACGCTACGCTATTTTTAATCATTGTAAGTTATGTTCAACCTTTTTACATTAATGTCTCGTAGCTAAGTTATTATTATGCTTATTTAAAACGAAGTAATCATGATGTTGGGCTAATTACTAAAATTGGGTAATTGGGCTTTGTACCATAATTGGGGTTTGGACAAAAGAACGACACTTGTGGAAATTAGACTATGGGCTATTAATGGGCTTTATATTTGTTTAACTAAATGATAGTTTGTTAATGTTAATATAAAGATTTACAATTGGGCGTCCCTATAAATTACCATAGACACTCGATCGGACACGATGGGCGGGGTATTTATACCAACGAATAATCGTTCATTTAACCGGACACGGGAATGGATTAATAGCCACTAGAATAATTAAAACAGGGGTGAAATTATGTACAAAGACACTTGGTATAATTGATAATAAAATATTAAAACCTTGGGTTACACTCAGTCGACATCCTGGTGTAATTATTAAACAAAGTATTAAAATCTTGTTACAGTTTAAGTCCCCAATTAGTTGGAATATTTAACTTCGGGTATAAGGATAATTTGACGAGGACACTCGCATTTTATATTTATGACTGATGGACTGTTATGGACAAAAACCAGACGGACATATTAAATAATCCAGGACAAAGGACAATTAACCCATGGGCATAAAACAAAAATCAACACGTCAAACATTATGATTACGGAAGTTTAAATAAGCATAATTCTTTTATTTCATATTTAATTTCCTTTATTTCATATTTAATTGCACTTCTAATTATCGCATTTTTATTTATTGTTATTGTATTTAATTGTACTTTTAATATCGTATTTTTTAATTATCGCAAGTTTATTTTATCGCACTTTTATTATTCGCAATTTCATTATCGTTATTTACTTTACGCTTTAATTTAAGTCTTGTATTTATATTTTACATTTGGTTTTAACTGCAACTAAAGTTTTAAAATCGACAAACCGGTCATTAAACGGTAAAAACCCCCCTTTATAATAATAATATTACTTATATATATATATTTGTATTTTTATAAAAGTAACCTAATATAGCGTTAAGCTTTGTTTAAAAAGATTCCCTGTGTAACGAACTGGACTTACTAAAAACTACACTACTGTACGATTAGGTACACTGCCTATAAGTGTTGTAGCAAGGTTTAAGTATATCCACTCGATAAATAAATAAATAACTTGTGTAAAATTGTAGCATATTTAATAGTATTTCCTGCTAAAATTTAATAGTATTTTATACCACTCCGCTACCGCATCACATCAATCTAGGTTATACAAGCATAATACATAAACAATTTAAGCATAATTACACTAAAAAGCATCAAAATTAAATTGGGTATAAAATTGCTCAAGAACACCAATTTTCGGATTAAATGGTGTTTAGGTGTAGAAATTTACCGTTTTTCTTGAGTAATTCCTTGATAGCATCCTTCTTAACATGATTTTAGTAAAAGATTTGATGATTAACGGTCAAAAATTGCGAATTTGGGAGGTCTTTTTCGGGTTTTTGCGCAGTATTTTCGCAGTTTTTGGTGTGGGGAGTGTGGATACTGATCTGATTACGTTTTTATTTTTTTCTGGGTTTTGGTCCCTCCGCGAGTCGCGGTGTTTGACCCTTCAAACTCCGCGAGTCGCGGAGTTTGTATTTTTTTTTTTTTGCCTTTTACTAATTAAAACAATTAAGTAATTAATTTTAAAATTTTGTTTCCCTTGTTATTTAGGATGATGTCGTTTCAGATCGATGTCCTAGTCCGTCCTTCGACAAAATTTTAAAATTTGCCTTTTTGTAGCGATTGTTTTAAAAGCTAAGATTTTTGGTTTTTTTTTTTTTAATGTTTTTGTCATACTTTAATTCAATAAGATTAAAAATAATGATAATAAAAGTTCTCGTCCCTCCCTCGGGTAAAGCAATTTCGGTTCAAAGACCTAGTCTTCAACTTATGACGAATTTTAAAAATCATATTTTTAACTTAGCGACATAAAGTAAATTTTTATTTTTAAATTCACACAACTTAAATATAAAATTCAAAATTAATATTAAAAATTCACACCAAACTTAAAATTTAAAATGCATAAAAATAAAATTCATATTTTAAAAATTAAAAAAAAAATTCACACCAAACTTAATTTAAAAATTCATATTATAAATTCACAACTATGCAAGTTGATTATGGACCAAGAGAAATTGACGATGAAGTTAATCACAATTTCGACACCACAGCTACCTAAGTGTGAGGAGATTCAAATATTCTAAAAAGAAAATGCTGTTTGGAGTTAGTTGTTCTGTTCTCGTGTAGTTCCGAGAATGGAATCCGATTGGTCTTTTCCGCTAGCACACACTAAAGAACTAGTTTTCTCCCCCATTCTGATTTTTTTTTATTTTGTAGGTTTTATATGAAATTAATATGCTTTTTAAATTTAAGTTTTGTGTGAATTTAAAAACAAAATTTACTTTATTTCATTAAGTAAAAAAATGATTTCTAAAATTCGTCGTGAGTTGAAGATTAGGTAGTTGAGCCGAAATTGCTTTACCCGAGGGCGGGACGACAAATTTTGTTATCATTATTTTTAATTTTATTGATTTAAAGTATGCCAAAAAAATATTAAATATTATAAATTTTTGAAAGTAGGGTAATATACCAAACTTCAAAAATATGTATATGTATGTTTGTATTTTATTATGTACAAAACAGGGTAAAACAGCGCACTTTCAAAGACTAACATTAAGTTCAGCAAAAGGTACTAATTTTGACGATAAGACGCAAAATATCAAATGTGAAATAACAACAATATGTTTGCAAACTCGGTATTTTTAATCACTTTTCTACACTAATCACCCTCATGAATTTAAATTTAGTCTGATTTCATGCAAATGAGGGCATTGCATGATCTCAAGTGTGGGGAAGGGTTATAAATTCTCTCGGGTTTATACTTGGCTTATTTTCTAAATATTATGAAAATTTTAAAATTTTTTAACTAAATGAATTCAAAATCATGTTTATACATATTTATGAACGATAAAACTAGGTGTTAATGCCGAAATTATCGTTACCTCGGAAAGAACATAAATTGAGAAACACCCTAAAACGATTGAATTCATTTAAAATGGAATAAAGGAGAATAAAAAAAGCAAAGAAAGAAACTAAGTGTGGGGAGAATGTACCAAGTTATTCAATTAAAAACTATCTATCACATGTTTCTGTAAAGTTATTGCAGGTACTTTTGTTTTGGATGATTTTAATCAGTTTTACCCGATTTACTGTAAGAAAGATGGATCTACACGATGAATCAATTCTATCATTAAAAGGAAGTAAAGTCTTCCGAAAAAGACACACGCTTCTTGATTTAGGTCAAGAAGTTGTCGTCTAGACCTGCTGTAGGTTGACGAAAAATCTAGAAAAGTCATCTCTAAAATCGGTTGGAAATCCACGGACCTCAGCATCAAACAGGGTCGCCATGTAGTCAGATTTATCCTAACCATGAGAAGGATTTATCTCGTACAATGGGGGGGCACCGTGAAATTAGCTTGATAAGACTAATGAATCAGATCCCCAGAAAGGATAATCTCCTTAAAAGATCAAAAATCAGCATTTAAGCCTGATATTACTCAATCCTTGAGATTGACCTTAAAGATTGAGAATTCAAACTCATGGAATTCGATGATATCTAAACTCGAGCTTGAACGAGAAAATATTTTGATCAAAATTACAAACCGATTTGTTTTCTGAAAACCCATTTTCAATGCGTTCATTACCATTGAACGTAAAATTCTAGGAATTCAACTGGAATTCATTAGGTCACCTGAACCAAATCGGGTGTCAACCGTAAGAACGGTGGTTGCATAGCATGGTCGGAGACAGGACCTTGTGCCAGACCGAAAAATCATAGGATGATCTTTACTATCGCTCCTACCAAGGATAGTTCTAGCATCCGACACGTTAAAAGACCATAATCATCTGCATGTCATGGGACATTGCCTTAACAGTTTCTTGTTCATCGCTTTCCTTTACAACCGGACGGTAGTTTACCGAAAGGTAATATACGGAACAAGTAAACTGGATGTGTGCTTTCCGATACCGGGATAGCAGTGGATTACACGAGCCTAAAAGTTTTAGCCAAAATAATGATCCACAAATATATTTTGCAACACCAATGATGGATCAAATCAGAAAACTTGTCTAGGGTAAAATCTAGCTTGAATTTTCAAAAGATTAAATGTTTTCATAAAGATCCAATTTCCTTAAAGGATCTAAATTTTTATAGTCATGTGGGACTGTAAACCGCCTTTCAAATGTGCACTTTGCTTTGGAAACCGAAAGTAAATCGGCTATTTGATTGCAAGTGTCGTTGACCTAAACCCAAGGCAACTGTGGATGACACACCCACCTTTAACCATCATTACTGTCATTGTTTATACCGCTATATCAAAATCACTGATGTACAAAATGTGATGAATAAAAAAGTGATTCATGTATGTTTTTATTTCAAGTTCTGTATTGCTTGAGGACAAGCAACGCTCAAGTGTGGGGATATTTGATAGTGTTCCAAATGAACATATATTTAGTAGCAATATCGTTCCAATATGTAAAGTTTTTAAATGTAATTTCCTTATTTTTAGTTGTAATAGTTAAATAAATAAGTGCGAAGACGAAAGACGCAAATCGCTCGAAAATGAAGATTTAAAGACAAAAACGAAGATTTGAAAGACCAAAACGTCCAAAAAGCTCAAATGTACAAGATACAATTCAAAAGGTTCAATTTATTGATGAAGAACGTCTAAAAATGACAAGAGTACAAGTTACAAAACGCAAAGTACACGATATAAAATTGTACGAAAGGACGTTCGAAAATCCGGAACCGGGACATGAACCAACTCTCAACGCTCGACGCAACGGTGTAAAAATTACGAGTCAACTATGCACAAGAATAAAATATAATATTTAAATAATTCATAATAAGAATAATATTAAATAATAAAAAGTTGTTAATTGAGCATAGTTCAGGGGTCATAAATGAAAATTCAAATCTATATTTCGCCTATAAAAGGCCTCGTTCTCTGCTCGATCTATCATCCCATTTTCCAATCTCTCTCTCTCGTATATGTAATAAAAATATATATATTTTAATTTTAATTTTAATTTTAATAATTTTAATTATGATTTAATTTAGTTATGGTACAAATAATTTACGGGTTTTAAGTCAAAACTATGTCCGTGCAACGCTACGCGATTAATCACCACTATAAACTATGTTCTTCCTTTTTAATTTAATGTCTCGTAACTAAGTTATTATTATGTTATTTGAGCCGAAGTAATCGTAATGTTAGGCTAAAATATTAAGACGGGGTTATTGAACTTTGTACCATAATTAAGGTTTGGGCAAAAGACCGACACTTGTGGAAATTGGACTATTGACTATTAATAGATGGGGGGTATTGTCTAATTGAGTGACAACTCATTGGAGTCTGTCGAACCTATCTTCAAATTAATTAACATAATAATTAATAATGATTATGGTTGTCCTATTTAGTGACGTTCATATGGAATCTGTTATAATCATTTAATTAATCAATTGGGTTGGGTAATTGATTATTCATTCTGATCAAGTGGATGAATTAATATTCATAAACTAATTAAAATAGGGGTGGATTACATACAGTGATAACTGGTGTAATTGTTGACAGAAGTGATAACTGCGTCACAGTTTAAATCCTTAATTAGTTGGAATATTTGACTTCGGGTATAAGAGTAATTTGACGAGGACACTCGCACTTTATATTTATGACCGATGGACTATTATGGACAAAAACCAGATAGGTATCAAATAAACCATGACAAAGGACAATTAACCCGAGTAACAATTAATTAAAATCAAAACGTTAAACATCATGATTACGGAAGTTTAAATAAGCATAACCCTTTTATTTCATATTCTATCGCAATTTTATTTATTGTTATTTTATTTATCGTCATTTATATATTTTACGCACTTTAATTATTGTCATTTATCTTTACGCTTAAAAATATAAAATCGACAAACCGGTCATTAAACGGTAAAAAACCCCCTTTTATAATAATATTACTACTTATATATATATATATATTTATATAAATATAGTTTTATAAAAATATAGTACGTAATCACTAGCTCCCTGTGGAACGAACCGGACTTACTAAAAACTACACTACTCTACGATTAGATACACTGCCTATAGTGTTGTAGCAAGGTTTAGGTATATCCCATCCGTAAATTAATAAAACTTGTGTCATATTTTGTATTAAAAATAATACTATTTCGTACCCTCACGCTACATCATCAAGTTTTTGGCGCCGCTGCCGGGGAGCACTAAAACGCTATATTTTTAATTTATATTTGCAAAAATATAAAAAAAAAAAAACGTAAAAAAAAAAAAAACGTAAAAAAAAAAAACGTAAAAAAAAAAAAAACGTAACAAAAAAAATTTATTTTAAATTTTATTAACTTTAGATTTTTAGACTCAGTCACAACTTTTAGTATTAAGTTTAGTTTTGCCATAGTTATTTTCATTTTTAGATTTTTAGGCTTTGCCGTAAAATCCCTTAAGTGCTTATTCCTTAGACTAAGTTTTAGGTGCTTTAGAATTTTGCGACGCCATTTTTCGCGCTATTTTCTTATTTTTATTTTTCGACGCGTTTACCTATGTATCAATTACAATTCCAATTAGTGATCTCCATTTGTAGCTTTAATTTTAAGATAGTGATCGTTATAAGGTTGGATTAACCGCGTGTTTACAAACCACTCTTCGTCTTTTTCATTTTTCGACACTTTTCGACGCGCACTCTTTTTCTCTCTTATTTCTCGCCATTCTAGTTTTTAGGACTTAGATTTTTTTTTCTACTTCTTCTCTAAATTTCTTAAAATTACGAAAATTTATTTTAAGTGGTTAAATTGATAGACATCAAAATTTTCTGGTTCGTAGTAATAGTTGGATTTGTACGTGGACCGGGTTATTGGAGCCAAACAGTACTCAATTATATTGAGACCAAACGAATCCTGCCCCTCTGCTGCATCTTTTGGCTATTCGAAACGTGGGCAAAATCAGAAAAGTCTATTGATTGGATAACTTATATAATTTTTCTTTCCTTTTTAAAAACTAATAGGATATTCAGTGAATGCACCGAGCAAGACGTTCACCGCCGGTCATACGTTCACCACCTGTAACTCGATCAAGACATCGTTTAACAAATATCGCCGCCGTTGATTTTTCTTTAGAATCGTCATCTAGTCGACCAAGTACTCCAATTCAAATTTCCGATAATCCATCTTTTGAACCCGATTTCACAACTAAGAACCCGGAAGATATTCAAGGACAATTCCAAGATCCTGAACCCCAAACCGTTAAATCAGAATCCTCTAGTGATTCGGATACAACAAATCCAATCATGGAAAATCTAGAACCTCTAAGTATGGAAGATCGAATGAGGGCTAAACGCACGGGCCAAGGTCACGCCATTATTAAACCAGAAGTTAATGCTCCAGATTATGAAATTAAAGGACAAATCCTACACATGGTAACTAACCAATGCCAATTCAGTGGTGCACCGAATGAAGATCCTAACGAACACCTTCGTACGTTTAAAAGAATTTGTACACTATTCAAAATCCGAGAAGTGAAAGATGAGCAGATCTATCTCATGTTATTTCCCTGGACTTTAAAGGGAGAAGCCAAAGATTGGTTAGAATTGTTACCTGAAGGGGCGATTGATACATGGGATGTTTTAGTTGAAAAATTTCTTAAACAATTCTTTCCGGCATCTAAAGCCGTGAGACTTCAAGGAGAAATTGTTACGTTCGCGCAAAAGCCAAATGAAACATTATATGAGGCGTGGACAAGATTCGGAAGGATGTTGAGAGGATGTCCTCAACACGGTTTAGATACTTATCAAATAGTACAAATATTCTACCAAGGTGTCAACGTTGCTACACGAAAAGACATCGACATAACAGCTGGTGGTTCCATTATGAAGAAAACCGCAACTGAAGCTTACAAAATTATTGATAACACAGCCTCCCACTCTCATGAGTGGCACCAAGAGAAAGATATATATCGTTCATCTAAAGCGGCTAGAGCCGATTCTAGCCATAACTTTGATTCCGTTTCCGCAAAAATAGATGCTTTCGAGAGACGAATGGAAAAGATGAATAAAGATATTCACGCAATACGAATTAGTTGTGAGCAATGCGGTGGACCACACTTAATGAAAGACTGTCACATTGAACAAACGATGGAACAACGTGAGAATGTTGTCTACATGAACCAAAGGCTGGAAAATAGTTATCAGAATAATTATCAACCGCCAAGGCCAAACTTCAATCGAAATCAAAACATTCTTTACAATCCAAAAGGACCCGACAATAACTCGTATAACCAACAAGGTCCGAATAACCAACCAACTCAAAACAACACTTTCAATCAACAAAGACCTGGCTTATATAAACCACAACAACAAACCGAAGAGAAAAAGTCAAATATGGAAGACGTGGTATTCAAGCTAGTTGAATCTCAAACACAATTTATTGAAACTCAAACCCAAACGAATGAGAGGTTTGATCAGTCACTAAGAACTCAACAAGCTTCCATTTTGAATCTAGAAAAACACGTAGGTACTCTTGCTAGCATGATGAGTGAGAGGGAACAAGGAAAGCTACCGAGTAATACTGAAGTAAATCCTCGGAATGAGAATGTTAATATGGTGTCAACAAATTCTGAAAAACCAGCACCAGAAGATGGGAAGATTTTAGATGTGAGTAACAATGAAGAAGTTACACCACCACCACCACCACCCGAGTATGTAAAGCCAGTGGTGGCACCATACAAACCACCCCTCCCGTTTCCAAGAAAAGGAGTTGAGTATGAGCAAGTAATAGGTAATAAAGATTGTGATACCTCTGGAAAGAAGAAGAAGAAGAATAAAAAAGTGCAAGAAACAAAAACAGTAGAAGTAAACCCGGTGAAGACAGTTCCACCAAATCCTCCACCTAGGGTAGGTGATCCGGGTGAATTTATTGTTCCTTGTCTACTTAGTGACTGTGTCATGTATGATGCACTAGCAGATTTAGGTTCAAGTGTGAGTGTTATGCCTCTTTCATTATATAAGAGATTAGGTGTAGGTGAGTTAACTCCAACGGATATGAGTGTTCGACTCTTTGATCAAACCATTAAGCACCCAGTTGGAATTGATGACAACCTACCCATTCAAGTAGGTAATTTAACCTTTCTAGTCGAATTCATTGTCATTGACATAGAAGAGGACCCAAACATTCCTCTAATTTTAGGTCGACCATTCTTTGCCTCCACCGGGGCGTTATTTGATGTAAGAAACGGTAGAATGACACTTAGTAGTGGTGACAAATCTATCACCTTTATGATTCGAAAGACTAAATCTCCACCAACCAAAACCGTTGAACCATCAAAAACGATTGGTAAGAACCATGTTGTTTTACCAACTCCAACGGTAGTGCTTAACAATAATAAAATGCCTAAGTGTGGGGAAAATGAAGTAACACCTAATGATGACATGATAACAAAGAACCCCGTTTTTGATACGAAATTAAATGATCCCGTTATTAATAGTTCAATGAAGAAACTTATTAAACGGATTCGCGATGCTAGAACCAAGGGGAACTTTAAGTTATGTAACCGATTAGTATCCAATCTGTCGCCTAAAGAAAAGGCGAAGCTAATTGAAATTGTGGATATAACACATGAATCCGGGCAATGGCTTAAATAAAAAGTCACAGATATGCAAGTTGATTATGGACCAAGAGAAATTGACGATGAAGTTAATCACAATTTCGACACCACAGCTACCTAAGTGTGAGGAGATTCAAATATTCTAAAAAGAAAATGCTGTTTGGAGTTAGTTGTTCTGTTCTCGTGTAGTTCCGAGAATAGAATCCGATTGGTCTTTTCCGCTAGCAGACACTAAAGAACTAGTTTTCTCCCCCCATTCTGATTTTTTTTTATTTTGTAGGTTTTATATGAAATTAATATGCTTTTTAAATTTAAGTTTTGTGTGAATTTAAAAACAAAATTTACTTTATTTCATTAAGTAAAAAAATGATTTCTAAAATTCGTCGTGAGTTGAAGATTAGGTAGTTGAGCCGAAATTGCTTTACCCGAGGGCGGGACGACAAATTTTGTTATCATTATTTTTAATTTTATTGATTTAAAGTATGCCAAAAAAATATTAAATATTATAAATTTTTGAAAGTAGGGTAATATACCAAACTTCAAAAATATGTATATGTATGTTTGTATTTTATTATGTACAAAACAGGGTAAAACAGCGCACTTTCAAAGACTAACATTAAGTTCAGCAAAAGGTACTAATTTTGACGATAAGACGCAAAATATCAAATGTGAAATAACAACAATATGTTTGCAAACTCGGTATTTTTAATCACTTTTCTACACTAATCACCCTCATGAATTTAAATTTAGTCTGATTTCATGCAAATGAGGGCATTGCATGATCTCAAGTGTGGGGAAGGGTTATAAATTCTCTCGGGTTTATACTTGGCTTATTTTCTAAATATTATGAAAATTTTAAAATTTTTTAACTAAATGAATTCAAAATCATGTTTATACATATTTATGAACGATAAAACTAGGTGTTAATGCCGAAATTATCGTTACCTCGAAAAGGACATAAATTGAGAAACACCCTAAAACGATTGAATTAATTTAAAATGGAATAAAGGAGTATAAAAAAAGCAAAGAAAGAAACTAAGTGTGGGGAGAATGTACCAAGTTATTCAATTAAAAACTATCTATCACATGTTTCTGTAAAGTTATTGCAGGTACTTTTGTTTTGGACGATTTTAATCAGTTTTACCCGATTTACTGTAAGAAAGATGGATCTACACGATGAATCAATTCCATCATTAAAAGGAAGTAAAGTCTTCCGAAAAAGACACACGCTTCTTGATTTAGGTCAAGAAGTTGTCGTCTAGACCAGCTGTAGGTTGACGAAAAATCTAGAAAAGTCATCTCTAAAATCGGCTGGAAATCCACGGACCTCAGCATCAAACAGGGTCGCCATGTGGTCAGATTTATCCTAACCATGAGAAGGATTTATCTCGTACAATGGGGGGGCACCGTGAAATTAGCTTGATAAGACTAATGAATCAGATCCCCAGAAAGGATAATCTCATTAAAAGATCAAAAATCAGCATTTAAGCCTGATATTACTCAATCCTTGAGATTGACCTTAAAGATTGAGAATTCAAACTCATGGAATTCGATGATATCTAAACTCGAGCTTGAACGAGAAAATATTTTGATCAAAATTACAAACCGATTTGTTTTCTGAAAACCCATTTTCAATGCGTAATGCGTTCATTACCATTGAACGTAAAATTCTAGGAATTCAACTGGAATTCATCAGGTCACCTGAACCAAATCGGGTGTCAACCGTAAGAACGGTGGTTGCATAGCATGGTCGGAGACAGGACCTTGTGCCAGACCGAAAAATCATAGGATGATCTTTACTATCGCTCCTACCAAGGATAGTTCTAGCATTCGACACGTTAAAAGACCATAATCATCTGCATGTCACGGGACATTGCCTTAACAGTTTCTTGTTCATCGCTTTCCTTTACAACCGGACGGTAGTTTACTGAAAGGTAATATACGGAACAAGTAAACTGGATGTGTGCTTTCCGATACCGGGATAGCAGTGGATTACACGAGCCTAAAAGTTTTAGCCAAAATAATGATCCACAAATATATTTTGCAACACCAATGATGGATCAAATCAGAAAACTTGTCCAGGGTAAAATCTAGCTTGAATTTTCAAAAGATTAAATGTTTTCATAAAGATCCAATTACCTTAAAGGATCTAAATTTTTATAGTCATGTGGGACTGTAAACCGCCTTTCAAATGTGCACTTTGCTTTGGAAACCGAAAGTAAATCGGCTATTTGATTGCAAGTGTCGTTGACCTAAACCCAAGGCAACTGTGGATGACACACCCACCTTTAACCATCATTACTGTCATTGTTTATACCGCTATATCAAAATCACTGATGTACAAAATGTGATGAATAAAAAAGTGATTCATGTATGTTTTTATTTCAAGTTCTGTATTGCTTGAGGACAAGCAACGCTCAAGTGTGGGGATATTTGATAGTGTTCCAAATGAACATATATTTAGTAGCAATATCGTTCCAATATGTAAAGTTTTTAAATGTAATTTCCTTATTTTTAGTTGTAATAGTTAAATAAATAAGTGCGAAGACGAAAGACGCAAATCGCTCGAAAATGAAGATTTAAAGACAAAAACGAAGATTTGAAAGACCAAAACGTCCAAAAAGCTCAAATGTACAAGATACAATTCAAAAGGTTCAATTTATTGATGAAGAACGTCTAAAAATGACAAGAGTACAAGTTACAAAACGCAAAGTACACGATATAAAATTGTACGAAAGGACGTTCGAAAATCCGGAACCGGGACATGAACCAACTCTCAACGCTCGACGCAACGGTGTAAAAATTACGAGTCAACTATGCACAAGAATAAAATATAATATTTAAATAATTCATAATAAGAATAATATTAAATAATAAAAAGTTGTTAATTGAGCATAGTTCAGGGGTCATAAATGAAAATTCAAATCTATATTTCGCCTATAAAAGGCCTCGTTCTCTGCTCGATCTATCATCCCATTTTCCAATCTCTCTCTCTCGTATATGTAATAAAAATATATATAATTTTAATTTTAATTTTAATTTTAATAATTTTAATTATGATTTAATTTAGTTATGGTACAAATGATTTACGGGTTTTAAGTCAAAACTCTGTCCGTGCAACGCTACGCGATTAATCACCACTGTAAGCTATGTTCTTCCTTTTTAATTTAATGTCTCGTAACTAAGTTATTATTATGCTTATTTGAGCCGAAGTAATCGTAATGTTAGGCTAAAATATTAAGACGGGGTTATTGAACTTTGTACCATAATTAAGGTTTGGGCAAAAGACCGACACTTGTGGAAATTGGACTATTGACTATTAATAGATGGGGGGTATTGTCTAATTGAGTGACAACTCATTGGAGTCTGTCGAACCTATCTTCAAATTAATTAACCTAATAATTAATAATGATTATGGTTGTCCTATTTAGTGACGTTCATATGGAATCTGTTATAATCATTTAATTAATCAATTGGGTTGGGTAATTGATTATTCATTCTGATCAAGTGGATGAATTAATATTCATAAACTAATTAAAACAGGGGTGGATTACATACAGTGATAACTGGTGTAATTGTTGACAGAAGTGATAACTGCGTCACAGTTTAAATCCTTAATTAGTTGGAATATTTGACTTCGGGTATAAGAGTAATTTGACGAGGACACTCGCACTTTATATTTATGACCGATGGACTATTATGGACAAAAACCAGATAGGTATCAAATAAACCATGACAAAGGATAATTAACCCGAGTAACAATTAATTAAAATCAAAACGTTAAACATCATGATTACGGAAGTTTAAATAAGCATAACCCTTTTATTTCATATTCTATCGCAATTTTATTTATTGTTATTTTATTTATCGTCATTTATATATTTTACGCACTTTAATTATTGTCATTTATCTTTACGCTTAAAAATATAAAATCGACAAACCGGTCATTAAACGGTAAAAAACCTCCTTTTATAATAATATTACTACTTATATATATATATATATATATATATATATATTTATATAAATATAGTTTTATAAAAATATAGTACTTAATCACTAGCTCCCTGTGGAACGAACCGGACTTACTAAAAACTACACTACTCTACGATTAGGTACACTGCCTATAGTGTTGTAGCAAGGTTTAGGTATATCCCATCCGTAAATTAATGAAACTTGTGTCATATTTTGTAGTATTTTGTATTAAAAATAATACTATTTCGTACCCTCACGCTACATCATCATAAAGTAATTTCGGTTTCGTAACCTAATTTAACTCATGACGAATTTTTGAAATATTTGGGGTTGATTGATTAAAGATATTTATACCTTAAGAATAAACGTTAAATTTCGCAGTGATGTAATAAATTTTTGTATGATATCAATAATTTCGGTCGCCAAACCTAATTTTATTCAATACCAATTTAATACTTTATAGCGAACAAATTAGCGTTTATTATCAAAAGGTTAAAAATAAAAAATAAAAATAAAAAACTGTACAGACTTACCTGTGATATAGTATTCTTAGTTATATGATCTATCCCATTCATAAGATAGTCAGTTTAATTGGTTTTCCATGGCTACATAGGCGTAACCTCGAGCATTCAGTGTTTTTTCTTCTAAACATATGAACGGTCCGTCTCTGCATAAAGTAACAAATTCGGTGTTTGAATAGGTTTGATTATTTGAACATTTTCCTCCATGTGACCATTTTCCGTATTTGTGACATCTTTCAAGGTGTCGTGCTCTTCTTTTCGCTGCGGATTTTGATTTTCCTTTACCAAATTGTAACTTATTATCTTCGCATCTGGATTCTTTTCTTACTCCGTCCAATCTTTCTCTGATTACTGATACTATTTCACTCGGAAGTGTGTCATTATTACGTTTAGTGATCAAAGCGTGTAGCATTAGACCATAGTTTAGTTCACAGGCAGTCTTCATTTCGTAAAAACCTAAAAAAATAAAAATTCAGAATGGGGGGAGAAGACTAGTTCTTTAGGGTCTGCTAGGGAAAGACCATTCGAGTTCCATTTTCGAGAACTACACGAAAACAGAAAATCTAACTCTAACAGAAATACATAAACCCCCTATACTTAGTTGAAATTGTGATTAACATTATTTTCAATTGAATCATCAACAACTTGTATATCTTTGACTTTTACTTCAATCCATTTGTTGATTTCCTCCGTAACTTTCACAAATTCAACTAACATTGCCTTTTCTTTTGACGATAAATTGGATATTAATAGGTTATATAACTTAAAGTTTCCTTTAATCTTAGCATCGTGAATCCGTTTATAAAGTTTCTTCGTTGAACTGTTAAAAATGGGTTCATCTAATTTCGTATCATCAACGGCATTCTTTGTGATTGGATCATCATTAAGTGTTTCTTCATCTTCCCCACACTTATGCGTTTTTATTGGTTTAACAGTTTTGGTTTGTGGAGTTCTAAACTTTCGGTTCACAAAGGTGATCGATGTATCACCATCCCTAAGTGTCATTCTACCTTCTCTTACATCAATGAATGCCTCGGTGGTTGCTAAAAATGGGCGACCTAGAATTAGAGGAATATCAAGGTTTTCCTCCATATTAATCACTATGAAGTTTGCAACAAAGGTCAAACTTCCCACGTTAACAAGTAAATTATTTGCTATTCCAACCGGGTGTTTAATGGTTTGGTCAAATGATTGAACACCTATTTTGGTTGGTTTTAATTTACCCATGCCTAATCTTTTGTATAAGGAAAGAGGCATAATATTTGCACTTGCACCTAAATCTGCGAGTCCATTATATACAGCACCATCATTAAGTAAGCAAGAAATGATAAATTCACCCGGGTCTCCTGCTTTAGTAAGTCGAGTTGGTTTGTAAACCTTTTTCGGGTGTTCTTTCCTTGGTTCTTTCACTTCTATTTGAATTTCTTGTTCACATTTTTCTTCATTTCTTGGAATGGGAGGTTTGTATAAGAATTCTTCTTCATCACTCAAATTTGAATCCTCCTTATATTCTAATTTTGATTTTTCATATGTTGTTGATAACATATTTATGTTTTCATTTTGAAGGTTTTCTTTGGTGGTGAAATTATGATTAACTGCATTGTCAACTTCCATCGGACCATGTATGTAATGTTTAACTCTGTGACCATTAACTTTAAATTCAATCCCATTTGAATTTATTAATTCTATTGTTCCGTATGGGAAAACTCTTTTGACTATGAATTGTCCAGACCATCTTGATTTCAATTTTCCAGGAAATAGCTTGAATCGTGAATTGAAAAGAAGAACTCTGTCTCCTTCTTTAAATTATTTTGTGTAACATCCCGCCTTTTTCCATTTACTTTTCCGTTATACTAATATAAAGTCCGTTATATGTTTATAACATCTCCCGTTGATACGCGTTTTAAATTATCTCGTTTAGGTAATTCCCGCACCCGAACGAAAGTTGAGGGACTAAACTTGACAAGGGATCAAACCCTTGACTAGGTCAAAGGGTCAAACCCCTTTCACCCATTCACTTTCATCTCCATCTCTCTCTTTCTCTCTAGCAAGAACACACACCCAATTTCCAAATTCATTCAATCATCATCTAAATTCGATCTAGGAGGCTTACAACAAAATAAATTACATATTCGTGATCCTCTCTTCATCCTCTTCATTTTGGTACCAACTTCATCTCGTTTGGGTAACTTTCTAAAATCACTAGATTTTGTGTTCTTGATGTTTTTAACTTATAAAAGTGTTAATTAGTGTCTATGGCTCAAGTCTAACATGAATATATGATTTATATGCTCGATCTCGTTGTTTTAGTGTAACTAGCATGAACTTGAATTTTGGTGTGTTGTTCTTGAATTTTGGATGATCATATGTTGTTAGATGTTAAAAGTTGATGTTTTAATTGTGTTACTAGCATCACTAGCTTCAATTTGATGTGTAGGTTGCCTTAGAAAACTTCATGAACTTGATTATGGATTTTGGTGAATTTGGGTTAGGGTTTGATGAACTTGAAATGGACTTTTGATGCATTGAATGCCATGGATTATTATTGGTAAGTGTTTAGTTGGATTGTATGCTTGATTACCTTCGAAACGGCATATCATTCATGTAAATTGGTTGCCCGAATCATTGAATTGCATTTATGAACTTGTATGCGGTTAATGTTAAGCATTAGATGCGGTTTTGGTTGTTGTAATAGGTAGATTGTTTGATGAAACATGTTTAGTTATGTTCTTTGTCAAAAGAGCTTTCCAACGATATAAGGTGCGAGTTCTAAATGTTTACGGTTTGCATTTTGTGCTAAAACGAATTTTGGATCAAGACTTGAACATTTGAAACTGGCCAGGTACCAGCTCCCGTGTATTGTCGCGGCGCGACAATTGTGGGCCGCGGCGCGGCATAAGCCGTGTCCAGGCTCTGACCTCCATGTCCAAAAAACGAAAAATGTTTGGCATACTACGGACCTCCGATTCACATGAAACTTGTTCTAACATGCTCATATATGATTAAAAACCTCAGAAAAATAGTTCGGGACCTGACCCGAACATGTTGACTTTTTCGTTGACTTTGACCCGACCAAGTTGACTTTTAATCAAACTTAACCAAATATTTGTGCAATCGTTCTAACATGTTTTTATACTTGTACCTTGCATGAAACATGACAATTTGATTCACATGCTATTATGATCGAGTCTTAACGAGCCATAGGACTAATTGAACATCTTTGACCTATCGTGTTTACCGTTATTGATACAACCTATTGTTTAGGTCAAGACTAGCATTGTTCTTTGCACACGTTTACTTGTTGAAGTACTTTACTACTCGTGCACTCAAGGTGAGATCATAGTCCCACTTTTACTCTTTTTGAACTTACATTTGGGATGAGAAAACATAAACATTTCTTTACTAAGTGAACACAAGTACAGGAAAACAAACATTCTACATACGAGTTTAGAACAAAATCCTCAATTCGATTATCATTAGTTACACTTGCCGGGTGTAAGCGAGAACTTATGTTGTATGGATCCATATGGGTTTGACAAACCCTCATTTAAACGGTTCGCTACCGTTTACGAATGAAATATATTTTCGAGAAACAATGTATGTTCTAGCACTAAGTGATGGGGTTCAATGGAAGGAAATGTTAAGCATTGATAATTGGGTGCTCGTGAAACAAACTTTTGGAATGTATTACTATTATTTCATTGATGCAAATCTTGTGGTTCACTTGTACTTACTTACTTAAACCTATGATTTCACCAACGTTTTCGTTGACAGATTTCTATGTTTTTCTCAGGTCCTTGAACGATACATGATACATGCTTCCGCTCATTATTTTGATACTTGCATTGGATGTCGAGTATACATGCATTTCATGGAGCGTCTTTTGACTTTCTTTTAAAACTGTGTCGCATAGGTTTCACATGTAACTATAACTTTGTAACGTAACTTTTGGATGAACAATTCTTGTAAACTTTGAAACAATCTTTATTTTTGAAAGGAATGCGACATATCTTTGGTCAAATGTCACGTTAAAGACCTATGACCACGCAACGGGACCTAAGTAGTCGACGCCGTCAATTGACGATTTGTCGGGGTCGCTACAAGTGGTATCAGAGCATTGGTTGTAGGGATTTAGAGTTCATTGGTGTCAACCTCGAGTCATAGGGTACATTGGTGAGTCTAGACTACAACCGGCATATAGACTTGAAGTAGGAATTACTTGACTACTTGTGCATTTATACTCGAACGTTTCTACTCATATCTACTCTTAGTTCATCTTAATCTCACGTTGTTTAATTTGATTGACGCGCCACCTTGACTATATGAAATGATGTCGAATGCACATATGAATCAGGGTAATATAATTTCCGGGATTATATTACGGTGACTCATATGAACGTTCCGACATTATGACATAAAGAATTTAAGGCGAGTCGAGGAAAAACTTCTCTTTATCTTTATTCTATATCACGGTTAGTATTATTGAGAATACTAATCAATGATATTCTTGTGTCTTGAAGGAACAATGGCTCCTCGTCGTGTACGCCGCAATGAAACTCCCGAACAAGCTCTCGAACGGATGATAGCTACCGCCGTAGATGCGGCCATGGCCGGTCACTCATCCAACAACAATAATAATAACAACCACAACAACAACAACAACAACAATGGAGCCGGAAACTCAAACGAGGGATGCTCCTATAAAGCTTTCATGGGGTGCAAACCTCACACTTTTGATGGAACCGGGGGACCGGTCGTGCTCACCCGATGGTTTGAGCAAACGGAAGCCGTCTTTAGCATAAGCGGTTGTCGGGACCAAGACAAGGTCAAATACTCCACTCACACTTTCTCCGGAATTGCTCTAACATGGTGGAACACCTATGTTCAATCGGTGGGTACCGATGAAGCTCATGCCCTCTCTTGGGCCGATCTAAAGGAAAAGATGATTGTTGAATATTTTCCGCGCGAAGAAACTCGAAAGCTTGAGGAAGAACTAAGAGCTTTGAAAGCGGTCGGAAACGATCTTAAAGCTTATAATCAATGCTTCACCGAACTATCCTTGATGTGTCCTAATCTTGTTAACCCCGAATCTCAAAGGATTGAGCTCTACATGCTCGGTCTTCCAAAAAGCATCAAACAAGGGGTGATGTCATCCAAACCCACTACTCATCAAGCCGCTATGAACATGGCTCGCCAACTAATTGAAACGGTTGACGAAATCGTAGTTCCGGCACCTAAGGCCGAGGATAAATCGGGCGGCAACAAAAGAAAGTGGGAACCCTCCCAATCAAGCAACAACAACTTTGCCAAGAAATCTTTCACTTCCGACGGCAAGAAGGGTTATGCCGGGAATCTACCTCTTTGCAACAAATGCAACAAACATCACTTTGGTGAATGTGGCAAGTTAATTTGCCACCGGTGCCAAGGAGTTGGTCATAAGGCCAACGATTGTAAAAGTGCCACTCCCATTGCTCGAAAGTGGCCCAATGCACCAAAGACGGGCACTTGTTACGAATGTGGTCAAACGGGTCATTATAGAAATGCATGCCCGAAAAGGAAAGATAACACCAATATGCGCGGCCGAGCTTTCAATATCAACACCGAGGAAGCCCGGGATGACACTGAACTAGTCACGGGTACGTTTCTTCTCAACAATTCTTATGTCTCTTGCTTATTCGATTCAGGTGCCGATAAATGCTTTGTATCCAAGACTTTGACTCCTTCTTTTAGCACTCCACCTCTTCCATTAGATACCACTTACACCATTGAAGTGGCTAACGGGAAACTATTAAGTGCCGACACATATTACCGGGGGTGTACGATAAACATTTTGGGTAAGGAATTTGAAATTGATTTGATACCCATGGAACTAGGAAGCTTTGATGTAATAATCGGTATGAATTGGTTAGTCAAAACGAAATCTCACATTCTTTGTGATCTTAACGCAATCCGAATTCCTATCGAGAATGGTGAACCTTTGATCGTCTATGGCGATAAGAGTTGCACCGGACTCAACCTCATTTCGTGTGTTAAAGTTAGAAAACTACTCCGTAAGGGTTGTTTTGCGATCCTTGCTCACGTTAAGAAAGTCGAGTCCGATGAGAAGCACATCGATGATGTGCCAATTGTTAGTGACTATTCCGATGTATTTCCCGACGAATTGCCGGGTCTTCCGCCTCATCGACCGGTTGAATTCCAAATCGATCTTATTCCGGGAGCCGCACCCGTAGCACGTGCACCATATAGACTCGCTCCATCTGAAATGCAAGAATTGCAAAGTCAAATCCAAGAACTACTTGATCGTGGTTTTATCCAACCTAGCCATTCACCTTGGGGCGCTCCGATTTTGTTTGTTAAAAAGAAAGACGGATCCCTACGAATGTGCATTGATTATCGTGAACTAAATAAATTGACGGTTAAGAACCGATATCCTCTTCCTCGCATCGATGACCTCTTTGATCAACTACAAGGGTCTTGTGTATATTCGAAAATCGATCTCCGCTCGGGTTATCATCAATTAAGGGTTAAGGGGGAAGATATCTCCAAAACCGCTTTCCGGACTCGTTACGGTAGTTATGAATTCCTTGTCATGCCATTTGGTCTCACTAACGCACCGGCGGTGTTCATGGATCTTATGAACCGCGTGTGCAAACCGTATCTCGATAAATTTGTTATTGTGTTCATCGATGACATATTGATCTATTCTAAAAATGAAGAAGAGCACGAACAACATCTCCGACTCGTGCTTGAACTTTTAAGACAAGAACAACTCTATGCCAAATTCTCCAAGTGTGAATTTTGGTTAAAGGAAGTTCAATTTCTTGGTCATGTTGTAAGTGACCAAGGTATTAAAGTCGATCCAAGGAAATTCAAGCCATTAGCAAATGGGAGACTCCTACTACTCCTACTCATATTCGTCAATTTTTGGGTCTCGCCGGGTACTATCGTAGATTCATCGAAAATTTCTCTTTAGTTGCACGTCCTCTAACCGCATTGACTCACAAGGGAAAGAAATTCATTTGGGCGACCGAACATGAATCCGCATTCCAAATCTTGAAAACGAAGCTAACCACCGCTCCTATCTTGTCACTTCCCGAAGGCAATGATGACTTTGTTGTATATTGCGATGCCTCAAAACATGGTTTTGGGTGTGTATTGATGCAACGAACGAAAGTCATTGCTTATGCTTCTCGACAACTCAAAATTCATGAACGAAACTATACGACACATGATCTCGAACTCGGAGCCGTCGTCTTTGCACTTAAAATGTGGAGACACTATCTTTATGGAACCAAGAGTACTATCTTTACCGACCACAAAAGTCTCCAACACATTTTCGATCAAAAGCAACTAAACATGAGACAACGACGGTGGATTGAAACTTTGAACGATTACGATTGCGAGCTTTGTTACCATCCCGGGAAGGCAAACGTAGTAGCCGATGCCTTAAGTCGAAAAGAAAGAGCGGTGCCTCTCCGTGTCCGAGCTTTAAACATCACCATTCACACCAACCTTAATAGCCAAATTCGGGTAGCCCAAGATGAGGCTCTCAAGGATGAAAACATCTCTCTCGAACACTTGAACGTCCTCACCTCTCGATTCGAAGTTAAAGAAACCGGACTCCGATATTTCGCCGGAAGAATTTGGGTGCCTAGTTATGGGGATCTACGAAGCCTTATTTTAGATGAAGCCCATAAGTCACGATACTCAATTCACCCCGGTGCCAATAAGATGTACCACGACCTTAAACAACTATATTGGTGGCCGAACATCAAAAGGGACGTAGCTACTTATGTTTCCAAGTGTTTGACATGTTCCAAAGTCAAAGCCGAACACCAAAGACCGTCCGGACTACTTCAACAACCCGAGATCCCGCAATGGAAGTGGGAAAGGATAACGATGGATTTTATCACCAAGCTACCAAAAACGACGGGCGGTTATGATACCATTTGGGTTATTGTTGACCGTCTCACCAAATCCGCACACTTCCTTGCCATGAAAGAAACGGACAAAATGGAGAAACTTGCACAACTTTACATTAAGGAGATCGTAGCCCGACACGGTGTACCTTTATCGATTATCTCCGACCGAGATGGCCGTTTCGTTTCTAGATTTTGGCGTACATTGCAAGAAGCGTTGGGAACGCGTTTAGACATGAGCACCGCATATCATCCTCAAACCGATGGACAAAGCGAACGTACAATTCAAACCTTAGAGGACATGTTACGAGCTTGCGTGGTTGATTTCGGAAAAGCTTGGGACAAGCACTTACCTCTCGCCGAGTTCTCTTACAACAATAGTTATCACGCGAGTATTAAAGCCGCACCTTTTGAAGCGCTATATGGCCGCAAATGTCGTTCACCTCTTTGTTGGGCCGAGGTAGGCGACGTGCAAATCACCGGACCCGAACTCATTCACGAAACCACCGAGAAAATCGTTCAAATCCGAGATAGGCTTAGGACGGCCCGAAGTCGTCAAAAGAGCTATACCGACAAACGACGCAACGATCTTGAATTTCAAGTCGGTGACCGAGTAATGTTAAAAGTCGCACCTTGGAAGGGTGTAATCCGTTTTGGGAAACGCGGGAAGCTAAATCCGCGGTATATTGGTCCTTTCGAAATCTTGGAGCGTATTGGAACCGTTGCTTATCGTTTAGATCTTCCGCCTCAATTGAGCTCCGTTCATCCTACTTTCCATGTATCCAACTTGAAAAAGTGTCTTGCCGAACCCGATATCGTCATTCCTCTCGAGGAGCTTACCATTGATGACAAACTTCATTTTGTGGAGGAACCGGTTGAAATTGTGGACACCTCCGTCAAGACATTGAAACAAAGCCGAATCCCGATTGTCAAGGTTCGTTGGAATGCCAAAAGAGGACCCGAGTTTACTTGGGAAAGACAAGATCAAATGCAAAGGAAGTATCCTCATCTATTCGTGAATTCGGAAACGCAAGATCTCGAGGAAGAAACAACGACTACTACGCCTACTTAAATTTCGGGACGAAATTTCTTTTAAGGAGTAGGTAATGTAACATCCCGCCTTTTTCCATTTACTTTTCCGTTATACTAATATAAAGTCCGTTATATGTTTATAACATCTCCCGTTGATACGCGTTTTAAATTATCTCGTTTAGGTAATTCTCGCACCCAAACGAAAGTTGAGGGACTAAACTTGACAAGGGATCAAACCCTTGACTAGGTCAAAGGGTCAAACCCCTTTCACCCATTCACTTTCATCTCCATCTCTCTCTTTCTCTCTAGCAAGAACACACACCCAATTTCCAAATTCATTCAATCATCATCTAAATTCGATCTAGGAGGCTTACAACAAAATAAATTACATATTCGTGATCCTCTCTTCATCCTCTTCATTTTGGTACCAACTTCATCTCGTTTGGGTAACTTTCTAAAATCACTAGATTTTGTGTTCTTGATGTTTTTAACTTATAAAAGTGTTAATTAGTGTCTATGGCTCAAGTCTAACATGAATATATGATTTATATGCTCGATCTCATTGTTTTAGTGTAACTAGCATGAACTTGAATTTTGGTGTGTTGTTCTTGAATTTTGGATGATCATATGTTGTTAGATGTTAAAAGTTGATGTTTTAATTGTGTTACTAGCATCACTAGCTTCAATTTGATGTGTAGGTTGCCTTAGAAAACTTCATGAACTTGATTATGGATTTTGGTGAATTTGGGTTAGGGTTTGATGAACTTGAAATGGACTTTTGATGCATTGAATGCCATGGATTATTATTGGTAAGTGTTTAGTTGGATTGTATGCTTGATTACCTTCGAAACGGCATATCATTCATGTAAATTGGTTGCCCGAATCATTGAATTGCATTTATGAACTTGTATGCGGTTAATGTTAAGCATTAGATGCGGTTTTGGTTGTTGTAATAGGTAGATTGTTTGATGAAACATGTTTAGTTATGTTCTTTGTCAAAAGAGCTTTCCAACGATATAAGGTGCGAGTTCTAAATGTTTACGGTTTGCATTTTGTGCTAAAACGAATTTTGGATCAAGACTTGAACATTTGAAACTGGCCAGGTACCAGCTCCCGTGTATTGTCGCGGCGCGACAATTGTGGGCCGCGGCGCGGCATAAGCCGTGTCCAGGCTCTGACCTCCATGTCCAAAAAACGAAAAATGTTTGGCATACTACGGACCTCCGATTCACATGAAACTTGTTCTAACATGCTCATATATGATTAAAAACCTCAGAAAAATAGTTCGGGACCTGACCCGAACATGTTGACTTTTTCGTTGACTTTGACCCGACCAAGTTGACTTTTAATCAAACTTAACCAAATATTTGTGCAATCGTTCTAACATGTTTTTATACTTGTACCTTGCATGAAACATGACAATTTGATTCACATGCTATTATGATCGAGTCTTAACGAGCCATAGGACTAATTGAACATCTTTGACCTATCGTGTTTATCGTTATTGATACAACCTATTGTTTAGGTCAAGACTAGCATTGTTCTTTGCACACGTTTACTTGTTGAAGTACTTTACTACTCGTGCACTCAAGGTGAGATCATAGTCCCACTTTTACTCTTTTTGAACTTACATTTGGGATGAGAAAACATAAACATTTCTTTACTAAGTGAACACAAGTACAGGAAAACAAACATTCTACATACGAGTTTAGAACAAAATCCTCAATTCGATTATCATTAGTTACACTTGCCGGGTGTAAGCGAGAACTTATGTTGTATGGATCCATATGGGTTTGACAAACCCTCATTTAAACGGTTCGCTACCGTTTACGAATGAAATATATTTTCGAGAAACAGTGTATGTTCTAGCACTAAGTGATGGGGTTCAATGGAAGGAAATGTTAAGCATTGATAATTGGGTGCTCGTGAAACAAACTTTTGGAATGTATTACTATTATTTCATTGATGCAAATCTTGTGGTTCACTTGTACTTACTTACTTAAACCTATGATTTCACCAACGTTTTCGTTGACAGATTTCTATGTTTTTCTCAGGTCCTTGAACGATACATGATACATGCTTCCGCTCATTATTTTGATACTTGCATTGGATGTCGAGTATACATGCATTTCATGGAGCGTCTTTTGACTTTCTTTTAAAACTGTGTCGCATAGGTTTCACATGTAACTATAACTTTGTAACGTAACTTTTGGATGAACAATTCTTGTAAACTTTGAAACAATCTTTATTTTTGAAAGGAATGCGACATATCTTTGGTCAAATGTCACGTTAAAGACCTATGACCACGCAACGGGACCTAAGTAGTCGACGCCGTCAATTGACGATTTGTCGGGGTCGCTACATTTTGAACTTCTGATTCTTTTATCATGCCATTTCTTTGTTCTTTCTTTATAGATTAACGAATTTTCGTATGCTTCATGTTTTAATTCTTCTAATTCGTTTAGTTGACTTAATCGTAGACGTCCAGCTTCATGTAAATCAAGATTACATGTCTTCAAAGCCCAAAATGCTTTGTGTTCAATTTCTACTGGAAGATGACATGCTTTTCCATAAACAAGTCTAAAAGGTGTGGTTCCAATTGGAGTTTTGTAGGCTGTTCTAAAAGCCCAGAGTGCATCCTCCAATTTAATGGACCATTCCTTCGGATTTGATCCTACGGTTTTCTCTAGAATACGTTTTAAAGCTCGGTTGGTATTTTCAACTTGTCCACTTGTTTGCGGATGATATGCGGTGGAGATTTTATGAGTTACTCCATATCTTTTAAGAACTTTCTCAAGTTGATTATTACAGAAATGAATTCCCCGATCACTTATTAAAGCTTTCGGTGTTCCAAACCTTGCAAAAAGACGTTTTAAAAAGTTTACTACAACTCGTGCATCGTTAGTTGGGAGAGCTTGTGCTTCTGCGCATTTAGATACATAATCAATGGCAACGAGAATATAGAGATTATTATGGGATTTTGGAAATGGACCCATAAAGTCAATACCCCAAATGTCAAATACTTCACATACTTGGATGACATTTTGTGGCATTTCATCACGTTGACTTATTTTTTCGGCCCTTTGACAAGCATCACAGGATTTGAAAAGAAGGTGTGCGTCTTTATAAATTGTAGGCCAATAGAATCCAGCATCATAAACTTTTCTTGCTGTTAATTAAGGCCCATAATGCCCTCCTGTTGGTCCTGTGTGATAATGGTTTAAAATTTTACTAGCTTCATCTCCAAATACACATCGGCGTATTATTCTATCGGGATAACTTTTAAACAAATGTGGATCTTCCCAAAAATAGTGTTTTATATCACTAAAGAATTTCTTTCGTTTTTGGTACGATAACCCTTTTTCAAGGAATCCACAAACTAAGTAGTTTGCATAGTCTGCAAACCATGGAATTTCATTATAATCTATCTTCAATAGATATTCATCAGGAAAGTTGTCTTGTATGGCCGATTCATTTAGAACTTCTAATTCAAGATTTTCAAGACGAGAAAGATGATCAGCGGCGAGATTTTCTGCTCCTCTTTTATCTCGGATTTCAATATCAAACTCTTGTAAGAGTAAGATCCAACATATTAATCTTGGTTTGGCATCTTGTTTCGAAAATAGGTATCTAAGAGCAGAATGGTCGGTATAGACCACCGTTTTAGCTAGAACGAGATATGAACGAAATTTGTCAAAAGCAAAGACAATAGCAAGGAGTTCTTTTTCAGTAGTTTTATAGTTCGTTTGTGCTCCTTGTAACGTCTTACTAGCATAATATATAGGTTGAAATCTTTTTTCAATCCTTTGTCCTAAAACGGCTCCCATTGCAAAATCACTTGCATCGCACATTAGTTCAAACGGTAGATTCCAATTTGGTGTTATCATGATCGGCGCATTAGTGAGTTTCTCTTTAAGGATATTAAAAGATTTGATACACTCATCTGAAAAGATGAATGGAGCATCCTTTTCTAGGAGTTTATTCATAGGAGTGGCAATTTTAGAAAAATCTTTTATGAAACGTCGGTAAAAACCGGCATGCCCTAGAAAACTCCTAACTCCTCTAACATTGGTGGGATGTGGAAGTTTAGCAATTACATCTACTTTAGCTCTATCCACTTCAATTCCTTCTTTTGAAATTTTATGACCAAGAACGATGCCTTCTTTAACCATAAAATGGCATTTCTCCCAATTAAGAACTAGATTTGATTGTTCGCATCTAATAAGCATGCGTTCCAGATTAACTAGACATGATTCAAATGTATCACCGAAGACTGAAAAGTCATCCATGAAAACTTCCATGCATTCTTCTATCATGTCGTGAAAAATCGCCATCATGCACCTTTGAAAGGTTGCAGGGGCGTTGCAAAGTCTAAATGGCATGCGTTTGTAAGCAAAAGTACCATAAGGGCACGTGAATGTGGTTTTCTCTTGATCTTCGGGTGCTATTGGAATTTGAAAATATCCGAAAAATCCATCTAGAAAACAATAGTAACTATTTCCGGCTAGCCTTTCCAACATTTGATCAATGAAAGGTAAGGGAAAGTGATCTTTTCTAGTGGCGTCATTTAATTTTCTATAATCAATACACACACGCCATCCTGTTACAGTCCTAGTAGGAATAAGCTCATTTTTTTCATTTGTAATGACAGTCATGCCACCCTTCTTAGGTACGCATTGAACTGGGCTTACCCATGGACTATCAGAAATTGGATAAATTAGACCTCCGTCTAGCAGTTTAATAATCTCTTTCTTAACTACATCTTGCATATTAGGATTTAGTCTTCGTTGGTGTTGCACATACGTTTTATGACCTTCTTCCATAAGGATTTTATGTATGCAATACGAAGGACTTATTCCTTTAATATCATGAATCTTCCATGCAATGGCTGGTTTATGAGCTTTCAACACAGAAATGAGTTGTGATTTCTCATTTTCAGTAAGAGAAGACGATATTATTACAGGTAATTCAGATTCACCATGTAAATAAGCGTATTCCAAATGGTTTGGAAGTGGCTTTAACTCTAATTTCGGAGGTTCTTCTATCGATGATTTATATCGATATCTGTCTTCTTCTTTTAACATTTGAATTTCTTCGGTTGTTGGTTCATATCCATTAGCTATAAGTGTAGCTAACATTTCAGCTTCATCAATTGGTTCATTACCTTCTCCTAAAGAACATTCTCCTGTTCCTTGTAATTCTGGAAATTCTTCTAACAATTCTGCATGTGAATCTATAGTTTGAATATAATAACATGTATCATCTGCAGATTGTGGTTGTTGCATTGCTCTATCAACTGAAAAGGTAACACTCTCGTCCTCTATACTTAGGGTCAATTTCTTACCGAACACGTCTATCATTGCTTTAGCCGTGTTTAAGAATGGTCTTCCTAATATGAGAGGAACTTGAGAATCTTCTTCCATGTCCAGAACAACAAAATCTACTGGAAATACTAAAGTACCAACTTTAACTAGCATGTTCTCCATTATCCCTCTAGGATATTTTATTGATCTATCGGCTAGTTGTATACTTATTCTAGTTGGTTTCAATTCTCCAAGGTCTAGTTTAGCGTATAGTGAATACGGCATTAAATTTATACTAGCACCTAAGTCTGCCAATGCTTCTATTGAACTAAGACTACCCAGAAAACATGGAATTGTGAAACTTCCTGGATCAGATAATTTTTCTGGTATCTTATTCAACAGCACTGCTGAACAATTAGCATTCATAGTAACAGCCGAGAGTTCTTCCATTTTCTTTCTATTTGAGATTAGATCTTTCAAGAATTTAGCATATCTAGGCATTCCTGAAATCACATCAATGAAAGGAAGATTTACATTTATCTGTTTAAACATATCCAAGAATTTGGATTGCTCGGCTTCAAGTTTCTCTTTCTTCATTTTACTCGGGTAAGGAAGTGGTGGTTGGTATGGTTTAACATAAGGTTTAGCCTTAGCTGTGTTATCTTCATTAACCTTTTCAACTACCGGTTCTTTTTCCTTATCTTGATCAGGTTGTGGTTCTTGTGGAGTAGGAATAGCTTCATCAGAAGTTACAGGTATTTCAGGTGGTTTAAGTGTTGTACCACTTCTTGTGGTAATGGCTTTAGCTGTTTCATTCCGGGGGTTAGCATTTGTATCACTAGGTAGACTTCCCGGTTTTCTTTCACCTATTAACCTTGCTAGGTTACATACTTCTTGTTCCAAGTTTTGAATAGAAGCTTGTTGATTTCTAAATGCTTGAGCATTTTGTTAATTGGTTTGTTTTTGAGATGTGAAAAACTGCGTTTGAGTTTCAACTAGTTTCGTTATCATATCTTCTAAATTCGGCTTTTTATCATCGGGTTGTGGTGGTTTGTTTTGAAAATTAGGTCTTTGCTGATTGTAATTATTGTTGGACACTTGTTGATTGCTAGGACCTTGTTGGTTGTTGTATGGAATATTTCGGTTATAGTTCTGATTTTGATTGTAAATAGGTCTTGGCGGTTGATAATTATTCTGATAATTATTTCCAGGTCTTTGGTTTATGTATGAAATATTCTCTCTTTGTTCCATTGTTAATTCAATACTGAGACAATCTTTTGTCAAATTTGGTCCTCCACACTGCTCACAACTAATTCGTATTGAGTGAATATCCTTAGTCATCTTTTCCATTCGTCTCTCCACAGCATCTATTTTTGCGGAAATGGAATCTAAGTCATGGCTAGAATCGGCTCTAGCTGCTTTAGATGATCTAACGATATCTTTTTCTTGGTGCCACTCATGTGAGTGGGAAGCAGTGTTATCAATAATTTTATAAGCATCAGTTTTGGTTTTCTTCATAATGGAACCACCAGCTGCTATATCTATGTCTTTCCTTGTAGTGATGTCGCATCCTTGGTAGAATATTTGTACTATTTGACAGTGAAATGTCCCGTTCTTATTGATTAAAAACGTTCCATA
This sequence comes from Rutidosis leptorrhynchoides, assembly GCF_046630445.1. Taxonomy (NCBI): domain Eukaryota; kingdom Viridiplantae; phylum Streptophyta; class Magnoliopsida; order Asterales; family Asteraceae; genus Rutidosis; species Rutidosis leptorrhynchoides. The sequence continues at coordinate 34,950,536 of NC_092333.1, read as the reverse complement.
TTAATTGATTTCGTTGCGAGGTTTTGACCTCTATATGAGACGTTTTTCAAAGACTGCATTCATTTTTAAACAAACCATAACCTTTATTTCATCAATAAAGGTTTAAAAAGCTTTACGTAGATTATCAAATAATGATAATCTAAAATATCCTGTTTACACACGACCATTACATAATGGTTTACAATACAAACATGTTACAACAAAATAAGTTTCTTGAATGCAGTTTTTACACAATATCATACAAGCATGGACTCCAAATCTTGTCCTTATTTAAGTATGCGACAGCGGAAGCTCTTAATAATCACCTGAGAATAAACATGCTTAAAACGTCAACAAAAATGTTGGTGAGTTATAGGTTTAACCTATATATATCAAATCGTAACAATAGACCACAAGATTTCATATTTCAATACACATCCCATACATAGAGATAAAAATCATTCATATGGTGAACACCTGGTAACCGACAATAACAAGATGCATATATAAGAATATCCCCATCATTCCGGGACACCCTTCGGATATGATATAAATTTCGAAGTACTAAAGCATCCGGTACTTTGGATGGGGTTTGTTAGGCCCAATAGATCTATCTTTAGGATTCGCGTCAATTAGGGTGTCTGTTCCCTAATTCTTAGATTACCAGACTTAATAAAAAGGGGCATATTCGATTTCGATAATTCAACCATAGAATGTAGTTTCACGTACTTGTGTCTATTTTGTAAATCATTTATAAAATCTGCATGTATTCTCATCCCAAAAATATTAGATTTTAAAAGTGGGACTATAACTCACTTTCACAGATTTTTACTTCGTCGGGAAGTAAGACTTGGCCACTGGTTGATTCACGAACCTATAACAATATATACATATATATCAAAGTATGTTCAAAATATATTTACAACACTTTTAATATATTTTGATGTTTTAAGTTTATTAAGTCAGCTGTCCTAGTTAGTAACCTACAACTAGTTGTCCACAGTTAGATGTACAGAAATAAATCGATAAATATTATCTTGAATCAATCCACGACCCAGTGTATACGTATCTCAGTATTGATCACAACTCAAACTATATATATTTTGGAATCAACCTCAACCCTGTATAGCTAACTCCAACATTCACATATAGAGTGTTTATGGTTGTTCCGAAATATATATAGATGTGTCGACATGATAGGTCGAAACATTGTATACGTGTCTATGGTATCTCAAGATTACATAATATACAATACAAGTTGATTAAGTTATGGTTGGAATAGATTTGTTACCAATTTTCACGTAGCTAAAATGAGAAAAATTATCCAATCTTGTTTTACCCATAACTTCTTCATTTTAAATCCGTTTTGAGTGAATCAAATTGCTATGGTTTCATATTGAACTCTATTTTATGAATCTAAACATAAAAGTATAAGTTTATAGTCAGAAAAATAAGTTACACGTCATTTTTGTAAAGGTAGTCATTTCAGTCGAAAGAACGACGTCTAGATGGCCATTTTAGAAAACATACTTCCACTTTGAGTTTAACCATAATTTTTGGATATAGTTTCATGTTCATAATAAAAATCATTTTCTCATAATAACAACTTTTAAATCAAAGTTTATCATAGTTTTTAATTAACTAACCCAAAACAGCCCGCGGTGTTACTACGACGGCGTAAATCCGGTTTTACGGTGTTTTTCGTGTTTCCAGGTTTTAAATCATTAAGTTAGCATATCATATAGATATAGAACATGTGTTTAGTTGATTTTAAAAGTCAAGTTAGAAGGATTAACTTTTGTTTGCGAACAAGTTTAGAATTAACTAAACTATGTTCTAGTGATTACAAGTTTAAACCTTCGAATAAGATAGCTTTATATGTATGAATCGAATGATGTTATGAACATCATTACTACCTTAAGTTCCTTGGATGAACCTACTGGAAAAGAGAAAAATGGATCTAGCTTCAATGGATCCTTGGATGGCTCAAAGTTCTTGAAGCAAAATCATGACGCGAAAACAAGTTCAAGTAAGATCATCACTTGAAATAAGATTGTTATAGTTATAGAAATTGAACCAAAGTTTGAATATGATTATTACCTTGTATTAGAATGATAACCTACTGTAAGAAACAAAGATTTCTTGAGGTTGGATGATCACCTTACAAGATTGGAAGTGAGCTAGCAAACTTGAAAGTATTCTTGATTTTATGAAACTAGAACTTTTGGAATTTATGAAGAACACTTAGAACTTGAAGATAGAACTTGAGAGAGTTCAATTAGATGAAGAAAATTGAAGAATGAAAGTGTTTGTAGGTGTTTTTGGTCGTTGGTGTATGGATTAGATATAAAGGACATGTAATTTTGTTTTCATGTAAATAAGTCATGAATGATTACTCATATTTTTGTAATCTTATGAGATATTTCATGCTAGTTGCCAAATGATGGTTCCCACATGTGTTAGGTGACTCACATGGGCTGCTAAGATCTGATCATTGGAGTGTATATACCAATAGTACATACATCTAAAAGCTGTGTATTGTACGAGTACGAATACGGGTGCATACGAGTAGAATTGTTGATGAAACTGAACGAGAATGTAATTGTAAGCATTTTTGTTAAGTAGAAGTATTTTGATAAGTGTATTGAAGTCTTTCAAAAGTGTATAAATACATATTAAAACACTACATGTATATACATTTTAACTGAGTCGTTAAGTCATCGTTAGTCGTTACATGTAAGTGTTGTTTTGAAACCTTTAGGTTAACGATCTTGTTAAATGTTGTTAACCCAATGTTTATAATATCAAAAGAGATTTTAAATTATTATATTATCATGATATTATGATATATAATATATCTCAGTATGATGTATATACAGTTAAATGTCGTTACAACGATAATCGTTACATATATGTCTCATTTCGAAATCATTAAGTTAGTAGTCTTATTTTTACATATGTATTTCATTGTTAATACACTTAATAATATATTTACTTATCATTTAACATAATTAACCAAGTGTATCAATATCTTAATATGATTCATATGTACCTAGTAAGACGTTGTTATAACGATAATCGTTATATATATCGTTTTCGAGTTTCTTAAATTAATAGTCTCATTTTTATGTATATAACTCATTGTTAAAATACCTAATGAGATACATACTTATAATAAAAACATGTTAACTATATATATAACCATATATATGTCATCGTATAGTTTTTACAAGTTTTAACGTTCGTGAATCACCGGTCAACTTGGGTGGTCAATTGTCTATATGAAACATATTTCAATTAATCAAGTCTTAACAAGTTTGATTGCTTAACATGTTGGAAATATTTAATCATGTAAATATCAATCTCAATTAATATATATAAACATGGAAAAGTTCGGGTCACTACAGTACCTACCCGTTAAATAAATTTCGTCCCGAAATTTTAAGCTGTTGAAGGTGTTGACGAGTCTTCTGGAAATAGATGAGGGTATTTCTTCTTCATCTGATCTTCATGCTCCCAGGTGAACTCGGGTCCTCTACGAGCATTCCATCGAACCTTAACAATTGGTATCTTGTTTTGCTTAAGTCTTTTAACCTCACGATCCATTATTTCGACGGGTTCTTCGATGAATTGGAGTTTTTCGTTGATTTGGATTTCATCTAACGGAATAGTGAGATCTTCTTTAGCAAAACATTTCTTCAAATTCGAGACGTGGAAAGTGTTATGTACAGCCGCGAGTTGTTGAGGTAACTCAAGTCGGTAAGCTACTGGTCCGACACGATCAATAATCTTGAATGGTCCAATATACCTTGGATTTAATTTCCCTTGTTTACCAAATCGAACAACGCCTTTCCAAGGTGCAAATTTAAGCATGACCATCTCTCCAATTTCAAATTCTATATCTTTTCTTTTAATGTCAGCGTAGCTCTTTTGTCGACTTTGGGCGGTTTTCAACCGTTGTTGAATTTGGATGATCTTCTCGGTAGTTTCTTGTATAATCTCCGGACCCGTAATCTGTCTATCCCCCACCTCACTCCAACAAATCGGAGACCTGCACTTTCTACCATAAAGTGCTTCAAACGGCGCCATCTCAATGCTTGAATGGTAGCTGTTGTTGTAGGAAAATTCTGCTAACGGTAGATGTCGATCCCAACTGTTTCCGAAATCAATAACACATGCTCGTAGCATGTCTTCAAGCGTTTGTATCGTCCTTTCGCTCTGCCCATCAGTTTGTGGATGATAGGCAGTACTCATGTCTAGACGAGTTCCTAATGCTTGCTGTAATGTCTGCCAGAATCTTGAAATAAATCTGCCATCCCTATCAGAGATAATAGAGATTGGTATTCCATGTCTGGAGACAACTTCCTTCAAATACAGTCGTGCTAACTTCTCCATCTTGTCATCTTCTCTTATTGGTAGGAAGTGTGCTGATTTGGTGAGACGATCAACTATTACCCAAATAGTATCAAAACCACTTGCAGTCCTTGGCAATTTAGTGATGAAATCCATGGTAATGTTTTCCCATTTCCATTCCGGGATTTCGGGTTGTTGAAGTAGACCTGATGGTTTCTGATGCTCAGCTTTGACCTTAGAACACGTCAAACATTCTCCTACGTATTTAGCAACATCGGCTTTCATACCCGGCCACCAAAAATGTTTCTTGAGATCCTTGTACATCTTCCCCGTTCCAGGATGTATTGAGTATCTGGTTTTATGAGCTTCTCTAAGTACCATTTCTCTCATATCTCCAAATTTTGGTACCCAAATCCTTTCAGCCCTATACCGGGTTCCGTCTTCCCGAATATTAAGATGCTTCTCCGATCCTTTGGGTATTTCATCCTTTAAATTTCCCTCTTTTAAAACTCCTTGTTGCGCCTCCTTTATTTGAGTAGTAATGTTATTATGAATCATTATATTCATAGATTTTACTCGAATGGGTTCTCTGTCCTTCCTGCTCAAGGCATCGGCTACCACATTTGCCTTCCCCGGGTGGTAACGAATCTCAAAGTCGTAATCATTCAATAATTCAATCCACCTACGCTGCCTCATATTCAGTTGTTTCTGATTAAATATGTGTTGAAGACTTTTGTGGTCGGTATATATAATACTTTTGACCCCATATAAGTAGTGCCTCCAAGTCTTTAATGCAAAAACAACCGCGCCTAATTCCAAATCATGCGTCGTATAATTTTGTTCATGAATCTTCAATTGTCTAGACGCATAAGCAATCACCTTCGTTCGTTGCATTAATACACAACCGAGACCTTGCTTTGATGCATCACAATAAATCACAAAATCATCATTCCCTTCAGGCAATGACAATATAGGAGCCGTAGTTAGCTTTTTCTTCAATAACTGAAACGCTTTCTCTTGTTCATCATTCCATTCAAATTTCTTCCCTTTATGCGTTAATGCAGTCAAGGGTTTTGCTATTCTGGAAAAGTCTTGGATGAACCTTCTGTAGTAACCAGCTAGTCCTAAAAACTGGCGTATGTGTTTCGGAGTTTTCGGGGTTTCCCACTTTTCAACAGTTTCTATCTTTGCCGGATCCACCTTAATACCTTCTTTGTTCACTATGTGACCGAGGAATTGAACTTCTTCCAACCAAAATGCACACTTTGAAAACTTAGCGTACAATTCTTCCTTCCTCAATACTTCTAACACCTTTCTCAAATGTTCACCGTGTTCTTGGTCATTCTTTGAGTAAATAAGTATGTCATCAATGAAAACAATGACAAACTTGTCAAGGTATGGTCCACACACTCGGTTCATAAGGTCCATGAACACAGCTGGTGCGTTAGTTAAACCAAACGGCATGACCATAAACTCGTAATGACCGTAACGTGTTCTGAAAGCAGTCTTTGGAATATCATCTTCTTTCACCCGCATTTGATGATACCCGGAACGTAAGTCAATCTTTGAATAAACAGACGAGCCTTGTAGTTGATCAAATAAGTCGTCGATTCTCGGTAGTGGGTAGCGGTTCTTGATGGTAAGTTTGTTCAACTCTCGGTAGTCGATACACAACCTGAATGTACCATCTTTCTTCTTGACAAACAAAACAGGAGCTCCCCACGGTGATGTGCTTGGTCGAATGAAACCACGCTCTAACAGTTCTTGTAATTGGCTTTGCAGTTCTTTCATCTCGCTGGGTGCGAGTCTGTAAGGAGCACGAGCTATTGGTGCAGCTCCTGGTACAAGATCTATTTGAAATTCAACAGATCAATGTGGGGGTAATCCCGGTAATTCTTTCAGAAATACATCGGGAAATTCTTTTGCAATGGGAACATCATTGATGCTCTTTTCTTCAGTTTGTACTTTCTCGACGTGTGCTAGAACAGCATAGCAACCTTTTCTTATTAGTTTTTGTGCCTTCAAATTACTAATAAGATGTAGCTTCGTGTTGCCCTTTTCTCCGTACACCATTAATGGTTTTCCTTTTTCTCGTATAATGCGAATTGCATTTTTGTAACAAACGATCTCTGCTTTCACTTCTTTCAACCAGTCCATATCAATTATCACATCAAAACTCCCTAACTCTACTGGTATCAAATCAATCTTAAATGTTTCGCTAACCAGTTTAATTTCTCGATTCCGACATATATTATCTGCTGAAATTAATTTACCATTGTCCATTCGTGTTCTCCTGGTTCGGGCAATTTCTAATAATGTGGCCCGGTTTTCCACATTTATAACAAACTACATTGGCATAACTTGCTCCGACACTACTTGCTCCGCCATTACTCATTCCGACACCATTTGTTCCTTTCGTTCTATTAACCCCTGGTCCGTAGACCTCACACTTCGCCGCGCTATGACCATTTCTTTTACACTTGTTGCAAAATTTGGTGCAGAACCCCGAGTGATTCTTTTCACACCTTTGGCATAGCTGCTTCTGATTGTTGTTGTTGTTGCGGTTATTATTGTTGTTGGGATGATTGTTGTAGTTGCTGTTGTTGTTGTTGTTGTTGTTGTTGGGCCGTTTGTTGTAGTTGCGATTGATGTTGCGATTGTTGTTGTTGTTGTATTGGTGATTCTTATCACCATTTTCCTCCCACTTTCTTTTGACTTGCTTCACATTGGCCTCTTCAGCAGTCTGTTCTTTAATTCTTTCTTCAATCTGGTTCACTAGTTTGTGAGCCATTCTACATGCCTGTTGTATGGAGGCGGGCTCGTGTGAACTTATATCTTCTTGGATTCTTTCCGGTAATCCTTTCACAAATGCGTCGATCTTCTCTTCCTCATCTTCGAATGCTCCTGGACACAATAGGCACAATTCTGTGAATCGTCTTTCGTACGTGGTAATATCAAATCCTTGGGTTCGTAACCCTCTAAGTTCTGTCTTGAGCTTATTGACCTCGGTTCTGGGACGGTACTTCTCGTTCATCAAGTGCTTGAATGCTGACCACGGTAGTGCGTACGCATCGTCTTGTCCCACTTGCTCTAGATAGGTATTCCACCATGTTAACGCATAACCTGTGAAGGTATGCGTAGCGTACTTTACTTTGTCCTTTTCAGTACACTTACTTATGGCAAACACCGATTCGACCTTCTCGGTCCACCGTTTCAATCCGATCGGTCCTTCGGTTCCATCAAATTCCAAAGGTTTGCAGGCAGTGAATTCTTTGTAGGTGCATCCTACACGATTTCCTGTACTGCTAGATCCAAGGTTATTGTTGGTATGTAGCGCAGCCTGTACTGCGGCTATGTTTGAAGCTAGAAAAGTACGGAATTCCTCTTCATTCTTATTCACGGTGTGTCGAGTAGTCGGTGCCATTTCCTTCAAAATAGTTAAATGGAACAAGTTAATCATGCAGAATATTAAGAGTAGTTAATAGTATTTCGTAGCATAATATGAACTCATTTATAAAAGCTTTTTCTTCATATTAGCGTTTTATAAGTTTAAATTCGGGTAGTACCTACCCGTTAAGTTCATACTTAGTAGCTAATATACAATTCAACTACTACAATTCTATATTAAAAACTGATTATAATAATATTTCGCGTTCAAACTTTTACACAATATTTTACAAACTTACAATACCGCTTATTTTACATATAGCATGAAATATAGCACACAATAAATTTGATACAAGATGGTTGTGAAGATAATTCTAGCTAGTACACAAGTCGTTCAGCAAAGGTAATAAAGACACGTAATTCATACGTCCAGAAACAAGTCATGCATTCTGGTTTTACTAGGATTACTTCCCATCCTTGGTCTTGTGGAACATAACCGTTATGGCCGTTGATAAGACAGCGTGTTGTAACGTCGTCAAAGGGACGAGGGTTACGTAATGTCCAACAGTCCCGTAACAATCTAAAAACCTCATTTCTTACCCCAATTACCGACTCCGTCACTTGTGGGAACGTTTTGTTTAATAGTTGTAGCCCGATGTTCTTGTTCTCACTTTGGTGAGAAGCGAACATTACTAATCCGTAAGCATAACATGCTTCTTTATGTTGCATGTTAGCCGCTTTTTCTAAATCACGAAGTCCAATATTCGGATATAGTGAGTCAAAATAATTTCTTAACCCATTGCGTAAAATAGCATTTGGGTTCCCCGCAATATATGCGTCAAAGTAAACACATCGTAACTTATGGATTTCCCAATGTGATATCCCCCATCTTTTGAACGAAAGCCTTTTATAAACCAAGGCATTCTTGGAACGTTCTTCGAATGTCTTACAAACTGATCTCGCCTTAAATAGTTGTGCCGAAGAATTCTGACCGACTCTAGACAAGATTTCATCAATCATGTCTCCGGGTAGGTCTCTTAAAATATTGGGTTGTCTATCCATTTTGTGTTTTTATTCTGTAAAATAGACAAGAGTTAGATTCATAAAAAAAAAATACTTATTAATACAAGCAATTTTTACATATATCATATAGCATAAGCACACTATATTACATATATTACACCACACGAATACAACTATCTTATTCCGACTCGCTTGTTTCTTCTTCTTCGGTTTTGGTTCGTTTTGCCAAGTTTCTAGGGATATATGATGTTCCCCTAATATGAGCCATCGTGATCCACATTGGTTTAGAAAAACCTGGTGGTTTAGAGGTTCCCGGGTCATTGTTACAACTTAAGGACTTCGGGGGTTGACGATACATATAAAGTTCATCGGGGTTGGAATTAGATTTCTCTATTTTTATGCCCTTTCCCTTATTATTTTCTTTTGCCTTTTTAAATTCAGTTGGGGTAATTTCTATAACATCATCGGAATTCTCGTTGGAATCCGATTCATCGGAGAATTGGTAATCCTCCCAATATTTTGCTTCCTTGGCGGAAACACCATTGACCATAATTAACCTTGGTCGGTTGGTTGAGGATTTTCTTTTACTTAACTGTTTTATTATTTCCCCCACCGGTTCTATTTCTTCATCCGGTTCCGATTCTTCTTCCGGTTCCGATTCTTCTTCCGGTTCCGACTCTTCTTCCGGTTCCTCTTCGGGAACTTGTGAATCAGTCCACGAATCATTCCAATTTACATTTGACTCTTCATTATTATTAGGTGAGTCAATGGGACTTGTTCTAGAGGTAGACATCTATCACATAATATCAAACGCGTTAAGAGATTAATATATCACATAATATTCACATGTTAAAAATATATAGTTTCCAACAAAATTTGTTAAGCAATCATTTTTCAAGTAAACACGGTCGAAGTCCAGACTCACTAATGCATCCTAACAAACTCGATAAGACACACTAATGCAAAATTCTGGTTCTCTAAGACCAACGCTCTGATACCAACTGAAATGTCCCGTTCTTATTGATTAAAAACGTTCCATATTAATTGATTTCGTTGCGAGGTTTTGACCTCTATATGAGACGTTTTTCAAAGACTGCATTCATTTTTAAACAAACCATAACCTTTATTTCATCAATAAAGGTTTAAAAAGCTTTACGTAGATTATCAAATAATGATAATCTAAAATATCCTGTTTACACACGACCATTACATAATGGTTTACAATACAAACATGTTACAACAAAATAAGTTTCTTGAATGCAGTTTTTACACAATATCATACAAGCATGGACTCCAAATCTTGTCCTTATTTAAGTATGCGACAGCGGAAGCTCTTAATAATCACCTGAGAATAAACATGCTTAAAACGTCAACAAAAATGTTGGTGAGTTATAGGTTTAACCTATATATATCAAATCGTAACAATAGACCACAAGATTTCATATTTCAATACACATCCCATACATAGAGATAAAAATCATTCATATGGTGAACACCTGGTAACCGACAATAACAAGATGCATATATAAGAATATCCCCATCATTCCGGGACACCCTTCGGATATGATATAAATTTCGAAGTACTAAAGCATCCGGTACTTTGGATGGGGTTTGTTAGGCCCAATAGATCTATCTTTAGGATTCGCGTCAATTAGGGTGTCTGTTCCCTAATTCTTAGATTACCAGACTTAATAAAAAGGGGCATATTCGATTTCGATAATTCAACCATAGAATGTAGTTTCACGTACTTGTGTCTATTTTGTAAATCATTTATAAAATCTGCATGTATTCTCATCCCAAAAATATTAGATTTTAAAAGTGGGACTATAACTCACTTTCACAGATTTTTACTTCGTCGGGAAGTAAGACTTGGCCACTGGTTGATTCACGAACCTATAACAATATATACATATATATCAAAGTATGTTCAAAATATATTTACAACACTTTTAATATATTTTGATGTTTTAAGTTTATTAAGTCAGCTGTCCTAGTTAGTAACCTACAACTAGTTGTCCACAGTTAGATGTACAGAAATAAATCGATAAATATTATCTTGAATCAATCCACGACCCAGTGTATACGTATCTCAGTATTGATCACAACTCAAACTATATATATTTTGGAATCAACCTCAACCCTGTATAGCTAACTCCAACATTCACATATAGAGTGTTTATGGTTGTTCCGAAATATATATAGATGTGTCGACATGATAGGTCGAAACATTGTATACGTGTCTATGGTATCTCAAGATTACATAATATACAATACAAGTTGATTAAGTTATGGTTGGAATAGATTTGTTACCAATTTTCACGTAGCTAAAATGAGAAAAATTATCCAATCTTGTTTTACCCATAACTTCTTCATTTTAAATCCGTTTTGAGTGAATCAAATTGCTATGGTTTCATATTGAACTCTATTTTATGAATCTAAACATAAAAGTATAAGTTTATAGTCAGAAAAATAAGTTACACGTCATTTTTGTAAAGGTAGTCATTTCAGTCGAAAGAACGACGTCTAGATGGCCATTTTAGAAAACATACTTCCACTTTGAGTTTAACCATAATTTTTGGATATAGTTTCATGTTCATAATAAAAATCATTTTCTCATAATAACAACTTTTAAATCAAAGTTTATCATAGTTTTTAATTAACTAACCCAAAACAGCCCGCGGTGTTACTACGACGGCGTAAATCCGGTTTTACGGTGTTTTTCGTGTTTCCAGGTTTTAAATCATTAAGTTAGCATATCATATAGATATAGAACATGTGTTTAGTTGATTTTAAAAGTCAAGTTAGAAGGATTAACTTTTGTTTGCGAACAAGTTTAGAATTAACTAAACTATGTTCTAGTGATTACAAGTTTAAACCTTCGAATAAGATAGCTTTATATGTATGAATCGAATGATGTTATGAACATCATTACTACCTTAAGTTCCTTGGATGAACCTACTGGAAAAGAGAAAAATGGATCTAGCTTCAATGGATCCTTGGATGGCTCAAAGTTCTTGAAGCAAAATCATGACGCGAAAACAAGTTCAAGTAAGATCATCACTTGAAATAAGATTGTTATAGTTATAGAAATTGAACCAAAGTTTGAATATGATTATTACCTTGTATTAGAATGATAACCTACTGTAAGAAACAAAGATTTCTTGAGGTTGGATGATCACCTTACAAGATTGGAAGTGAGCTAGCAAACTTGAAAGTATTCTTGATTTTATGAAACTAGAACTTTTGGAATTTATGAAGAACACTTAGAACTTGAAGATAGAACTTGAGAGAGTTCAATTAGATGAAGAAAATTGAAGAATGAAAGTGTTTGTAGGTGTTTTTGGTCGTTGGTGTATGGATTAGATATAAAGGACATGTAATTTTGTTTTCATGTAAATAAGTCATGAATGATTACTCATATTTTTGTAATCTTATGAGATATTTCATGCTAGTTGCCAAATGATGGTTCCCACATGTGTTAGGTGACTCACATGGGCTGCTAAGATCTGATCATTGGAGTGTATATACCAATAGTACATACATCTAAAAGCTGTGTATTGTACGAGTACGAATACGGGTGCATACGAGTAGAATTGTTGATGAAACTGAACGAGAATGTAATTGTAAGCATTTTTGTTAAGTAGAAGTATTTTGATAAGTGTATTGAAGTCTTTCAAAAGTGTATAAATACATATTAAAACACTACATGTATATACATTTTAACTGAGTCGTTAAGTCATCGTTAGTCGTTACATGTAAGTGTTGTTTTGAAACCTTTAGGTTAACGATCTTGTTAAATGTTGTTAACCCAATGTTTATAATATCAAAAGAGATTTTAAATTATTATATTATCATGATATTATGATATATAATATATCTCAGTATGATGTATATACAGTTAAATGTCGTTACAACGATAATCGTTACATATATGTCTCATTTCGAAATCATTAAGTTAGTAGTCTTATTTTTACATATGTATTTCATTGTTAATACACTTAATAATATATTTACTTATCATTTAACATAATTAACCAAGTGTATCAATATCTTAATATGATTCATATGTACCTAGTAAGACGTTGTTATAACGATAATCGTTATATATATCGTTTTCGAGTTTCTTAAATTAATAGTCTCATTTTTATGTATATAACTCATTGTTAAAATACCTAATGAGATACATACTTATAATAAAAACATGTTAACTATATATATAACCATATATATGTCATCGTATAGTTTTTACAAGTTTTAACGTTCGTGAATCACCGGTCAACTTGGGTGGTCAATTGTCTATATGAAACATATTTCAATTAATCAAGTCTTAACAAGTTTGATTGCTTAACATGTTGGAAATATTTAATCATGTAAATATCAATCTCAATTAATATATATAAACATGGAAAAGTTCGGGTCACTACAGACAGGTGTCTAAACCATGTTGTGGACATCCTCTTAATAACTTTCCAAATCTTGTCCACGCCTCATATAGAGTTTCATTTGGCTTCTGTGTGAACGTAACAATTTCTCCTTGAAGTCTTACGGCTTTAGATGCCGGAAAGAATTGTTTAAGAAATTTTTCAACTAAAACGTCCCATGTATCAATCGCCCCTTCAGGTAACGATTCCAACCAATCTTTGGCTTCTCCCTTTAAAGTCCAGGGAAATAACATAAGATATATCTGTTCATCCTCCACTTCTCTTATTTTAAATAGAGTGCAGATCCTATTAAAGGTACGAAGATGTTCATTTGGATCTTCCTTCGGCGCACCACTAAATTGGCATTGATTAGTCACCATGTGTAGAATTTGTCCTTTGATTTCATAATCTGGCGCATTAATGTCTGGATGAGTAATTGCGTGACCTTGGCCAGTGCGTTTAGCTCTCATTCGGTCTTCCATACTTAAAGGTTCCAGATTCTCCATAATTGAATTTGTTGAATCGGAATCACTAGAGGATTCTGATTTAATGGTTCGTTCCTCAACAATCTCTGTTTGAATGATTGGTGGTTCCGGAGGAAAATTTAATGGTTCAGGATTTATGAATCGTCCCTGAATATTCTCCGGATTCTCAATTGTGAGGTCGGGTTCAAAAAATGGATTATCGGAAATTTGAACTGGAGTACTTGGTCGACTGGATGACGATTCTAAAGAAAAATCAACGGCGGTAATATTTGCTAAATGTCTTGATCTAGTTACAGGTGGTGAACGTACAAAAGGTGGTGAACGTCTTGCTCGGTGCATTCACTGAATATCCTATTAGTTTTTAAAAAGGAAAGAAAAATTATATAAGTTATCCAATTAATAGACTTTTCTGATTTTGCCCACGTTTCGAATAGCCAAAAGATGCAGCAGAGGGGCAGGATTCGTTTGGTCTCAATATAATTGAGGACTGTTTGGCTCTAATAACCCGGTTCATGTACAAATCCAACTATTACTACGAACCAGAAAATTTTGATGTCTATCAATTTAACCACTTAAAATAAATTTTCGTAATTTTAAGAAATTTAGATAAAAAGTAGAAAAAATTCTAAGTCCTAAAAACTAGAATGACGAGAAATAAGAAAGAAAAAGAGCGCGTCGAAAAAGAAAAAGAAAAGGGTTGAAAAATAAAAGGCGTAGGAAAATAAGAAATAAAAAGAAATGACTTATAGAACTTAAAAACACTCGACTAACCCAACCTTATTACTATCACTAACTTAAAATTATAATCGCAAATTGAGATTACTAATTGGAATGATAATTGATACATAGGTAAAAGGTGTCTAAAAATATTAAAGCTTGCAAGAAAAATTATATCCCAAATGGCAATATCTTAAAAAGAAACTAAAACTTAAAAAGGCGTCGCAAAATTCTAAAGCACCTAAATCTTAGTCTAAAGAAAAAGCACTTAAGGGATTTTACGGCAAGGCCTAAAAATCTAGAAATAAAAATATAACTATGGCAAAAACTAAGTTTAAAACTAAAAACTAGCGAAAAATATAAATATTACGCTAAAACAATTAAAAAGGGACAAAATATAAAAATATACAAAAAGTTGTAAAAATTACAATTTTTATAAAAATATTATTTTTATATTATTTATTTTATTAAACTATTAATTTTATATTTTAATTAAACTAATTTAACTTTAAAATACAATTTAATTTAAAAACTTAAACTAATTATAATAATAATTAAGTAATTAGGGTTTATTAATAATAATAATAATTATCCGTAATAAATGTTGATTAGGGTTTCTGTCGGTGTCAGGGTGGCTCCGCGAGTTGCGGTGCCCGAAGCAGCAAACTCTGCGAGTCGCGGGGTTCCAAAATTCAAATGACAGGTTGATTAAAATTCGACGCGTTTTTTTTTTATATTTTCTGTTTTATATTTTCTGTTTAAATAAAAATATTTATATAATAAAAACTTATATTTAAAAACTAAAATAAAAATAGAACTACTTTATAATTTTAAAAATATCTTAAAAATAGATTTATATATATATTAATTTTTTTTTTCAGTTTTTGATTTTATGTTTTAAATAAAAACAAAATATTTAAATAAAACTTATGTTTTTATAAAATAAAAATAAAGAAACTTTATAAAACTTAAATATTTAACAAACTCTTAAAAATAATATATAAATTTTTGTTTTCTTTTTATATTTTTGAATAATTAAAAACGTATTTTTACAAAAGTGAATTTTAATAAAAGTAAACTAAAAATAAAAATCTTTTTTTTTTTCTTTCAAAATTTAGCGTTACGCTTCTGGCTTTTAAGCTAGATTGTCTCCGGCAGCGGTGCCAAAAATAACTTGATGTCGTGCGAGGTGTATATAAAATAGCTTTAAATTTTACAAGGAAATACTATTAAATACGATACATTTTTACACAAGATATTTATTTATTTATAGAATGGATATACTTAAACCTTGCTACAACACTTATAGGCAGTGTACCTAATCGTACAGTAGTGTAGTTTTTAGTAAGTCCGGTTCGTTCCACAGGGAAAATCTTTAAACAAAGCTTAACGCTATATTAGTTTACTTTTATAAAAATACAAATATATATATATATATATATATATATATATATATATATATATATATATATAAGTAATATTATTATTATAAAGGGGGGTTTTTACCGTTTAATGACCGGTTTGTCGATTTTAAAACTTTAGTCGCAGTTAAAACCAAATGTAAAATAATAAATAAATACAAGACTTAATTTAACGCGTAAAGTAAATAACGATAATGAAATTGCGAATAATAAAAGTGCGATAAAATAAACTTGCGATTAAAAAGTACGATAATTAAAAGTGCAATTAAATACAATAACATTAAATAAAAATGTAATAATTAGAAGTGCAATTAAATATAAAATAAAGGAAATTAAATATGAAATAAAAGAATTATGCTTATTTAAACTTCCATAATCATGATGTTTGACGTGTTGATTTTAGTTTTATGCCCATGGGTTAATTGTCCTTTGTCCTGGATTATTTAATATGTCCGTCTGGTTTTTGTCCATAACAGTCCATCAGTCATAAATATAAAGTGCGAGTGTCCTCGTCAAATTATTCTTATACCCGAAGTTAAATATTCCAACTAATTGGGGACTTAAACTGTAACAAGATTTTAATACTTTGTTTAATAATTACACCAGGATGTCGACTGAGTGTAACCCAAGGTTTTAATATTTTGTTATCAATTATACCAAGTTTCCTTGTACATAATTTCACCCCTGTTTTAATTATTCTAGTGGCTATTAATCCATTCCCGTGTCCGGTTAAATGAACGATTATTCGTACATATAAATACCCCGCCCATCGTGTTCGATCGAGTGTATATGGTAATTTATAGGGACGCCCAATTGTAAATCTTTATATTAACATTAACAAACTATCATTTAGTTAAACAAATATAAAGCCCATTAATAGCCCATAGTCTAATTTCCACAAGTGTCGTTCTTTTGTCCAAACTCCAATTATGGTACAAAGCCCAATTACCCAATTTTAGTAATTAGCCTAACATCATGATTACTTCGGATTAAATAAGCATAATAATAACTTAGCTACGAGACATTAATGTAAAAAGGTTGAACATAACTTACAATGATTAAAAATAGCGTAGCGTTACACGGACAGAATTTCGACTTACACCCTTACAATATTCGCTAACATACCCTTATTATTAGGAATTAAAATTAAAATTAAAATTAAAAAATAAATATATATATTTTACGTATACATATATAGAGAGATTGAATTTTTTGGATTATAAAAATGATCAGAATTCGTTTGGCTTTATAGGGAATTGAGTTCAGGGGTACTCCGCGACTCGCGGCAATTTTTGCCTTCAAACTCCGCGAGTCGCGGAGTTTGAAAATACAGCTCACCCTCATTTGGCTTCTTTCTTGCCGACGATTTATAAATATATTATAATATATATATATTAATTTTAAGAATTAATTATATATTATATTATATTTATGTGCATAGTTAACTCGTAATTTTTAGTCCATTGCGTCGAACGTTGAGAGTTGACTCATGTCCCGGTTCCGGATTTTCGAACGTCCTTGCGTACAATTTTATATTTTGTACTTTGCGTTTTTGAATCTTGTACTCTTGTAATTTCGAGACGTTTCTCATCAATATTTGGAACCTCTTTGATTGTACTTTGTACTTTTGAGCTTTTTGGACCTTTGCGTCTTCAATTCATCGAATCTGTCTTTTGTCTTCACCTTTTATTATTTAAACGAATATCACTTGTAAATAGAACAATTGCAACTAAAAGCTTGTCTTTCTTGAGGAATAATGCTATGAAATATATGTTCGTTTTTAGCATTATCAGCTAACTTAATGATTTAAAACCTGGAAACACGAAGAACACCGTAAAACCGGACATACGCCGTCGTAGTAACACCGCGGGCTATTTTGGGTTAGTTAATTAAAAACTATGATAAACTTTGATTTAAAAGTTGTTCTTCTGAGAAAATGATTTTTCTTATGAACATGAAACTATATCCAAAAATCATGGTTAAACTCAAAGTGGAAGTATGTTTTTCAAAATGGTCATCAAGACGTCGTTCTTTCGACTGAAATGACTACCTCTTATAATATTGACTTGTAACCTGTATTTCAGACTATAAACTTATAATTTTTCTATTTAGATTCATAAACTTAAGTTCAATATGAAACCATAGCAACTTGAATCACTCAAAACTGATTTGAAACGAAGAAATGACGGGTAAAACAAAATTGGATAAATTTGCTAGTTTTAGCTACGAAAATTTTATAACAAATCTAGACTAAACATATCCTAACTAATTTATATTGTATTGTACATATTATGAAATCTTGGGATACCATAGACACGTATACAATGTTTTGACATATCATATATATATATATATATATATATATATATATATATATATATATATATATATATATATATATATATATATATATATATATATATATATATATATATATATATATATATATATATATATATATATATATATTCGGAACAACCATAGACACTCTATATGCAGTAATATTTGAGTTAGCTACACAGGGTTGAGGTTGATTCCAAAATAATATATATACTTTAAGTTGTGATCAAGTCTGAGACTTGTAGACACTGGGTCGTAGATTGATTCGAGATAATATATATTGCTTTATTATGTACATCTAACTGTGGACAACTAGTTGTAGGTTACTAACGAGGACTGCTGACTTAACAAACTCAAATCATTAAAACGTAATAAAAATATTGTAAATATATTTTGAACATACTTTAATATATATGTACATATTTGTTATAGGTTCGTGAATCGACCAGTGGCCAAGTCTTACTTTCCGACGAAGTAAAAATCTGTGAAAGTGAGTTATAGTCCCACTTTTAAAATCTGATATTTTTGGGATGAGAATACATGCAGTTTTATAAATGTTTTACGAAATAGACACAAGTAATTGAAACTACATTCTATGGTTGAATTATTAAACCGAATATGCCCCTTTTAGCTTGGTAGCCTAAGAATTAGGGAACTGGCCCCTAATTGACGCGAATCCTAAAGGTAGATCTACGGGAACTAACAACCCCCATTCTGGAATTTGGAATGCTTTAGTACTTCGAGTTTATCATGTCCGATGGGTGTCCCGGAATGATGAGGATATTCTATATGCATCTTGTTAATGTCGGTTACCAGGTGTTCACCATATGAATGATTTTTGTCTCTATGCAGTTTGCGAAATGCCTGATATGAGATGTGTTATAAAAATGAAATCTTGTGGTCTATTATTATGATTTGAAAATGTGACGCCCCGTACAAAACCATCATTTATGAACCATCAACAACAGGATCATTACAAGGTCAAACACTATATGCGGTTTCAAAATAAGTTTGCATTCATAAAATGAAGTGACGTTTTAACCAACGTCAAATGTTTAACAACCCAAAGTATGCTTCTACGAATAGAAAGCAATAATAGTACGTGACCCATAGGTCATTACAAATACATCGTTTCAAAAGTAATATTGTTTGAATGCAAATTAAACGTTTCATGCGGTGACATCTCTAATAAGCGCATCGGGAGTCTACAAAGCATGCCAACTTCAGCGGAAGCAAGCAAACCTTAAGCACCTGAGAAAAACATGCTTAAAATGTCAACACAAAGGTTGGTGAGCTATAGTTTAAGTATAACAGCAATGTAAGGTAGGCCACGAGATTTCAGTGCTTCAACAGCGTTTCAAAACAGTATGAAGAGTATATGTATAACCGTGGGCACTTGTTAACTAACTTAACGTAAATAACATCCCCTAAAAGTACACTTGACGAGTGCGTAAGTTTATGAAGTATTAAACACCCGTTAAATGCTAGCACTACTAGCCCGAGTGGGGATGTCAAACCCTATGGATCCATATCTAAGATTCTCGTTCACCGGTTCAAAGACCAATGACTAAACGTTACCGAGCTAAGGGGAAAGTTTATGCTGTTGTATAACCCACACATATATAAAGTTTAAGTACTCATGCCTAGTATGTAGAATGTAAAATGCGCATGTATTCTCAGTTCTCAAAATAGTTAAAGTAAAAAGGGATGCTATAACTCACAGTGGAAAGTAGTAAAAGTCGATACGCGGGAATAGTAAGCAAGTGGTTGGTCCGAAAGGTCCTCAACCTAAGTCAAAAGTTACTAAGTCAGTAAATCATTCCCAAAGGTTTAAAATTATGTAAATTAGGTCTTAAGTACCATCATCATTCATCATTAAACAAAAAGTGTAAAGTAAGTTTTAAGTCAAGACTAGGGTTTGAAATAAAGGCTGACTTCGTTCAGTCGCCACGACCTCTAAACAAACTGAAATGAGGTGAGAACAGTGGCCGTGGTTCCGTATATGAGTCCCCTAGAGGCTGACCAATTTCCAGAACCAAACTCGTCTTCCTTTGACCGTGGTGACGGTTTAAGTGCAAGTAGGTCAGAAATTTCAGAACAACGTTAATAGGGTGTAGTGACTTTCGGGAGGCTATAGATCCTAAACCGTAACTTGGATTAAGACGAGGTCTAAACGGAAAATTATCTACTCGAACCAAAATAACTGAAAATCAACTTTCCAGTAGCCCAGGTAGTCTGATCAGTTTCAGGAACAGTAAGTAAAGGTGTTCCGGTGGGTTCTTGGTGCTTGATGCTCATCCCGGTTCTCATCCTTGATGCGTATAGCTTCAAGTGTACAACTCGTTGATGTGTTTGCATCATCTTAACCAAGTTTTGAACATCATAAAACTAGTGTAAGTCTAAGATATGTAGCACAACTCACTTAAGAGTTGTATGTAGTTTGATGAACCAAAGTTACATCAAGATCTTAGATCCGACACATACATGAGTTCTACTAGTAATATTAAGCTACAAACTTGAAAGTAAACTAAATAATCAAGATCTTAAGTTGTAGAACATAATTATTAGTTAGATCTTGAAGATCCTAGATCCGAAAGTCTAGATCTAAAGTTCTTAAGTTAAACCCTAAGTTATATAACTTGGATCTTAACTTTAATGAAACCATAAGTCATGAACTTTGGTTTTAAATCTTGTAATGTGTATGTAAGCTTATAAGCTCTTGTTCACAACAAAATTAGAAGACCATAAGCTATAGAAACTTAGATCCAACATAAGTTTATGAAGTTGTAACTAGAAAGTTAAACCTCCATGTTCTTGAACTTATAAAGTTAACTTTAGTTCAAGAAAAATGAGATCAAGATTAACTAGTAATACTTGACCAATAACAACAAGAATCACGAATTTAAAACATGTACAAAGGAAGAAATAAGTTAAATCTACAAGTGATAAGTTCATGGTTGTTCATACTTTGAAAGATTCAAGCCAAGGCTTTGATCTTTTAAGAAAGTAAACCTTAAGTTTACAAACATGAACACAAGTATGATTATAAACTCATGAACTTTTCTTTTAACAAGTTTTATGGAGGAATCAAACTATAAACTTGATCCTCTTTGATTCTCGTATGTTCTTATATGAACAAGATAATATGAAGAATAAACTAGAAAGTTTGATTCTTATAACTAGTAAGTAAACAATAACAACAAAAGAACAAGTAACAAAACAAGCAAATGATGATGATATTCATGTTTATATTTCGGTTTTTAAAGAAAAGAAAGAAGAAAAAAAATAGTTCATGTTACTTACAATGTAGAGAGAAAATGAGAGAAAAATGTAAGTAAGTTGTGTGTGTGAAGAATGAAGTGAAGTAATACAAGTAAGTAAGTATACAAAAAAAAAAAAAAAAATTTTGAACTCCCTTTTACCCATTGAAAGTCGACGGTTTTGAGGACCAAAGGGGAAAGGTCCAAATCTACTTTCTAGCATGGGAGAATGGTGTGAGCTTGAAGAAGTAATAAAGTTAAATGGTGTTGGAATGAGGTGTAAGTATACATGAAACTAGTCTTTACATAACACTAATTAATCTAGTTATATCTTAATGTAATACTTGCATAATAATGGGCTAACTTAGTTGATTAAGTGTGTAGGGTGGGCTTCCAAGTCCATGTACATGAGTCCATTAAAAAAAGCCCAAGTCTAAGTAAGTAACAAATTAAATAAAAAACCCAAGTAATTAACTAGTAACATTAGTTAATTAAAAATGATTAATAATAATTAATCATGAATGTAAATAATATTCAAAATATTATTCGTGAAAAGTACGTGTGTCACAAAGACAAGTCGGGCCATGAAAAGTTAAATACGGTAACAAGTAACACGTATAAGAAAACGTTTATTAAAACACAAGCATTAATAATAAATTATTAATAATTAAACGTTGGAAAATCCAGGGTCGTTACATTACCCACCTGTTAAAGAAAATTTCGTCCCGAAATTTTAAGCTGAGGTAGATGGAGGAGTTGGGAAAAGGTGAGGATACTTTTGCATCATTTGATCCTCTCGTTCCCAAGTAAACTCAGGTCCTCGTTTGGCATTCCATCGTACTTGGACGATCGGAATCTTGTTGTGTTTCAAAGTTTTGACCTCACGGTCCATAATTTCGATAGGCTCTTCCACGAAGTGGAGTTTGTCATCAATCGTAAGTTCCTCCAATGGTATGACATGTTCCAGTTCAGCAAGACACTTCTTCAAATTCGATACATGAAAGGTGGGATGAACTGAGCTCAATTGAGTTGGAAGATCCAAACGGTAAGCAACGGGTCCAACACGCTCCAAGATTTCAAAAGGACCAATGTATCACGGGTTGAGCTTCCCACGTTTTCTAAAAAGAATCACACCTTTCCAAGGTGCAACCTTCAACATTACACGGTCACCCACGTTGAATTCGAAGTCTTTACGTTTAAGGTCGGCATAACTCTTTTGGCGATCACGGGCAGTCTTGAGTCTCGCTTGAATTTGGACAATCTTCTCAGTTGTTTCATGGACTATCTCAGGTCCGGTGATTTGCATTTCACCTACTTCGGCCCAACAAATAGGAGATCGGCACTTGCGGCCATACAGCGCTTCAAAAGGTGCGGCATTAATACTCGAATGATAACTGTTGTTGTAAGAGAACTCGGCTAGCGGCAAATGCCTTTCCCAAGCCTTTCTAAATTCAATAACACATGCACGCAACATGTCTTGTAAAGTCTGAATTGTACGTTCGCTTTGTCCGTCGGTCTGTGGGTGATACGCAGTACTCATGTCGAGACGGGTTCCCAAGGCTTCTTGTAAAGAACGCCAAAATATGGAAGCAAAACGGGGATCGCAATCTGAGATGATCGATAAGGGCACACCATGACGAGATACAACCTCTTTTATGTATAGTTGAGCGAGTCTTTCCATCGTATCCGTTTTCTTCATGGCTAAAAAGTGTGCAGATTTGGTAAGACGGTCAACGATAACCCAGATGGTATCGTATCCGCCCACCGTCTTTGGTAACTTCGTAATGAAATCCATTGTTATCCTTTCCCACTTCCATTGCGGGATTTTCGGTTGTTGAAGTAATCCAGAGGGCTTCTGATGTTCGGCCTTAACTTTTGAGCAAGTCAAACACTTACCAACATAAGTTGCAACATCCTTCTTAAGATTCGGCCACCAATACTGTTCTTTGAGATCGTGGTACATTTTACCAACTCCTGGATGAATCGAATATCTCGACTTGTGGGCTTCATATAATATAAGGCTCCGTAACTCTCCATAACGAGGTACCCAAATTCTTCCGGTATAGCATCGGAGTCCAGTCTCCTTAACTTCAAATTGAGAAACGAGAATGTTCAAGTTTTCATGAGATATATTCTCTTCCTTGAGAGCCTCATCTTGGGCTGCTCGGATCTGGATATTGAGGTTTGAATGAATGGTGATGTTCAGTGCCCGAACACGAAGAGGTGCCATCCTCTCCTTTCTGCTCAAAGCGTCAGCTACGACAATGGCATTGCCAGGGTGATAATGAAGTTCACAATCATAGTCATTCAGTGTCTCAATCCATCGACGCTGTCTCATATTCAGTTGTTTCTGATCAAAGATGTATTGGAGGCTTTTATGATTGGTGAAAATAGTGCTCTTTGTTCCATAAAGGTAGTGTCTCCATAGTTTTAATGCAAAGACAACGGCTCCAAGCTCGAGATCGTGCATTGTGTAATTTTGCTCGTGAATCTTCAGTTGTCGGGAGGCGTAAGCGATAACCTTTGTTCGTTGCATCAGTACACAACCAAAACCACTTTTCGAAGCATCGCAATAAACGACAAAATCGTCACTGCCTTCAGGAAGTGATAAGATAGGTGTGGTATTTAACTTCTTTTTCAAAGTTTGAAATGCAGATTCTTGTTCGGGTTCCCAAATGAACTTCTTCCATTTGTGAGTCAGCGAGGTCAAAGGACGTGCAATCAGAGAGAAACCTTCAATAAATCTTCGGTAGTAACCGGCGAGGCCTAAAAATTGGCGGATATGAGTTGGAGTAGTGGGGGTCTCCCACTTGCTGATAGTTTCAATCTTTGCGGGATCAACTTTGATACCCTGGTCGCTCACAACATGACCCAGAAATTGGACTTCCTTCAACCAAAATTCACACTTGGAGAATTTGGTATAAAGTTGCTCTTGTCTCAAGAGTTCAAGCACTAGACAAAGATGTTGTTCATGTTCTTCTTCGCTTTTGGAGTAGATGAGGATATCATCTATGAAGACGATAATGAACTTGTCCAGGTATGGCTTGCAGACACGATTCATGAGGTCCATGAACACGGCAGGTGCGTTGGTTAAACCGAATGGCATCACGAGAAACTCATAATGACCATAACGAGTTCTGAATGCAGTCTTCATCACATCGCTCTCTTTCACCCTCAACTGGTGATAACCGAATCGCAAATCGATCTTAGAGTAAATGCTCGATCCTTGCAGTTGATCAAGAAGATCGTCAATTCTGGGAAGAGGATACCGATTCTTAATCGTCAATTTGTTGAGTTCACGGTAGTCGATACACATGCGGAAGGATCCGTCCTTCTTCTTCACAAACAAAACAGGTGCGCCCCAAGGCGAGAAACTTGGTTGGATAAATCCACGGTCAAGCAGTTCCTGTAGTTGACTCTGCAATTCTTGCATCTCAGAAGGTGCGAGTCGATAAGGTGCGCGAGCTACAGGTGCAGCTCCTGGCATTAAATCGATTTGAAACTCCACTGCTCTTGATGGTGGTAATCCAGGCAATTCCTCTGGAAAGACGTCGGGAAATTCGTTCACAATTCTTACATCATCCACGCTCTTCACCTTGGTTTCTAATGTTTTCACATGTGCTAGAACAGGAAGACGTCCTTTCTTCATGATCTTTTGTGCTTTCATGCAACTAATGAGATTCAGCTTCGAGCTACATCTCTCTCTGTAAATAATCAGTGGCTCACCTTCTCCATGTGGTATACGAAGAGCTTTATCTCCACAGATAATGTCAGCCCTTATCTTGGTCAACCAGTCCATACCGACAATAACATCAAAGCTTCCCAACTTAATGGGTATCAAGTCAATCTCAAAATCCACACCAGCTATGTTGATAATAGCTCCTCGGCTAATTTGGTCAACTTTCTCAAGTTTTCCAATGGCTACTTCTACAAGCATACTCTCCTTTAAAGGAACTGACAACCAATTTATCTTAGAGCAAAAGTGTCTACATACATAACTTCTATCGGTACCAATATCAAATAGGACAGAAGCTAATAGATTGTTGATAGTAAATATACCTGTGACCAAGTCGGGTTCTCACGGGCATCCCTTGCGTTTACGTTGAATGCTCTGCTACGCGGTGGTCTGCCATCCTTTCACTTGTTGGGACACTCATTTCTGAAGTGGCCCATCTGTTCGCATTCATAGCACTTTCTCGGTCCCGTGGGGTTCGGCTTCCCAGTCATGGTGGTGATCATGCAGTCCTTGCCAATATGCCCGGTCCTTTTGCATTTTTCACAGACAACATTACAGTACCCGGTATGGTGCTTGTAGCACCTCTTGCACTGTGGTAGAGTACCCTTATAGTTAGAGTTCAAGCTAGAGTTCGGATTGGGGTTCCTCCCATCGTTGTGTCTTTTAGCGGGGGTTTGATCATAGGTTCTCCCTTTGTTGTTGTCCCACTTACGCTTCTCACTGCTAACCCCCGATTCGGATTTTGCCTTTTCCGGTTCATCGATGATAATTTGGTTCATTAAGGTGTGCGCCATGCGCATTGCTTCTGGGACATCAGCTGGATTTGAAGAGGTGACATTTCCCTTAATGGTCTTAGGAAGTCCCCACAAGTACCTTTCCATGCGCTTAAACTACGGGGTAACCATCGTTGGACACATTAGAGCTAATTTCAGATACCTACGGTTGTAACCATCAAGATCGTTTCCAACAACCTTCAACTGCCAAAACTCAGTTTCCATCTTCTGTATCTCCGTTCTAGGGCAGTGCTCTTCGATCATAGCCCCCTTAAATTCCTCCCATGGGGTAGCATACGCCTCATCAATACCCTTTGCTTGAGCCAGTGTGTTCCACCAAGTTAGGGCGCCGTCAGACAGTGTACATGAGGCATACTTTGTTTTGTTAATCTCAGAGCAGTTGATAACTCGGAACACAGATTCTAATTTCTCAAACCACCTAGTGAGACCAACTGGCCCCTCAGTACCACTAAAGTTGTGGGGCTTGCAGCTTTGGAATTCCTTATAAGTACATCCATTACGAATGGGCTGGTTAACTGGTGGGGCTTGGGAGTCCATTTTCGCTAAAGCTGCGGCTACTCGTTTAGTGATCATTTCTTCGATCTGTGCTGCTGTGGGCGTTGATCTTCCATTGGCCATTGATGTTCTAAACAAAAATTTTGACTCAAGTCAAAATCTAGTATTCAAATAATAATAATACAGTATATGGTAACCAGCATGGAATCAACACAACACATGCCAATTAAGTAACGCAAATAGATTCAGATACCACAAAATCATCATACAGTAACGTAAATGGAACACCGTACAAGGATTAAACAACACTAAGTTACATTCATTAATAAAAAGTTGCATACATCCGCATAGGTTCGTACAATACATAAGTAAAACATGAAACTACAAACGAGATTACATAATGAAATCTAATACAAAAGCCCTATGGTAACGGTGGGTAAAGGATGTCCATCACGTGGGACATCTGGTCCTCGAGCTCAGTGACCCGAGCACGGAGGATCTCCACTTCCCTCGTCAGTTCCTCGACAGAGGGAGATGGTAGGACAGGCGGTGCTGATGGTGTAGGTGGTACTGGTGGTGCAGATGGTCCGGCACTAGAAGTAGATGCTGCGTATCGGGAAGCCTTACGTATGAATGGATCAGCAGGATACGGCACAAGCCACTTACGGGTGGAAACTCTAGTCCTCAGTCCATGTGCTTTAACGGACGATCTCCCTCCGTTAACCCCAGGAATAACAGTACCGTTGAAACGATACTGCTTCTTTGGCGGGGTAGAGGGTGGCTGCACGGGTGCTTCCTCGGGATCCTCATCGGAATCCTCGTCACTGGAGTCATCAGAGGATGAGTCGTCAGATGATGAGTCGTCGGAATCATCTGGGGGTGGCTGCACGGGTGGCTCTGCTCGACCGGCCATCATCAGTCAGTATCTGAAAGGCGGGATCGACACGAGACGTCTATTAGGAAGGTGTCGGCACCAATGGTTATGCTCATTAAGGAATGGACCTTCCCCAAGTTCTGCGGAAATCACAGCACCACCGGGATGGTGCTGTGGCTCCGAGGGTCCTGGGAAAATTGGAGCTGGAATCTCCTGTAGGTCCTCGGCTCCGTGTGAGGTGATCACTGGGTCGGGTGCATGGCTACTGGCTCCAGAGGATGAAGCGCCAGAGTCACTGGAGGGTGTCGATGACGGGATCTGGGAATCGGCAACAATGGCAGGCGAGGTGGCGGATGAGTCTGAGTCGCTCTCCAAAATGATAACAGGTGGAATATCCGACATCTGAACAAGGAAAAATAACTTTTTCCATGTCAGTAAGTCATAAAGCAAGCACGTATTAGGCAAAGTAACTACGACAGTCTAGATCATGTATAACGGTAAGTAGCATGGCAATAACAACAAGTATCATGCAATCGAAAGCAGATAGTAGCATGCAGTAGTGAAAGCAAGTAACAGTATACAGTATATAGCAGTAAAAGTAAGCAGCAGCACGCATTAAGTTCCGTAGAAACAAGTAAACTAGCAAGTTGTAGATTAGTCCTATTAGTGAATCCTACTCGGTCGGGTCTAGACTCACTAATTCAACCTAATTCCATACAACCAATGCTCTGATACCAAATGTGACGCCCCGTACAAAACCATCATGTACAGACCATCGACAACAGGATCATTACAAGGTCAAACACTACATGCGGTTTCAAAATAAGTTTGCATTCATAAAATGAAGTAACGTTTTAACCAACGTCAAATGTTTAACAACCCAAAGTATGCTTCTACGAATAGCAAGCAATAATAGTACGTGACCCATAGGTCGTTACAAATGCATCATTTCAAAAGTAATATTGTTTGAATGCAAATTAAACATTTCATGCGGTGACATCTCTAATAAGCGCAGCGGGAGTCTACAAAGCATGACAACTACACCAGAAGCAAGCAAACCTTAAGTACCTGAGAAAAACATGCTTAAAACGTCAACACAAAGGTTGGTGAGCTATAGTTTAAGTATAACAGTAATGTAAGGTAGGCCACGAGATTTCAGTGCTTCAACAGCGTTTCAAAATAGTATGAAGAGTATATGTATAACCGTGGGCACTTGGTAACTAACTTAACGTAAATAACACCCCCTAAAAGTACACTTGGCGAGTGCGTAAGTTTATGAAGTATTAAACACTCGTTAAATGCTAGCGCTACTAGCCCGAGTGGGGATGTCAAACCCTATGGATCCATATCTAAGATTCGCGTTCACCGGTTCAAAGACCAATGACTAAACGTTACCGAGCTAAGGGGAAGTTTATGCCGTTGTATAACCCACACATATATAAAATTTAAGTACTCATGCCTAGTATGTAAAACGTAAAATGAGCATGTATTCTCAGTTCCCAAAATAGTTAAAGTAAAAAGGGATGCTATAACTCACAGTGGAAAGTAGTAAAAGTCGATACGCGGGAATAGTAAGCAAGTGGTTGGTCCGAAAGGTCCTCAACCTAAGTCAAAAGTTACTAAGTCAGTAAATCATTCCCAAAGGTTTAAAAGTATGTAAATTAGGTCTTAAGTACCATCATCATTCATCATTAAACAAAAAGTGTAAAGTAAGTTTTAAGTCAAGACTAGAGTTTGAAATAAAGGCTGACTTCGTTCAGTTGCCACGACCTCTAAACAAAGTGAAATGAGGTGAGACTAGTGGCCATGGTTCCGTATATGAGTACCCTAGAGGCTGACCAATTTCCAGAACCAAACTCGTCTTTGTTTGACCGTGGTGACGGTTTAAGTGCGAGTTGGTCAGAAATTTCAGCACAACGTTAATAGGGTGTAGTGACTTTCGGGAGGCCATAGATCCTAAACCGTATAAAATTGTGATAAATAAAAATGAGATAAATAAAATGACAATAAATAAAAGTGCGATAATTAAAAGTGAAATTAAATATGAAATAAAGGAAATTAAATATGAAATAAAGGAATTATGCTTATTTAAACTTCCGTAATCATGATGTTTGACGTGTTGATTTTAGTTTATTCCCGTGGGTTAATTGTCCTTTGTCCTGGATTATTCAATATGTCCGTCTGGTTTTTGTTCATAACAGTCCATCAGTCATAAATATAAAGTGCGAGTGTCCTCGTCAAATTATCCTTATATCCGAAGTCAAATATTCCAACTAATTGGGGACTTAAACTATAATTACACCAAGTGTCCTTGTATATAATTCACCCCTATTTTAATAAGTCCATTAACTATTAATCAATTCCCGTGTCCGGTTAAATGAGCGATTATTAGTACTTATAAATATCTCGCCCATCGTGTCCGATCGAGTGTATATGGTTATTTATAGGTACGTCCAATTGTAAATCTTTATATTAAATTAACAAACTATTATTTAATTAAACAAATATAAAGCCCATTAATAGCCCATAGTCTAATTTCCACAAGTGTCGTTCTTTTGTCCAAACCCCAATTATGGTCCAAAGCCCAATTACCCTGTCTTAATATTTTAGCCCAACATCACGATTACTTCGGCTTAAATAAGCATAATAATAACTTAGCTACTAGACATTAATTTAAAAAGGTTGAACATAACTTACAATGATTAAAAATAGCGTAGCGTTACACGGGCAGAATTTCGATTTACACCCTTACAACATTCGCTAACATACCCTTATTATTAGAATTTAAAATTAAAATTAAAATTAAAAATATATATATATGTATACGTTGAGATTGAGGAGAAGAAAAAGATATATATTTGATCAACCAAAACTGCGAATTTATAGGAGTGTGGCCTGATACCTACTGCCATGCGATCGCATGGAAAATGCACCTCCAGGCCATGCGATCGCATGACCTCTTTTTCCAGCTCACATGAGCTTGTTTTCTTTCTTGCCGACGGTTTTTAATATAATATATAATATATAAATAATTTATAGAATTATTTAAATATTATATTATATTTGTATGCATAGTTGACTTGTAATTTTTTGTCCGTTGCGTCGAGTGTTGAGAGTTGACTCTGGTCTCGGTTCCGGATTTTCGAACGTCCTTGCGTACAATTTAATATCTTGTATTTTGCGTTTTGCGTCTTGTACTTTTGTAATTTTGAGACGTTTCTTATCAATAATTTGAACCACTTTGATTGTACTTTGTACTTTTGAGCTTTTTGGTCATTTGCGTCTTCAATTCGTCGAATCTGTCTTTTGTCTTCACCTTTTATTATTTAAACGAATATTACTTGTAAATAGAACAATTGCAACTAAAAGCTTGTCTTTCTTGAGGGATAATGCTATGAAATATATGTTCGTTTTTAGCATTATTAAATATTCCCACTTGAGCGTTGCTTGTCCTCAAGCAATATAGTCTTGAAATAAAAATACTAGAATCACTTCTTTATTCTTCACACTTTGTACATCAGTGATTTCTATACGGTGGTATGAACAATGGTAGTAACGATGTGGTTTACAGTCCCACATGACTATAAAAATTTAGATCCTTTAGGAAATTGGATCTTTATGAAAACATTTGATCTTTTTAAAAAATTAAATTTAGCTTTTACCCTAGATAAGTTTTCCGGAATAACCCTTCACCGGTGTTTGCAAATTGTTTTTGTGAGTTTGGTGGGTTTCAGATTTGAAAATTTTTAGCTCAAAACTTGCGGTTTTGTGTCACCCACTTGCTAACTTTGTATTGGGAAAGCAACACGTCCAGTATACTTGCTCCGTATATTACCTTTCGATAAACTTCCGTCCGGTTGTAAAGGAAAGTGTTGAACAAGCAACTGTTAAGGCAATGTCCCATGACATGCTTTTAATTATGGTCTATAATATGTCGGATGCAATTACTATCCTTTGTAGGAGCAATAGTAAAGCTCACCCTATAATTTTTCGGTCTGGCACAAGGTCCTGTCTTTGACCATGCAATGCAACCACCGTTCTTACGGTTGACACCTGATTTGGTTCAGGTAACCTAATGAATTCCAGGTGAATTCCTAGAATTTTACGTTCAATGGTATTGAACGCATTGAAAATGGGTTTTCAGAAAACAAATCGGTTTGTAATTTGATCAAAATATTTTCTCGTTCAAGCTCGAGTTTAGATATCATCGAATTCCATGAGTTTGTAATTCTCAATCTTTAAAGTCAATCTCAAAGATTGAGTAATATCAGTCTTAAAAGCTGATTTTTGATCTTTTAAGGAGATTATCCTTTCTGGGGGTCTGATTCATTAGTCTTATCAAGCTAATTTGCACGGCGCCCTCTCCATTTTACGAGACAGATCCTCTCATGGTTAGGATAAGTCTGACCACTTGGCGACCCTGTTTGATGCTGAGGTCCGTGGATTTCCAGATGATTTTCGAGAAAACTTTTCAAGATTTTTCGTAGACTCTACAACTGGTCTGGACGACAACTTCCTGACCTAAATCAAGAAGCGCGTTTCTTTTTCGGAAGACTTTACTTCCTTTTAATGATGGAATTGATTCATCATGTAGATCCATCTTTCTTTCAAATATATTATAGTAAATCGGGTAAAACTGATTAGTTTAGTGCAAAGCAAAAGTATCTTCAATTATTTGTTACAGAAATATGTGATATATGTTCAAAATAACTTGGCAAATTTTTCCCACACTTGGCTTTTATTTTCCTTTCTTTGCCTTTTTATTGTCCTCTATTCCATTTTAAATGAATTCTAACATTTTGGGTTGTTTCTCAATTTATGTCCTTTCCGAGGTAACAATAATTTTGGTGTTAACACCTAGTTTTATCGTTCATAAAATGTATAAACATGATTTTGAGTTCATTTAATTGAAAATTTTGAAAATTTTTACTAGAATTGGGTAGTCAGTATATAAGACTAGGGCTGTTCTTTATTATCAGAGAGCACTAGATTCTAATACAACTACTGCGTTACTAGTATTTTTAATGGTAACCAAGTGTTTAAATTTAAAATTTTAAAAATCCAAAAGAATTTAACCCCTTCCCACACTTAAGATCTTGCAATGTCCTCATTTGCAAGAAATCAGTAACAATTTAAATTATTGAGGGTGATTAGCGTAGAAAAATGATTAAATTTTACCAAAGTTTCCAAACATATTGGCGTTTGCTTGTTGAATGATAAATGGTGCACATCATTTGTTCATTCCGTCTTGTTGTTACATCACATTTGTTTTTCATTTTGTCGTCAAAATTAGTAGTTTTTGCTGAACTTAATGCCAGTCTTTGAAAATGTGCTGTTTTACCCTGTTGTGTATATGAAATAAAATACATAGAATACAAATATAAACATGCATGGTAATTTGAAATGGGACTTAAAATCCCACTTTCAAATCAAATATGAAATATTAGTACAAAATAATAAACATATTAAACAATAAATTAATGTATCACAATATCATATGTTTAAACATAAATAAATAAAAATAATAAAAAGATAAAAATCATAGAAATCACCAACATGAATTATATCAATTTGGATAGGGGTTCTAGTTCATGTCGTCGTCCGGGTTCCATGGTTGGTGATAGGTGTACTGATAGGCCTGGTTAGGGTCGTAGAGAGTATATGGTGGTCTCATCTCGGGCTGGTGTAGAGGATAGTAAGCGGGTCGGGTCGGTACGTAGTGATCCTGAGGTGACAGCCGGCTCATGATCTGACACTGATGTATCATGCTGTCATTGCCTGGAATGCTCGTAATCATTCCGGGCTTGCCACTGCTCCATCCGACCAAATCTATCCTCGTTTGTCATTTCTACCTCATCTACACGCTGGTAGACGTCAGTCATAGCCTCCCTAATGACATCCCTAATGTCATCCGCTTCCTCCATTTCCTCATCTGAACCTCTCTCTACCTGAGGATGACTACCAACATATGGTATTGCCTGATTGCGCCTACTTTTCAATACCTTAGCACCCTGATAGACCCTCAATCCTAAAGGCTCAACCTGTTCCCTACATACCATAAGTGGACCACCTTGATCCCTATCTACACCCAAATACTCTCCAATGAGAGTAACAAAAATACCTTCTCCTATTATTCCCCCTTCCTGTATTCCTTCCACCATCTTAGATAAATAAAAACCAACACAGTAAGGGATATTAACAAAGCCTCTTGGGTCTCGAATACACTTTAGGTAAAATAAATCATGTAAGGTCATTTTCTCCTTATTGTGAACTCTCCATGTAATCGAGTTAGCCAAAAATCTATGAATTATACGAAGCTCGGCTTTGTTAATATGTAAGTAGGAGTGTTTTCCTCCCAGCGTAAAAACATTATAATCTGACATACGCCTCCAGACGGCGTTCGCGTCAAAATTCCTATCTACCCTTTCACCACGATAAATCAAATTCATACAATCGGGTAGTAGTAATTCACTAGGAGTATATATCTGCAAAGCCCTGGCCATGTCCAGCATGGACATCCTGTACATCCTACAACCAAGTATAAATCTAAGAAAACTTTTATCATCTAATCTATCTACATCTGCATTTAACGCTATAGTACTCATAAGCTTAATGCACCATTTCTTATATACAGGTCTACGAATGGTGAATAAACGTTCCCAATCGTGAAAAGAAGAACTGCCATACCTTTAGATCAGATGCTCCCTAACTGAGTTAACTAGTTGGACCCTTTCTAAAGGCTCCCAATCGATTACCCTCGGCGCTTCTACATTTTTCGGTATCAGTTTGAATTTGTTACTTTGATATGTCAGGTAATCTCTCCAGCTTCTATCAAATCTCATATTAGGATGCAACGTGTGTTCAGGAATCGTTGGGTATTCTACTGGCGGATGCATCAGAAATACTATAAAGGCATCAACAAATTGTAGCAGATCATAATAAGGTACGTGTTGATCAGGTTGCTGTTGTTGTTCCTATTGTGGTTCTTGTTCGAGTTCTGGCTCGTATTGCATTTCTGGTTCAGGTTCTGGAGCAGGTTGTCTAGATGATGATGATGCACCATTAGTATTAGTAAATCTCTGCAAAACACATTAAACACGAAATTTGTGCATCCAAATATGCATTAGTGTTAGCAAAATAACAACTTAAAACAATCATAATGACATGTTTATTCAAAATTAAACTTATGCTCATTTTCACAATTTTATCAATTCTACACTTTTTCAAATAAGCATATATGAAAATGTATACAAAGTTCATAAGCATTTAACTCAAATAACATGTCAAAATAGTCATTACTAGCAATTAAACAAGTCTCAAATGGCATTTACATCAATTTAATCAAGTTCATGAATTTTAGACTTAAAAAGTCCACTTTAATTCTCAAAAATCATGTTTAGGATCAAAGTTTGGATCATTTAGCTATCTAAACATGTTACACTACTTAATTTAACAACAATTCATGACAAAAATCGGCCATAACCTGTTTATATCAAAAAGCCTCAAATTGCTCAAGAACACAAACCCTAGATTTCTAAAATTTTTGAAGTTTTTGGCTTCAAATCATGTTAAATAGCATCAATCTAGGTTATACATGCATAAAATACTAACAATTTAACTCTAATTACACTAGAAATTAACAAAATCAAATTAGGTAAAATATAGCTCAAGAACACTAAAAATCAAATTTAAAGAGGTTTAGGGGTAAAATTGTTACCCTTCTTGATAAACTTCTTATCAAATTCATGATTAGAGCGGATTGTAGTGAGAAATTTGGTGAAATTTGGGTGAAAAATGGTGATTTTTGGTGATAATATGTGTGTGTTTTCGTATGTGTGTGTGTGTGTAAAATATGGAGGCAGAACACAGCTCGCTGGAGCTTTTGATCCTGGCCAGATATTGGCCTCCATGCGATCGCATGGATTTGTAGGCCAAACCCTATGCGATCGAATGGGGGTCTGGTATTTTTTTTTTATTTTTTTTATATAAAAACCTTATACTAATAAAACATAAATTAATAAAATTTTAAAAATTTGTTTCCTTTTAGGAGTGAGGGTGTTTCGGATCGTTGTCCTAGTCCGTCCCTCGACAAAATTTTAAAATTTTTCATTTTTAAGCGCAGTTTTAAAAGCAAAGATTTTTGGGTTTTTTTAAAATGTTTTTGGCATACTTTAATTCAATAGCATTAAAAATAATGATAATAAAAGTTCTCGTCCCTCCCTCGGGTAAAGCAATTTCGGTTCAATGACCTAGTTTTCAACTCACGACGAAATTTTTAAAAATCATATTTTTAACTTAGTGAAATAAAGTAAATTTTTATTTTTAAATTCACACCAAACTTAAATTTAAAATGCATAAAATTAAAAATTCATATTATTAAAATTTTAAAAATTCACACCAAATTTAAATTATAATTTTGTTTTTATACATACAAACTTATATTAAAAACATAAATTTTTCAAATATTTACAAACTTAAATATATTGATTTAAAAAGTTTACAATAATAATTTAATATTAATATATTAATTTTAAAAACAAAGTAAAAATAAAAATTAAAAATCTTTTTGGTCTTTTATCCCACTTTAATCAATCAAATATTATCAAAAATATACGCCCCTCTTTTTGGTAAAGTAATTTCGGTTCAACGACCTAGTTTTACTCCTGACGAATTTCTGTAATATTTTGGGTTGATTGGTTAAAGATATTTATACCTTAAGAATAAACGGTAAATTTCGCAGTGATGTAACAAATTTTTGTATAATATCAATAATTTCGGTTACGCATACCTAATTTTATTGAATACCAATATAATACTTTATAGCGAATGATTCAGCGTTTATTATCAAAAGGTTAAAAGCAATAACAATAAAAACTGTACATACTTACCTGTGAGAAAGAATTCTCAGAGACCTGCTTTAGCCGACTCATAGGAGAGTCGTGTGATTTGGTTCTTCATAGCTACGTATGCATAACCTCGAATCTTCAATATCTTTTTTTCTAAACATATGAATGGTCCTTCTCTGCATAGAGTAACAAATTCGGTATTTGAATATGTTTGATTATTTGAACATTTACCTTCGTGTGACCATTTTCCGCATTTGTAACATCTTTCAAAGTGTCGTGCTCTTCTTTTTGTTGCGGATTTTGATTTTCCTTTACCAAAATGTATCTTATGATGATCTTTTCTGAGTTCTTTTCTTACTTCGTCACATCTGCTTCTTATTACTGACACCAGGTCACTCAGAAGTGTGTCGTTGTTACGTTTAGTAATCAAACTGTGTAGCATTAGACCAAGGTTCAGATCAAAGGAATTCTTCATCTCGTAAAATCTAAAAAAATAAAAATTCAGAATGGGGGGAGAAGACTAGTTCTTTAGGGTCTGCTAGGGAAAGACCATTCGGATTCCATTCTCGGTAACTACACACAAACAGAATATCTAACTCTAACAGAAATACATATAACCCTAAAAAGATTCTCTCCACACTTAGTTAGCTGTGGTGTCGAAATTGTGATTAATTTCATCTTCAACTTCCATTGGATTATCTATGTAATGTTTAACTCTGTGACCATTAACCTTAAATTCAATCCCATTTGAATTTATTAACTCTACTATTCCATATGGGAAAACTCTTTTGACTATGAATGGTCCAGACCATCTTGATTTTAATTTTCCAGGAAATAGCTTGAATCGTGAATTGAAAAGAAGAACTCTGTCTCCTTCTTTAAATTCTTTTAAACTTCTGATTCTTTTATCATGCCATTTCTTCGTTCTTTCTTTATAGATTAACGAATTTTCATATGCTTCATGTCTTAATTCTTCTAATTCGTTTAGTTGACTTAACCATAGACGTCCAGCTTCATGTAAATCAAGATTACATGTTTTCAAAGCCCAAAATGCTTTATGTTCAATTTCTACTGGAAGATGACATGCTTTTACGTAAACAAGTCTAAAAGGTGTGGTTCCAATTGGAGTTTTGTAGGATGTTCTAAAAGTCCAGAGTGCATCCTCCAATTTCATGGACCATTCCTTCGGATTTGATCCTACGGTTTTCTCTAGAATACGTTTTAAAGCTCGGTTAGTATTTTCAACTTGTCCACTTGTTTGTGGATGATAAGCGGTTGAGATTTTATGAGTTACTCCATATCTTTTGAGAACTTTCTCAAGTTGATTATTACAAAAATGAGTACCCCGATTACTTATTAAAGCTTTCGGTGTTCCAAATCTAGCAAAAAGACGTTTTAAAAAGTTAACTACAACTCATGCATCGTTAGTTGGGAGAGCTTCCCATTTAGATACATAATCAATGGCAACGAGAATGTAGAGATTATTATGAGATTTTGGAAATGGACCCATAAAGTCAATACCCCAAATGTCAAATACTTCACATACTTGAATGACATTTTGTGGCATTTCATCACGTTGACTTATTTTTCTGGCCCTTTGACAAGCATCACAGGATTTGCAAAGAAGGTGAGCGTCTTTGAAAATTGTAGGCCAATAGAATCCAGCATCGTAAACTTTTCTTGCTATGAGCTGAGGCCCATAATGCCCTCCTGTTGGTCCTGTGTGACAATGGTTTAAGATTTGACTGGCTTCATCTCCGAATACACATCGGCGTATTATTCCATCAGGACAACTTTTAAATAAATGTGGATCTTCCCAGAAATAGTGTTTTATATCACTAAAGAATTTATTTCGTTTTGGTACGATAATCCTTTTTCAAGGAATCCACATACTAAGTAGTTTGCATAGTCTGCAAACCATGGAATTTCATTATAATCTATCTTCAATAGATATTCATCAGGAAAGTTGTCTTGTATGGCCGATTCATTTAGAACTTCTAATTCGGGATTTTCAAGACGAGAAAGATGATCAGCGGCGAGATTTTCTGCTCCCTTTTTATCTCGAATTTCAATATCAAACTCTTGTAAGAGTAAGATCCAGCGGATTAATCATGGTTTGGCATCTTGTTTCGAAAATAGGTATCTAAGAGCAGAATGGTCGGTATAGACCACCGTTTTAGCTAGAACGAGATATGAACGAAATTTGTCAAAAGCAAAGACAATAGCAAGGAGTTATTTTTCAGTAGTTTTGTAATTCGTTTATGCTACTTGTAACATCTTACTAGCATAATATATAAGTTGAAATCGTTTTTCAATCCTTTGTCCTAAGACGGCTCCCAATGCAAAATCACTTGCATCGCACATAAGTTCAAACGGTAGATTCCAATTTGGAGTTATCATGATCGGCGCATTAGTAAGTTTTTCTTTAAGAATATTAAAAGATTTGATGCATTCATCTGAAAAGATGAATGGAGCATCCTTTTCTAGGAGTTTATTCATAGGAGTGGCAATTTTAGAAAAATCTTTTATAAAACGTCGGTAAAAACCGGCATGCCCTAGAAAACTCCTAACTCCTCTAACATTGGTGGGATGTGGAAGTTTAGCAATTACATCTACTTTAGCTCTATCCACTTCAATTCCTTCCTTTGAAATTTTATGACCAAGAACGATGCCTTCTTTAACCATGAAATGACATTTCTCCCAATTAAGTACTAGATTTGATTGTTCACATCTAATAAGCATTCGTTCAAGATTAACTAGACATGATTCAAATGTATCACCGAAGACTGAAAAGTCATCCATGAAAACTTCCATGCATTCTTCTATCATGTCGTGAAAAATCGCCATCATGCACCTTTGAAAGGTCGCAGGGGCGTTGCAAAGTCCAAATGGCATGCGTTTGTAAGTAAAAGTACCATAAGGGCATGTGAACGTGGTTTTCTCTTTGTCCTCAGGTGCTATTGGAATTTGAAAATATCCGGAAAAACCATCAAGAAAACTATAGTAACTATTTCCGGCTAATCTTTCCAACATTTGATCAATGAAAGGTAAGGGAAAGTGATCTTTTCTGGTGGCATCATTTAATTTTCTATAATCAATACAAACACGCCATCCTGTTACAGTCCTAGTAGGAATAAGCTCATTTTTCTCATTTGTGATGACAGTCATGCCACCCTTCTTAGGTACGCATTGAACTGGGCTTACCCATGGACTATCAGAGATTCGATAAATTAAACCTGCATCAAGCAGTTTAATAATTTCTTTCTTAACAACATCTTGCATATTCGGATTTAGTCTTCGTTGGCGTTGCACATACGTTTTATGACCTTCCATAAGGATTTTATGTGTGCAATACGAAGGACTTATTCCTTTAATATCATGAATCTTCCATGCAATAGCTGGTTTATGAGCTTTTAGCACAGAAATGAGTTGTGATTTTTCATTTTTAGTAAGAGAAGACGATATTATTACAGGTAATTTAGATTCACCATGTAAATAAGCATATTCCAAATGGTTTGGAAGTGGCTTTAACTCTAATGTCGGTGGTTCTTCTATCGATGATTTATATCGATATCTGTCTTCCTCTTTTAGCATTTGAATTTCTTCTGTTGTTGGTTCATATCCATTAGCCATAAGTTTAGCTAACATTTCAGTTTCATCAATTGGTTCAGTTCCTTCTCCTAAAGAACATTCTCCTGTTCCTTGTAATTCTGGAAATTCTTCTAATAATTCCGCATGTGAATCTATAGTTTGAATATAATAACATGTATCATCTGCAGATTGTGGTTGTTGCATGACTCTATCTACTGAAAAGGTAACACTCTCATCCTCTATACTTAGGGTCAGTTTCTTACCTATTATTGCTTTAGCCGTGTTTAAGAATGGTCTTCCTAATATGAGAGGAACTCGAGAATCTTCTTCCATGTCCAGAATAACAAAATCTACTGGAAATACTAAAGTACCAACTTTAACTAGCATGTTCTCCATTATCCCTCTAGGATATTTTACTGATCGATCTGCTAGTTGTATACTTATTCGTGTTGGTTTCAATTCTCCAAGGTCTATTTTAGCGTATAGTGAATACGACATTAAATTTATACTAGCACCTAAGTCTGCCAATGCTTCTATTGAACTAAGACTACCCAGAAAATATGGAATTGTGAAACTTCCTGGATCTGATAATTTTTCTGGTATCTTATTCAATAGTACTGCAGAGCAATTAGCATTCATAGTAACAGCCGAGAGTTCTTCCATTTTCTTTCTATTTGTGATTAGATCTTTCAGAAATTTAGCATATCTAGGCATTCCTGAAATCACATCAATGAAAGGAAGATTTACATTTATCTGTTTAAACATATCCAAGAATTTGGATTGCTCGGCTTCAAGTCTTTCTTTTCTCATTTTACTCGGGTAAGGAAGT
This sequence comes from Rutidosis leptorrhynchoides, assembly GCF_046630445.1. Lineage (NCBI taxonomy): Eukaryota > Viridiplantae > Streptophyta > Magnoliopsida > Asterales > Asteraceae > Rutidosis > Rutidosis leptorrhynchoides. Next base: position 34,909,985 of record NC_092333.1, on the reverse strand, counting down.
GGTGGTTGGTATGGTTTAACATAAGGTTTAGCCTTAACTGTGTATCTTCATTAACCTTTTCAACTACCGGTTCTGTTTCCTTATCTTGCTCAGATTGTGGTTCTTGTGGAGTAGGAATAGCTTCATCAGAAATTACAGGTATTTCAGGTGGTTTAAGTGTAATACCACTTTTTGTGGTAATGGCTTTAGCTGTTTCATTCCGGGGGTTAGCATTTGTATCACTAGGTAGACTTCCCAGTTTTCTTTCACCTATTAACCTTGCTAGGTTACTTACTTCTTGTTCCAGATTTTGAATAGAAGTTTGTTGATTTCTAAATGCTTGAGCATTTTGTTCATTGGTTTATTTCTGAGATGTGAAAAATTGAGTTTGAGATTCAACTAGCTTCGACATCATGTCTTCTAAATTTGGCTTTTTATCATCGGTTTGTGGTGGTTTATTTTGAAAAAGAGGTCTTTGCTAATTGTAAGTATTATTAGGTACTTGTTGATTGCTTGGACCTTGTTGGTTGTTGTATGGAACATTTCGGTTATAATTCTGATTTTGATTGTAGATTGGTCTTGGCAGTTGATAATTATTCTGATAATTATTTCCAGGCCTTTGGTTTATGTATGAAACATTCTCTCTTTGTTCCATTGTTAGTTCAATACTGAGACAATCTTTTGTTAAATGTGGTCCTCCACACTGCTCACAACTAATTCGTATTGAGTGGATATCTTTAGTCATCTTTTCCATTCGTCTTTCGACAGCATCTATCTTTGCGGTAATGGAATCTAAGTCATGACTAGAATCGGCTCTAGCTGCTTTAGATGATCTAACGATATCTTTTTCTTGGTGCCACTCATGTGAGTGAGAAGCAGTGTTATCAATAATTTTGTAAGCGTCAGTTGCGGTTTTCTTCATAATGGAACCACCAGCTGCTATATCGATGTCTTTTCTTGTAGTGATGTCGCATCCTTGGTAGAATATTTGTACTATTTGACAAGTGTCTAAACCATGTTGCGGACATCCTCTCAATAACTTTCCAAATCTTGTCCACCCTTCATATAGAGTTTCATTTGGCTTTTGTGTGAACGTAACAATTTCTCCTTGAAGTCTTACGGCTTTAGATGCCAGAAAGAATTGTTTATGAAATTTTTCATCTAAAACATCCCATGTATCAATCGCCCCTTCAGGTAACGATTCTAACCAATCTTTGGCTTCTTCCTTTAAAGTCCAGGGAAATAACATGAGATATATCTGTTCATCCTCCACTTCTCTTATTTTAAATAATGTACAGATCCTATTAAAAGTTCGAAGATGTTCATTTGGATCTTCCTTCGGTGCACCACTAAATTGGCATTGATTAGTTACCATGTGTAGGATTTGTCCTTTAATTTCATAATCTGGCGCATTAATGTCAGGTTGAGTAATTGCGTGACCTTGGCCAGTGCATTTAGCTCGCATTCGGTCTTCCATACTTAGAGGTTCCAGATTTTCCATGATTGAATTTGTTGAATCTGAATCACTATAGGATTCTGATTTAACGGTTGGTTCCTCGACAATTTCTGTTTGAATGATTGGTGGTTCTGGAGGAAAGATTAGTGGTTCAGGATCTCTGAATTGTCCCTGAATATCCTCCGGATTCTCAATTGTGAGGTCGGGTTCAAAAAATGGATTATTGAAAATTTCAATTGGAGTACTTGGTCGACTGGATGACGATTCTAAAGAAAAATCAACGGCGACAATATTGGCTAGATGTCTTGATCGAGTTACAGGTGGTGAACGTACAAAAGGTGGTGAACGTTTTGCTCGGTGCATTCACTGAATATCCTATTAGTTATAAAATATAAAAAATTATATAATTTATCAAAATAATAGACTTTTCTGCTTTTGCCCACGTTTCGAATAGCCAATAGATGCAGCAGGAAGCCAGAACCCTTTAAATCGGAAGCTCACAACTCAGCCACTAACAAATCCAACTATTACTACGAAACAGAAAATTTGGATGTCTATCAATTTAACCACTTAAAATAATTTTTCGTTGAAATTTAAAGAAATTTTAGAGAAGAAATAGAAAATATTCTAAGTTCTAAAAACTAGAGCGGCGAAAAATAAGAAAGAAAAAGAGTCGAAACTTAAAAAGGAACTAAAAACTAAAAGGTCGAAAAATAAAAATAAGAAAGTAGCGCGTCGAAACTTAAAAAGGAACTAAAAACTAAGAATTAAAAGTTGCGTCTAAAAATATTAAAGCTTAAAAGGAATTCTATATTCAAAACAGTATAAACTTAAAAAGTACTAAAATTTTAAAATGGCGTCGCAAAATTCTAAAGCACATAAATCTTAGTTTAAAGAAAAAGTACTTAAGGGATTTTAAGGCAAAGCCTAAAAATCTAGAAATAAAAAAAAAACTACGGCAAAAAGTATGACTTAAAACTAAATACGAGCGAAAAATACAAATATTACGCTAAAACAAATAAAAAGTTATAAAATATAAAAATAAACTTAAAGTTGTAAAAAGTACAATTTTTATAAAAATATTATTTTTATATTATTTATTTTATAAAAGTATTAATTTTTATATATTTATAAAACTAAATAAACATAAAATACAAATTAATTAAAAACTAAAATTAAATAATTAAAAACACTAACCCTAATTAGGGTTTTAATTAAATAATAATAATAATAATTAAGCCCGTAATTAATGCTGAACTAGGTCAACTTCGGCGTGTCAGAAAGCCTCATGCGGTCGCATGAGTTCTACGCCTCTGGGCCATGCGATCGCATGGCTCTTGGATCCGGGCCAGAAGACTGGGCTTCAACAGTGTCAGGCCCGAGTGTTTTACTTTTTTTCTTTTTCTGTTTTATATATTTATATAAAAATATTTATATAAAACTTATATTTTTACAAACTAAAATAAAAATAAAGAAACTTTATAAAACTTATATATTTAACAATCTCTTAAAAATATTTAAATTTTGTTTTTCTTTTTATATTTTTGTGTTTTTAATATTTAAAACATATATTTTTTTTATACAAAGAACTTAATAAAAAAATCTTTTTTTTCTTTTTTTATAGCGTTGCGCTTTCGGCGTTTTAGTGTCCCCGGCAGCGGCGCCAAAAATACTTGATGTGCGCGAGGTGGTGTACAAAATAGTTATATTTTTACAAGGAAATATTATTAAATACGATACAATTTTACACAAGTGATTTATTTATTTATAGAGTGGATATACCTAAACCTTGCTACAACACTTATAGGCAGTGCACCTAATCGTACAGTAGTGTAGTTTTTAGTAAGTTCGGTTCATCCTCAGGGAACTCGCCAAGTTTAACGCTATATTTTTTTACTTATAATTGTAAAAATACAAAAATATATATAAGTAGTATTATTATTATAAAAGGGTTTTTTACCGTTTAATGACCGGTTTGTCGATTTTAAAACTTAAGTCGCAGTTAAAACCTAATGTAAAATATTAAATATATAAAAGACTTAATTTAAAGCGTAAAGTAAATAACGATAATGAAATTGCGATAAATAAAAATGCAATTAAATATGAAATAAAGGAAATTAAATATGAAATAAAGGAATTATGCTTATTTAAACTTCCGTAATCATGATGTTTGACGTGTTGATTTTAGTTTATTCCCATGGGTTAATTGTCCTTTGTCCTGGATTATTCAATATGTCCGTCTGGTTTTTGTCCATAACATTCCATCAGTCATAAATATAAAGTGCGAGTGTCCTCGTCAAATTATCCTTATATCCAAAGTCAAATATTCCAACTAACTGGGGACTTAAACTATAAGTACACCAAGTGTCATTGTATATAATTCACCCTTGTTTTAATAAGTCCATTAACTATTAATCAATTCCCGTGTCCGGTTAAATGAACGATTATTAGTACTTATAAATATCCCGCCCATCGTGTCCGATCGAGTGTATATGGTTATTTATAGGTACGTCCAATTGTAAATCTTTATATTAAATTAATAAACTATCATTTAATTAAACAAATATAAAGCCCATTAATATCCCATAGTCTAATTTCCACAAGTGTCGTTCTTTTGTCCAAACCCCAATTATGGTCCAAAGCCCAATTACCCCGTCTTAATATTTTAGCCCAACATCACGATTACTTCGGCTTAAATAAGCATAATAATAACTTAGCTACTAGACATTAATTTAAAAAGGTTGAACATAACTTACAATGATTAAAAATAGCGTAGCGTTACACGGGCAGAATTTTGACTTACACCCTTACAACATTCGCTAACATACCCTTATTATTAGAATTTAAAATTAAAATTAAAATTAAATATATATATATATATATATATATATATATATGTATACGTTGAGATTGAGGAGAAGAAAAAGATATATATTTGATCAACCAAAACTGTGAATTTATAGGAGTGTGGCCTAATACCTACTGCCATGCGATCGCATGGAAAATGCACCACTAGGCCATGCGATCGCATGGCCTCTTTTTCCAGCTCACATGAGCTTGTTTTCTTTCTTGCCGACGGTTTTTAATATAATATATAATATATAAATAATTTATAGAATTATTTAAATATTATATTATATTTGTATGCATAGTTGACTTGTAATTTTTAGTCCGTTGCGTCGAGCGTTGAGAGTTGAGTCTAGTCCCGGTTCCGGATTTTCGAACGTCCTTGCGTACAATTTAATATCTTGTATTTTACGTTTTGCGTCTTGTACTCTTGTAATTTTGAGACGTTTCTTATCAATAATTTGAACCACTTTGATTGTACTTTGTACTTTTGAGCTTTTTGGTCGTTTGCGTCTTCAATTCATCGAATTTGTCTTTTGTCTTCACCTTTTATTATTTAAACGAATATTACTTGTAAATAGAACAATTGCAACTAAAAGCTTGTCTTTCTTGAGGGATAATGCTATGAAATATATGTTCGTTTTTAGCATTATCAGCAAGGTCCAAATCTACTTTCTAGCATGGGAGAATGGTGTGAGCTTGAAGAAGTAATAAAGTTAAATGGTGTTGGAATGAGGTGTAAGTATACATGAAACTAGTCTTTACATAACACTATTTAATCTAGTTATATCTTAATGTAATACTTGCATAATAATGGGCTAACTTAGTCCATTAAGTGTGTAGGGTGGGCTTCCAAGTCCATGTACATGAGTCCATTAATAAAAGTCCAAGTCTAAGTAAGTAACAAATTAAATAAACAAAGCCCAAGTAATTAACTAGTAACATTAGTTAATTAAAAATGATTAATAATAATTAATCATGAATGTAAATAATATTCAAAATATTATTCGTGAAAAGTACGTGTGTCACAAAGACAAGTCGGGCCATGAAAAGTTAAATACAGTAATAAGTAACACGTATAAGAACACGTTTATTACAACATAAGCATTAATAATAAATTATTAATAATTAAACGTTGGAAAATCCAGGGTCGTTACAGAAAATATATAGGTTAAACCTATAACTCACCAACATTTTTGTTGACGTTTTAAGCATGTTTATTCTCAGGTGATTATTAAGAGCTTCCGCTGTTGCATACTAAAATAAGGACAGGATTTGGAGTCCATGCTTGTATGATATTGTGTGAAAACTGCATTCAAAAAACTTATTTCGATGTAATATATTTTTATTGTAAACCATTATGTAATGGTCGTGTGTAAACGGTATATTTTAGAAGTTAAACCTTTATCGATAAAATAGAAGTTATGGTTGTTTAAAAAAAAAAAATGAATGCAGTCTTTGAAAAACGTCTCATATGGAGGTCAAAACCTCGTGGCGAAATCAATTAATATGGAACGTTTATAATCTATATGAACGGGACATTTCAGTTGGTATCCGAGCGTTGGTCTTAGAGAATCAGAAATTGCATTAGTGTGTCTAACCGAGTTTGTTAGGATGCATTAGTGAGTCTGGACTTCGACCGTGTTTTCTTTAAAAACTATTGCTTAACACTTTTTGTTGGAAACTATATATTTTTAACATGTAAATATTATGTGATATATTAATCTCTTAACGTGTTTGATATTGTGTGATAGATGTCTACCTCTAGTACAAATTCCATTGACTCACCTAATAATAATGAAGAGTCGAATATATTTTGGGAAGATTCACAAATTCCCGAAGAGGAACCGGAAGTAGAGGAACCGGGAGAGGAGGTTCCGAAGGAGGAAATATTAGGAACCACAAAAAACAGATAAATAAAAGAAAATCCTCAACCAATGGACCAAAGTGAATAATGGTCAATGGTGTTTCCGCCGAGGAAGCAAAATATTGGGAAGATTACCAATTTTCCGATGAATCGGATCCCGATGAGGATTCCGATGTTGTTATAGAAATTACCTCGACCCAATTTGAAAAAGCAAAAGAAAATAATAAGGGAAAGGGCATTAAAATAGAGAAACCTGATTCCAACCCCGATGAACTTTATATGTATCGTTAACACCCGTATTTCTTAAGTTGTAACAATAACCCGGGAACCTCTAAGCCACCAGGTTTTTCTAAACCATTTGTGAAGACAACAGCTCGTATTAGAGGAACATCATATATCCCTAGAAAATTAGCAAAACGAAACAGGTCCGAAGAAAAAGAAACTAGTGAGTCAGAATAAAGAGTTGTAATCATGAGGTGTAAAATATGTAAAATAAGTGTGCTTTGATTTTTCTTGTTGTATGTGAAAATTGCTTGTATTATTTGATAATTATCTTTTACGAATCTAACTCTCGTCTATTTTTACAGTATAAAAACAAAAAAATGGATGTTAAGGATAGACAACTAAAAATTTTAGAAGACCTATCCGGGGACATGATTGATGAAATCTTGTCTAAAGTCGGTGAGAATTCGTCGGCACAATTATTTACGGCGAAATTAGTGTGTAGAACATTTGATGAACGTTCCAGGCATGCCTTAGTTTATAAAAGGCTTTCATTTGAAAGATGGGGTATATCACATTGGGGAGACCGTAAGCTACGCCGTGTTTTCTTTAAAGCGTTAAATGCGGGGAACCCAAATGCAATTTTACGCTACGGGTTGAGAACCTATTTTGACTCAACATATCCCAACCTAGGACTTCATGATTTAGAAAGAGCTTCTAACATGCAACATAAAGAAGCATGTTATGCTTACAGGTTAGTGATGTTCGCTTCTCACCAAAGTGAGAAAAAGAACATCGGATTACGACTGTTAAATAAAACATTCCCACAAGTGACGGATTCAGTAGTTGGGGTAGAAACAAGGTTTTTAGATTATTACGGGGCTGTTGGGCATTACGAAACCCTCGTCCTTTTGACGACGTTACAACATGCTGCCTAGTCAACGGACATAACAGTTATTTTCCACAAGACCAAGGATGGGAAGTAGTCTTAGTAAAACCAGAATGCATGACTTATTTTTGGACTTATGAAATACGTGTTTTTATTGTCTTTGCTGAACAACTTGCGTATTAACTAGGATTGTTGTCACAACTATTTTGTATCAAAGTGATTGTGTGCTATATTTCATGCTATATGTATAATAGCGGTATTGTAAGTTTGTAAATTTTTGTATAAAAGTTTGAACGCGAAATATTATTATAATCAGTTTCTCATATAGAATTGTAGTAGTTGAATGGTATATTAGCTACTAAGTATGAACTTAATGGGTAGGTACTACCCGAATTAAAACTATAAAATGCTAATATGAAGAAAAAGCTTTTATAAATGAGTTCATATTATGCTACGAAATACTATTGACTACTCTTAATATTCTATATGATTAACTTAATTCTTTTGGGCTATTTTTGAAGGAAATGGCACCGACGACTTGTCAGAATTTGAACATGAGCGAGGAAGACTTCCGTGTTTTCCTTGCAGCAAACATAGCCGCAGTACAGGCTGCAATGCAAAACAACAACAATAACTCTGAATCTAGCAATGCAAATAACGCTACAAGAAATCGTGTAGGATGCTCCTACAAAGAATTCATTACCTCTGGAATTCGATGGAACCGAGGGTCCAATCGGATTGAAACGGTGGACCGAAAAGGTTGAATCGGTTTTTGCCATAAGTAAGTGTACTGAAGAAGACAAAGTAAAGTACGCTACGCATACCTTCACAGGTACTGCGTTAACATGGTGGAATACCTATCTAGAAGAAGTGGGACAAGATGCTGCGTACGCACTACCTTGGTCAGCATTCAAACATCTGATGACTGAGCAGTTCGTCCCAGAAGTGAGGTCAACAAGCTAAAAGTAGAGCTTAAGGGATTACGAACACAAGGATTCGATATTACCACATACGAACGACGATTCACGGAGTTGTGCTTATTGTGCCTGAGAGCGTTCGAAGATGAAGATGAGAAAATCGACGCATTTGTAAAGGGGTTACCAGAAAGGATCCAAGAAGATATAAGTTCACACGAGCCCGCTTCCATACAAAAGGCGAGTCGAATGGCTCATAAACTCATAAATCAGATTGAGGAAAGAGTTAAAGAGCAGACGGCCGAAGAAGCCAACACGAAACAGATCAAAAGAAAGTGGGAAGAAACCAGTGACAAGGATCACAATTTTAACAATCAACACAACAATCACAACTTCAATCGCACCAATTATCGCAACAACAAACGTAACAACAATCATTCCAACAACAACTACAACAACCATCCTAACAACAATAACCACCACAACAATCGTCCCAACATCAATAACGACCGCAATAACAACAATTCCTATAACAATAATAATCAGAAAAAGCCATGCCAAAGGTGTGAAGAGTACCACCCGAATGAGTTCTTCACGACATTTTGCACCAAGTGTAAAAGAACTGGCCATGGTGCGAGAAAGTATGAGGTCTACGGCCCAATGATTAACAGAAATAAAAGAACAGATAATGGCGGAACAAGTAATGCCGCATTTGTTTGTTATGGATGTGGAAAACCCAGAGAAAAATAATGGGCAAAGTCGTGGAAGAGTTTTCAATATTAATACAGTAGAAGCGCAGGAAGACCCGGAGCTTGTTACGGGTACGTTTCTCATTGACAATAAATCTGCTTATGTTTTATTTGATTCGGGTGATGATAGGAGCTATATGAGTAGAGATTTTTATGCCAAATTAAGTTGTCCATTGACGCCTTTGGATAATAAATTTTTACTCGAATTAGCAAACGGTAAATTAATTTCAGCAGATAATATATGTCGGAATCGAGAAATTAAACTGGTTAGCGAAACGTTTAAGATTGATTTGATACCAGTAGAGTTAGGGAGTTTTGATGTGATAATCGGCATGGACTGGTTGAAAGAGGTGAAAGCAGAGATTGTTTGTTACAAAAATGCGATTCGCATCATACGAGAAAAAGGAAAACCCTTAATGGTGTACGGAGAAAAGAGCAACGCGAAGCAAAATCTTATTAGTAATTTAAAGGCGCAAAAACTAATAAGAAAAGGTTGCTATGCTGTTCTAGCACATGTCGAGAAAGTACAAACCGAAGAAAAGAACATCAATGATGTTCCCGTTGCAAAAGAGTTTTCCGATGTATTTCCAAAAGAATTACCGGGATTACCTCCACACCGATCTGTTGAATTTCAAATAGACTTGGTACCAGGAGCTGCACCATTAGCCCGTGCTCTATATAGACTTGCACCCAGCAAAATGAAGGAGCTCCAGAGCCAATTACAAGAACTTTTAGAGCGAGGTTTCATTCGACCAAGCACGTCACCGTGGGGAGCCCCTGTTTTGTTTGTTAAGAAGAAAGATGGTACATTCAGGTTGTGTATCGACTACCGAGAGTTGAACAAACTTACCATCAAGAACCGTTACCCACTACCGAGAATCGACGACTTATTTGATCAATTACAATGTTCGTCAGTTTATTCGAAGATTGATTTACGTTCCAGATATCATCAAATGCGGGTGAAGGAGGATGATATTCCGAAGACTGCTTTTAGGATGCGTTACGGTCATTACGAGTTTATGGTTATGCCGTTTGGTTTAACTAACACACCAGCTGTGTTCATGGACCTCATGAACCGAGTGTGTGGGCCATATCTTGACAAGTTTGTCATTATCTTCATCGATGACATACTTATCTACTCAAAGAATGATCAAGAGCACGAAGAACATTTGAGAAAAGTGCTAGAGTTGTTAAGGAAAGAAAAACTGTACGCTAAGTTTTCAAAGTGTGCATTTTGGTTGGAAGAAGTTCAATTTCTCGGTCACATAATGAACAAAGAGGGTATTCAGGTGGATCCGGCAAAGATTGAAACCGTTGAAAAATGGGAAACCCTGAAAACTCCGAAGCATATACGCCAATTTTTAGTACTAGCTGGTTACTACAGAAGATTCATCCAAGATTTTTCCAAAATAGCAAAACCCTTGACTGCATTAACGTATAAAGGGAAGAAATTTGAATAGAAGGATGAGCAGGAGAAAGCGTTTCAATTGTTGAAGAAAAAGTTAACTACGGCACCTATATTATCATTGCCTGAAGGGAATGATGATTTTGTGATATATTGTGACGCCTCAAAGCAAGGCCTAGGTTGTGTATTAATGCAACGAACGAAGGTAATTGCTTATGCGTCTAGACAATTGAAGATTCACGAGCAGAATTATACGACACATGATTTGGAATTAGGCGCGGTTGTTTTTGTATTAAAGACTTGGAGACACTACTTATATGGGGTCAAAAGTATCATATATACCGACCACAAAAGTCTCCAGCATATATTTAATCAGAAACAACTGAACATGAGGCAGCGTAGATGGATTGAATTGTTAAATGATTACGATTTTGAGATTCGTTACCACCTGGGGAAGGCGAATATGGTAGCCGACGCTTTGAGTAGAAAGGACAGAGAACCTATGCGGGTAAAAGCTATGAATATAATTATTCGTACTAACCTTACTACACAAATAAAGGAGGTGCATCAGGGAGTTGTAAAAGAAGGAAAGTTGAAGAATGAAATACCTAAAAGATCGGAGAAACATCTTAATATTCGGGAAAACGGAACCCAGTATAGGGCTGAAAGAACTTGGGTACCAAAGTTTGGAGATATGAGAGAAAAGGTACTTAAAGAAGCACATAAAACCAGATATTCAATACATCCCAGAGCGGGGAAGATGTACAAAGATCTCAAGAAACACTTTTGGTGGCCGGGTATGAAAGCCGATATTGCTAAATACGTAGAAGAATGTTTGACGTGTTCTAAAGTCAAAGCTAAACATCAGAAACCATCGAGTCTACTTCAACAACCTGAAATCCCAGAATGGAAATGGGAAAACATTACCATGGATTTCATTACTAAATTGCCAAGGACTGCAAGTGGTTATGATACTATTTGGGTAATAGTCGATCGTCTTACCAAATCAGCATACTTTCTGCCAATGAGAGAAGATGATAAAATGGAGAAGTTGGCGCGATTATATTTAAAGGAAGTTGTCTCCAGACATGGAATACCAATCTCTATTATCTCTGATAGGGATGGCAGATTTGTTTCAAGGTTTTGGCTGACACTGCAACAAGCATTGGGGACTCGTCTAGACATGAGTACTGCCTATCATCCACAAACTGATGGGCAAAGTGAAAGGATGATACAGACCCTTGAAGACATGCTACGAACATGTGTTATCAATTTCGGAAACAGTTGGGATCGACACCTACCGTTAGCAGAATTTTCCTACAACAACAGTTACCATTCGAGTATTGAAATGGTGCCGTTTGAAGCACTTTATGGTAGAAAGTGCAGGTCTCCGATTTGTTGGAGTGAAGTGGGGGATAGACAGATTATGGGTCCGGAGATAATACAAGAAACTACAAAGAAAATCATCTAAATTCAACAACGATTGAAAATTGCCCAGAGTCGACAAAAGAGCTACGCGGACAGTAAAAGAAAAGATATAGAATTAGAGATTGGAGAAATGGTTATGCTTAAGGTTTCACCTTGGAAAGGCGTTGTTCGATTTGGTAAATGTGATGACCCGGAAATTTCTAACCAAATTTAAACTTAATCTTTGTATGATTAACATTTCTGACACGATAAGCAAAGTCTGTAAAACTGAATCTCAAAATTTTTGAACTATTCAAATACCTTTTGGTTGTTCTCGACGATTCGCGAACAATTATATGTATATAGATACATATATATATACTATAACTTGAAAACATAACAATGTATTAATTGTTTAATACCGTACATTAAACTTATTGGTTTAAATATTTATTTGAATATATATGATAAGTTAGAATATTAATTGTATGAATAACTTGCGATGTATATTTAAAACGTGTTTATGAATGTTGAAAATATATATTAACTTGGTCATAAAACGATTTGTTATTATATATATCAACAAATAGCGAGACAATCTTTTGAAAGTTAGGAGTATATCAAGAATCAGAATTGGATGAAGCATTTTTTACAATCTTTTGAAAATAGGAAATGAGGAAGAAGATGTAAGAGTAATGAAAATAATGAAACGGAAGAGGTCAATTTATAGCGAAATATCAAACATAGCAATCGAGGCAAATTACGCATTTAATCAAAAGAAATCTTAATTTCCTTAAATTCCAAAGAATCAAATCTTATTTAGATTATAAATATTTTCTATTCCTTAAATTACGGAAATCAATCGTTAATACGTCAAGAGTTAAGACGATTCTCTATTCTTTATTTCACTCTTTTACGATAACTTCTCTCATACGCTTCGAATAATCGGATTGTTTTATCCATATTATTTAACGGTGATAAAACTCTATTTATCAACACATATACGTCATGAAAACATTTTTATTGTTAGTCATGACGACCTCACTCAAATTTCGGGACGAAATTTCTTTAACGGGTAGGTACTGTGATGACCCGGAAATTTCTAACCAAATTTAAACTTAATCTTTGTATGATTAACATTTCTGACACGATAAGCAAAGTCTGTAAAATTGAATCTCAAAATTTTTGAACTATTCAAATACCTTTCGGTTGTTCTCGACGATTCGCGAACAATTATATGTATATAGATACATATATATATATATACTATAACTTGAAAACGTAACAATGTATTAATTGTTTAATACCGTACATTAAACTTATTGGTTTAAATATTTATTTGAATATATATGATAATTTGGAATATTAATTGTATGAATAACTTGCGACGTATATTTAAAACGTGTTTATGAATGTTGAAAATATATATTAACTTGGTCAAAAAATGATTTGTTATTATATATATATATCAACAAATAGCGAGACAATGATTTATAGAAGTAAATGACCAAAACACTCGAAATTTTAAGATACACTTTGAATGATATAGTTTATTGATAATTTAAGACTATATTTTGACAAAGGTACTAGTCACAAAACGTAAATTGCGAGTTTTCTAAGCGTACAAAAATGCGTTCGAGAAACCAGAACCGGGACATAAGTCGAGTGACAACGTACGAGTCATCGGAACGAAAATTACAAGTCAACTATGCACATGAATTTAATATAATATATAATTAATTATTTAAATTATATATATTATATATATTATATTTAATTATGTCGACAAACAAGAAAACAAAAAATATGTGAGCTGGATCTGACGGCCATGCGATCGCATGGGAAATAGGCATAAAACCCATGCGAGTGCATGAGCTCATGCAAGTGCATGAGATTTGCACTAAAATCCCATCCACTCGCATGGGCATCAGAATCAAGAATTATGGTTATAAATACCAGGTTTCTGCTCGAGTTTTTTTACACATATATTACTCCATAAGTATTTATTTATTATAATTATTATAATTATTATAATTATTATAATTATTATAATTATTATAATTATTATTATAATTATTATTATTATTATAATTATTATTATTATTATTATTATTATTATTATTATTATTATTATTATTATTATTATTATTATTATTATTATATTAAGATTATTATTATTATTAATCTTAATATTTTTGGTAATATTATACATAAAATATTACGATGAGGTCATGAGCGTGTCACTTTCAAAACAAGCTTCAAACGGGATAGAACTAAGGAAATTATGGGTTATAGCTATGGAGGTTATGGGTAATGTTCATGGGTATTGTTCGCAAGTCAAACCTAGTATTTATCATCTCTGTTGCGTCTACGTACTTTCCTGCAATATTGAATCTCAATATTGATACGTGAGCATTCATATCTTATCTTTTATATATTAATAGTGTATACATGTCTAGTGCTCGAGTATATATTTATACATGCTTGTATGCTAAATTTTGTCGTTAAACAGTTTATAATGAATCACGAATTAAATACATATATTACTGGTAAAAGGTATATGATATACATGTTTTCGGAAAGCTGGCGAAAAATCAATAACTTTTCATTTAGAAATCGCGTAATTTCGATGAACGAATCAAAAGATATGGTCAACTGAATTATAATTGACGTTAATTGGAATTGCTTTTGAATCTGCAATTAATATTTAAACAACCTATTTATGAGATTGATAAAATACTACTAGCCAAGTAAATGAATCCTTATATAAGGCACATCTCGTTTTGTTGAACAATTGTCAAAATTGACTTTTTGAAATGACTTTTGATAACTTTTGTATGTCGATCTCGAGCATTAGGATTGTGATACATTATAACCCAACCTAGTTTATTAGACATGTATTTACCAACATATGTTCTCTAGGTTGAGATCTACGGTTAATCTTGCATTCCGAGTTACGGTCACTTTTTGATGAATGACCTTATGTGCTGCTAAGGTGAGTTTCATTTGCTCCCTTTTTAATTGCTTTTGCAATATATATTTTTGGGCTGAGAATACATGCACTTTATTTTAAACGCAATGGATACAAGTACATACTAAATTCTACACTGAGTTTGAACCGAAAATTCCTTAGCTTTGGTAACTAGTAACTGCCAGTTATAAGAACTGGTGGGCGCGAGTAGTAGTATATGGATCCATAGGGCTTGATATCCCCGTCCGAGCTAGAGCGCTAGCCTTTTAACAGACGTATGCTATTTGAGAAGCGTACACGTTGGTTTGCGTGTATTATTAAGATGATTATACAAAGGGTATAAAATATATATACGTTAAGTTTAGTTACCAGGGTGCTCAATTTCGTAGAATATTTTGATAAACGTTTCTGGATGAAACAACTGAAAACTTGTGATTCACCTTTATATACAGATTATGCGCAACATTAAAACTATGAACTCACCAACCTTTGTGTTGACACTTTTAAGCATGTTTATTCTCAGGTTTCTAGAAGTCTTCCGCTGTTTGCTTATATGTGATACAAGCTATGTGCATGGAGTCATACATGCTTTATTCAAGAAAACTTTGCATTCACAAAATCATCACCGTGTATCTTATTTTGACTTCATTGTCAACGGATGTATTATGGTAAACTATTATTTATGGTGATTGTCTATATGTAGAAATCATCAAACGTTGAAAACCTTAGAAATTGATATTCATTTATTGTGTACCTTTTGAAAAGAATGCAATGTTTACAAAACGTATCATATAGAGGTCAAATACCTTGCAATGAAATCAATGAATGACGTGTTCATCCATATGGATTTGGAGCGATCGTCACAGTAAACGAGGGAAACTAAATCCAAGGTACATTGGACCATTCAAGATTATAGATCGTGTCGGACCAGTAGCTTACCAACTTGAGTTACCTCAACAACTCGCGACTGTACATAACACTTTCCACGTCTCAAATTTGAAGAAATGTTTTGCTAAAGAAGATCTCACTATTCCATTAGACGAAATCCAAATCAACAAAAAACTTCAATTCATTGAAGAACCCGTCGAAATAATGGATCGTGAGGTTAAAAGACTTAAGCAAAACAAGATACCAATTGTTAAGGTTCGATGGAATGCTCGTAGAGGACCCGAGTTCACCTGGGAGCATGAAGATCAGATGAAGAAGAAATACTTGCACCTATTTCCAGAAGATTCGTCAACACCTTCTACAGACTTTTCCATAATTATATATATTAAATGATATCTAATATTAACATGATTAAATGTTTCTAACATGTTAAGCAATCAAACTTGTTAAGACTTGATTATTTGTTATGAGTTTCATGTAGACAATTGACCACCCAAGTTGACCGGCGATTTACGAACGTTAAAACTTGTAAAAATGACATGATATATATATATATATATATATATATATATATATATATATATATATATATATATATATATATATATATATATGGACATATATATGGTTAACATGAGATTATGTTATGTAAGAATCTCACTAGGTATATTAACAATGTGTGATATACATAAAAATGAGAATATTTAATTATGAAGCTCGAAATGATATACATAACGATTATCGTTAAAATAACGTCTTACTAAATACATATGTATTGTAATAAGATATTGAGTGATATACTATATTTAACATGATAAAATGATAATTAAGTATATCATTGAGTGTATTAACATAATAGTATTTTAATATATATATATATATATATATATATATATATATATATATATATATATATATATATATATATATATATATATATATATATATATGATGTTAAGATATATTCATACACCATGTTATCATATTAACATAACAATTTAACATCTCATTTAAGTATAATAACAATGAATTAATTACATTTAACAAGATCGTTAACCTAAAGGTTTCAAAACAACACTTACATGTAACGACCAACGATGACTTAACGACTCAGTTAAAATGTATATACATGTAGTGTATTTAGATATATTAGTACACTTTTGAAAGACTTCAAGAAACATATCAAAGTACTTCTACTTAACAAAAATGCTTACAATTACATCCTCATTCATTTTCATCAACAACTCTACTCGTATACGTACGATAGATGTACTCGTATTGTACGCAACTTTTAGACGTATTTACAATTGATCTATACCAATAAAAATCTGCTCTTAGCAGCCCTCATTTAGTCAACAAACATGTAGAACCATTATTTGGCAACTAGCATGAATTATTACACTAAAAATCAAATTACAACTTGCATATATGGACACCCCCATTCACGACTTCATGCACACACACATACACTTGCATTTTTCAATTTTCCTTCATCCATTTGATCTCTCTCTTATTCCATGATGATGTTCTAAGTGTTCTTCATCATATTCATTAAAATCTACATCAATCTAGCTCATTAATCCAACCTTTGATCAACCTACAAAATAACTACTCAAGAACACTTCAATAATACTTTCAAGATTACTAGTTTACTTCCAAGCTTTCAAATCCATTCCAAGTAATCATCCAAGATCAAGAAACCTTTGTTAATTATATTAGGTTATCTTTCTTATTCAAGGTAATATTCATATTCAAACTTTGATTCAATTCCTATAACTATAACAATCTTATTTTGAGTGGAAATCTTACTTGAAATTGTTTTCGTGTCATGATTCTGCTTCAAGAACTTTCAAGCCATCCAAGGATCCTTTGAAGCTAGATCTATTTTTTTCATTTCCAGTAGGTTTACCTACTAAAATTAAGGCAGTAATGATGTTCATAACATCATTCGATTCATACATATAAAACCATCTTATTCGAAGATTTAAACTTGTAATCACTAGAACATAGTTTAGTTAATTCTAAACTTGTTCGCAAACAAAGTTAATCCCTCTAACTTGACTTTTAAAATCAACTAAACACATGTTCTATATCTATATGATATGCTAACTTAATGATTTAAAACCTGGAAACACGAAGAACACCGTAAAACCAGACATACGCCGTCGTAGTAACACCGCGGGCTGTTTTGGGTTAGTTAATTAAAAACTATGATAAACTTTGATTTAAAAGTTGTTCTTTTGAGAAAATGATTTTTCTTATGAACATGAAACTATATCTAAAAATCGTGGTTAAACTCAAAGTGGAAGTATGTTTTTCAAAATGGTCATCAAGACGTCGTTCTTTCGACTGAAATGACTACCTCTTATAATATTGACTTATAACCTGTATTTCTGACTATAAAATTATACTTTTTCTATTTAAATTCATAAACTTAAGTTCAATATGAAACCATAGCAACTTGAATCACTCAAAACGGATTAGAAACGAAGAAATGACGGGTAAAACAAAATTGGATAAATTTGCTAGTTTTAGCTACGAAAATTTTGTAACAAATCTAGACTAAACATATCCTAACTAATTTATATTGTATTATACATATTATGAAATCTTGGGATACAATAGACACGTATACAATGTTTTGACATATCATATCTGTCATACCCCGTCCAAATCCTCTTGAACGAATACAATAACATCTGGTACCATTGCGATGAACGAACCTCTAAATGCCATGAATGACTCCATGTAATATGAGAAAATGCACAGCGGAAGATTTTTTTCATACCTGAGAATAAACATGCTTAAAAGTGTCAACCAAAAGGTTGGTGAGTTCATAGGTTTATCATAAAACAATAAAATTCATCATTTTGATAGACCACAAGATTTAAATATAGTACATCTATCTCGTGTACAAAACCATTTTCATAATGCTTAACAGAGTAGGTTCGTATCCTTTTCTCCCCCGTAGGTTGCCTCGCGATTTTTAAATAACCGTACACATATCTCGTGCACAAAAATAATATACACATAACCTGTGTATAAAATCATTCTCTCGATACATAACATTCACTTTGCTTTCATAGCTTGGATTGGTAACTGACCTTAACATATAATGCGCATCAATAATATCCCCAAAATAGAACATCTCGTCTGTATAATATATAAACCTCGAAGTACTAAATGCCACACCCACTAGCTCTTTCGTCTAGTGAACATTCTGGGTGGAGGTGTTAAACCCGATAGCTACCTTTAGGATTCGCGTGAATTAGGGCCATACCCGATTCTAATTCTTAGGTTACCAAGAAATAATAATCAGGGAAAAATATTCACATCAATTGGTGGCAATTATCATGTCCACATAATTCAATAATAATCCACAGAAACTTCTGTCTGTATAATAATTCATTCGAGAAATGTTTTGCTTGTGTCTATGATGTGTGCAGCGGAGGTGTAGTATGAAATACTATTATTTTTAATACGAAATACGGTACAATTTACACAAGTTTTAATTATTTTGTTTACGGATGGGATATACCTAAATCTTGCTACAACACTATAGGCAGTGTACCTAATCGTAGAGTAGTATAGTTTTTAGTAAGTCTGGTTCGTTCCACAGGGAGTTGGTTGATTACGTACTATATATTTAACAACTATATTTATACAAATACATAATTATATATAGTAATAATAATATATAGAAGGGGGTTTTTACCGTTTAATGACCGGTTTGTCGATTTTATATTTTAAGCGTAAAGATAAATAACGATAATATAAATGACATAATTTAAATTGCGATAAAGTAAATTGCAGTAATTAAAATGACAGTAAATAAAGGTACGATGAGAAATATGAAATAAAAGAATTATGCTTATTTAAACTTCCGTAATCATGATGTTTGACGTTTTGATTTTAATTAATTGTAACCTGGGTTAATTGTCCTTTGTCCTGATTTATTTGATACCTATATGGTTTTTGTCCATAATAGTCCATCGGTCATAATTATAAAATGCTCGTCAAATTAACCTTATTCCTGAAGTCAAATATTCCAACTAATTAGGGATTCGAACTGTAACAAGGTTTTAATACTTTATTTAATGATTACACCAGGTTATCGACTGTGTGTAATCCAAGGTTTTAATACTTTGTTAACAATTACACCAATTATCCTTGTATGTAATCCACCCATATTTTAATGAGATATGAATATTAATTTACCCACTTGATCAGAATGAATAATCAATTACCTAACCCAAATAATTAATTAAATGATCGTAAAAGATGTCGTATAAACGTCACTAAATAGGACATACATAATCATTTTAATAATTATTAGATTAACTAATTTAAAGATAGGTTCGACAGGTTCCAATGATTTGTCGCTCAATTAGACAATATCCCCTATCTATTAATAGTCATTGTCCAATGTTCACAAGTGTCGGTCTTTTGTCCAAACCCAAATTATGGTACAAAATCCAATAACCCCGTCTTAATATTTAGTTTAACATCACGATTACTTCGGCTCAAATAAGCATAATAATAACTTAGTTACGAGACATTAATTTAAAAAGAAAGAACATAGCTTACAGTGATTATTTATCGCGTAGCGTTACACGGACAGAGTTCCTACTTTAAAACCCGTAAAACATTTCTTACAATAACCCAATTATTATTAAACTTAAATTAAACTTAATATTATAAATATAAATATTAATTTATATTACAGAAGAGAGAAAGAGTGTGTGAAGGTGTAATCATTCGTCTGAATTCGTTGGCCTTTTATAGATGTTTCCTGATTTTGGAAGCCATGCGATCGCATGGCATTCCTTTATTATTCCCATGCGATCGCATGGACAGGCTGGCCAGCACTCTCTCTTGATTAAAACGTGGGCTGCTCGAATAATTTAATATATATAATATAATATATATAATTATATATATATATATATATATTATATTATATTCTTGTGCATAGTAGACTTGTAATTTTAGGTCCGATGACTCACGCGTTGATGCTCGGTTTATGTCCCAGTTCTGGATTTTCGAACGTCTTTTTGTACACGTAGATATCTTGTACTTTGCGTTTCGCGGCTTGCACTCTTGTAATTTTTAGACATTTCTCATCAATAAATTAAACTACTTGAATTATATCTTGTACATTTGAGCTTTTTGGTCATTTGCGTCTTCAAATCGTCATTTTCTTCTTTTGTCTTCGCACTTATTTATTTAAACGAATATTACATAAAAATAGAACAATTACAATTAAAAGCTTTACATATTGGAAGGATATTGTGCCTAAATATATGTTCATTTGGAGCACTATCAGTCTATCTCGTCAAACATTTATAAAAGCATTTCATGTATTCGCAGTTCAAAATATATTTCAAAAGCATTTAATAGAGCAGTTATAAAAAAAGCACATGTATTCTCAGTCCCAAAAATATAAAGAGTAAAAGGGAATCAAATGAACTCACCCTACAATATTTTGTAGTAAAAATATTCATACGACTAAACTGAACAATGCAGGGTTGGCCTCGGATTCACGAACCTATATCATTTATATATATATTAACACATATAATAGTAATCAAACAAATTTAAATATTATTAGAGATATAATTGTTATTTTAATATATTATATGTTTCATTAATAACTTAATTAGATATATTTATTTTTGTATAGAAAATCTTTATTTGTTATATTAATAGTACTAATAATAATAATGATAAAAATAATACTTTTACTAATAATGATAATAATAATAATGATATTAATACTAATAATACTTAATAATAATAATTCTACTACCAATTATAGTAATGATGATAATGATATTACTGATAATGCTAAAAACGAACATATATTTCATAGCATTATTCCTCAAGAAAGACAAGCTTTTAGTTGCAATTGTTCTATTTACAAGTGATATTCGTTTAAATAATAAAAGGTGAAGACAAAAGACAGATTCGACGAATTGAAGACGCAAACGACCAAAAAGCTCAAAAGTACAAAAGACAATCAAAGAGGTTCCAATTATTGATAAGAAACGTCTCGAAATTACAAGAGTACAAGATTCAAAACGCAAAGTACAAAATATAAAATTGTACGCAAGGACGTTCGAAAATCCGGAACCAGGACCAGAGTCAACTCTCAACGCTCGACGCAACGGACTAAAAATTACAAGTTAACTAAGTATATAAATATAATATAATATATAATTAATTATATTAATTATATATATATTATATTTATAAATAAAAACCGTCGGCAGAGAAAGACTCCAAAGTGTGAGCTGGAATTTCAAACTCCGCGACTCGCGGAGTTTGAAGGCAAAATATGCCGCGAGTCGCGGAGCCCCAAAATGAAAAACTCCCTATAAAGCAAACCGAAATCTGATCATTTTCATCATCTTTTTTCTCCTCATTCATACGATATATATATATATTTATAATTTATATTTTAATTTTAATTATAATTCTAATAATAAGGGTATGTTAGCGAATGTTGTAAGGGTATAAGTCAAAATTATGTCCGTGTAACGCTACGCTATTTTTAATCATTGTAAGTTATGTTCAACCTTTTTATATTAATGTCTCGTAGCTAAGTTATTATTATGCTTATTTAAAACGAAGTAATCATGATGTTGGGCTAATTACTAAAATTGGGTAATTGGGCTTTGTACCATAATTGGGGTTTGGACAAAAGAACGACACTTGTGGAAATTAGACTATGGGCTATTAATGGGCTTTATATTTGTTTAACTAAATGATAGTTTGTTAATGTTAATATAAAGATTTACAATTGGGCGTCCCTATAAATTACCATATACACTCGATCGGACACGATGGGCGGGGTATTTATATGTACGAATAATCGTTCATTTAACCGGACACGGGAATGGATTAATAGCCACTAGAATAATTAAAACAGGGGTGAAATTACATTCAAGGGTAATTGGTGTAATTGTTAACAAAGTAGTAAAACCTTGGTTTACACGCAGTCGATAACCTGGTGTATTCATTAAAGAAAGTATTAAAACCTTGTTACAATTCGAATCCCCAATTAGTTGGAATATTTAACTTCGGGTATAATAATAATTTGACGAGGACACTCGCACTTTATATTTATGACTGATGGACTGTTATGGACAAAAACCAGACGGACATATTAAATAATCCAGGACAAAGGACAATTAACCCATGGGCATAAAACTAAAATCAACACGTCAAACATCACGATTACGGAAGTTTAAATAAGCATAATTCTTTTATTTCATATTTAATTTCCTTTATTTTATATTTAATTGCACTTCTAATTATCGCACTTTTATTTATTGTTATTTAATAGCACTTTTAATTATCGTACTTTTTAATTATCGAAATTTTATTTTATCGCACTTTTATTATTCGCAATTTCATTATCGTTATTTACTTTATGCTTTAATTTAAGTCTTGTATTTATTCTTAATATTTTACATTTGGTTTTAACTGCGACTAAAGTTTTAAAATCGACAAACCGGTCATTAAACGGTAAAAACCCCCCTTTATAATAATAATATTACTTATATATATATTTGTATTTTTATAAAAGTAAACTAATATAGCGTTAAGCTTTGTTTAAAGATTTCCCTGTGGAACGAACCGGACTTACTAAAAACTACACTACTGTACGATTAGGTACACTGCCTATAAGTGTTGTAGCAAGGTTTAAGTATATCCATTCTATAAATAAATAAATATCTTGTGTAAAATTGTATCGTATTTAATAGCTATTTTCTGCTAAAATTAATAGCTATTTTATACCCCCACGCTACGACATCAAGTATTTTTGGCACCGCTGCCGGGGAACTTTCTAAACGCCGGAAGCGCAACGCTAATAAAAAAAAAAGATTTTTAGTTTACTTCTATTAAAAATTCATTTTTATAAAAATACGTTTTAATTATTCAAAAATATAAAAAGAAAAACAAAAATATAAGTATTTTTAAGATTTTGTTAAATATTTAAGTTTTATAAAGTTTCTTTATTTTTATCTTATAAAAACATAAGTTTTATTTAAGTATTTTGTTTTTATTTAAAAAATATAAAAAAATATATATATATAAATCTAGTTTTAAGATTTTTATTTATAAAATTATAAAGTGATTCTATTTTTATTTAAGTTTTAAATATAAGTTTTAATTATACACATATTTTTTTTTATATAAACAGAAAAAAAAATTAAAAATAGAAAATAAAATAAAAAAAAAAAAAACGCGTAAATTAAAACTGCTCCAGAGTTGAAATTCTGAACCCCGCGACTCGCGGGGTTTGATGTTTTAAATACCGCAACTCGCGGAGTGACTCTGACACGCGACAGAAGCCCTAATTCAGCATTAATTACGGTTAATTATTAATTATTATTATTATAACCCTAACTAATTATTATTATTATAATTACTTTTACTTTTTATTTAATTTATATATTTTAGTTAAATTAGTTTAATTAAATTGTAAAATTAGTAGTTTTATTAAATAAATAATATAAAAATAATATTTTTATAAAAATTGTAATTTTTACAACTTTTTGTATATTTTTATAGTTTGTCCCTTTTTAATCGTTGTAGCATAACTTTTGTATTTTTAGCTCATATTTAGTTTTAAACTTAGTTTTTGCCATAGTTATTTTTACTCCTAGATTTTTAGGCTTTGCCGTAGAATTCCTTAAGTGCTTTTTCTTTAGACTAAGATTTAGGTACTTTAGAATTTTGCGACGCCTTTTTAAGTTTTAGTTTCTTTTTAAGTTATTTCCATTTGGGATATAGTTTTTCCTGTAAGCTTTAATATTTTTAGACACCTTTTACTATGTATCAATTATCATTCCAATTAGTAATTTCAATTTGCGATTATAATTTTAAGTTAGTTGTAGTAATAAGGTTAGGTTAGTCAAAGTACTTTTAAGTTTTTATAAGTTTCTTTTATTTTTCCGTCACTTTTTATTTTTCAACTTTTTTTTTTTTTTTCGACGAACTCTTTTTCTTTCTTATTTCTCGCCATTCTAGTTTTTAGGACTTAGAACTTTTTCTACTTCTTATCTAAATTTCTTAAAATTACGAAAATTTATTTTGAGTGGTTAAATTGATAGACATCAAAATTTTCTGGTTCGTAGTAATAGTTGGATTTGTACGTGGACCGGGTTATTGGAGCCAAACAGTCCTCAATTATATTGAGACCAAACGAATCCTGCCCCTCTGCTGCATCTTTTGGCTATTCGAAACGTGGGCAAAATCAGAAAAGTCTATTGATTGGATAACTTATATAATTTTTCTTTTTTTTTTAAAAAAACTAATAGGATATTCAGTGAATGCACCGAGCAAGACGTTCATCACCTTTTGTACGTTCACCACCTGTAACTAGATCAAGACATTTAGCAAATATAACCGCCGTTGATTTTTCTTTAGAATCGTCATCCAGTAGACCAAGTACTTCAGTTCAAATTTCCGATAATCCATTTTTTGAACCCGACCTCACAATTGAGAATCCGGAAAATATTCAGGAACGGTTCGTAGATCCTGAACCATTAAACTTTCCTCCCGAGCCACCAATCATTCAAACAGAGATTGTTGAGGAACGAACCATTAAATCAGAATCATCTAGTGATACCGATTCAACAAATTCAATTATGGAGAATCTGGAACCTTTAAGTATGGAAGACCGAATGAGAGCTAAACGCACTGGCCAAGGTCACGCAATTACTCATCCAGACATTAATGCGCCAGATTATGAAATCAAAGGACAAATTCTACACATGGTGACAAATCAATGCCAATTTAGTGGTGCGCCGAAGGAAGATCCAAATGAACATTTACGTACCTTTAATAGGATCTGCACACTATTTAAAATCCGAGAAGTGGAGGATGAACAGATATATCTCATGTTATTTCCCTGGACTTTAAAGGGAGAAGCCAAAGATTGGTTAGAATCGTTACCTGAAGGGGCGATTGATACATGGGACGTTTTAGTTGACAAATTTCTTAAACAATTCTTTCCTGCATCTAAAGCCGTAAGACTTCAAGCAGAAATTGTTACGTTCACACAGAAGCCAAATGAAACTCTATATGAGGCGTGGACAAGATATGGAAAGTTATTAAGAGGATGTCCGCAACATGGTTTAGACACCTGTCAAATAGTACAAATATTCTACCAAGAATGCGACATCACTACAAGAAAAGACATAGATATAGCAGCTGGTGGTTCTATTATGAAGAAAACCGAAACTGATGCTTACAAAATTATTGATAACACTGCTTCCCACTCACATGAGTGTCACCAAGAAAAAGATATCATTAGATCATCTAAAGTAGCTAGAGCCGATTCTAGCCATGACTTAGATTCCATTTCCGCAAAGATAGATGCTGTGGAGAGACGAATGGAAAAGATGACTAAAGATATTCACTCAATACGAATTAGTTGTGAGCAGTGTGGAGGGCCACATTTGACAAAAGATTGTCTCAGTATTGAATTAACAATAGAACAAAGAGAGAATATTTCATACATAAACCAAAGGCCTGGAAATAATTATCAGAATAATTATCAACCGCCAAGACCGATTTACAATCAAAACCAGAATTATAACCGAAATATTCCATACAACAACCAACAAGGTCCTAGCAATCAACAAGTATCCAATAATACTTACAACCAGCAAAGACCTAATTTTCAAAACAAACCACCACAACAAACCGATGATAAAAAGCCGAATTTAGAAGATATGATGACGAAGCTAGTTGAAACTCAAACGCAGTTTTTCACCTCTCAGAAACAAACCAATGAACAAAATGATCAAGCATTTAGAAATCAACAAGCTTCTATTCAAAATCTGGAACAAGAATTGAGTAACCTAGCAAGGTTAATAGGTGAAAGAAAACCGGGAAGTCTACCTAGTGATACAAATGCTAACCCCCGGAATGAAACAGCTAAAGCTATTACCACAAGAAGTGGCACAACACTTAAACCACCTGAAATACCTGTAACTTCTGATGAAACCATTCCTACTCCACAAGAACCACAACCTGATCAAGATAAGGAAAAAGAACCGGTAGTTGAAAAGATTAATGAAGATAACACAGTTAAGGATAAACCTTATGTTAAACCATATCAACCACCACTTCCTTACCCGAGTAAAATGAAGAAAGAGAAACTTGAAGCCGAGCAATCCAAATTCTTGGATATGTTTAAACAGATATATGTAAATCTTCCTTTCATTGATGTGATTTCAGGAATGCCTAGATATGCTAAATTCTTGAAAGATCTAATCTCAAATAGAAAGAAAATGGAAGAACTCTCGGCTGTTACTATGAATACTAATTGTTCAGCAGTGCTGTTGAATAAAATACCAGAAAAACTATCTGATCCAGGAAGTTTCACAATTCCATGTTTTCTGGGTAGTCTTAGTTCAATAGAAGCATTGGCAGACTTAGGTGCTAGTATAAATCTAATGCCGTATTCACTATACGCTAAACTAGACCTTGGAGAATTGAAACCAACCAGAATAAGCATACAACTAGCCGATAGATCAATAAAATATCCTAGAGGGATAATGGAGAACATGCTAGTTAAAGTTAGTACTTTAGTATTTCCAGTATATTTTGTTGTTTTGGACATGGAAGAAGATTCTCAAGTTCCTCTCATATTAGGAAGACCATTCTTAAACACGGCTAAAGCAATGATAGACGTGTTCGGTAAGAAACTGACCCTAAGTATAGAGGATGAGAGTGTTACCTTTTCAGTTGATAGAGCAATGCAACAACCACAATCTGCAGATGATACATGTTATTATATGCAAACTATAGATGCACATACAGAATTATTAGAAGAATTTCCAGAATTACAAGGAACAGGAGAATGTTCTTTAGGAGAAGGTAATGAACCAATTGATGAAGCTGAAATGTTAGCTACACTTATAGCTAATGGATATGAACCAACAACATAAGAAATTCAAATGCTAAAAGAAGAAGACAGATATCGATATAAATCATCGATAGAAGAACCTCCAAAATTAGAGTTAAAGCCACTTCCAAACCATTTGGAATACGCTTATTTACATGGTGAATCTGAATTACCTGTAATAATATCGTCTTCTCTTACTGAAAATGAGAAATCACAACTCATTTCTGTGTTGAAAGCTCATAAACCAGCCATTGCATGGAAGATTCATGATATTAAAGGAATAAGTCCTTCGTATTGCACACATAAAATCCTTATGGAAGAAGGTCATAAAACGTATGTGCAACGCCAACGAAGACTAAATCCTAATATGCAAGATGTAGTTAAGAAAGAGATTATTAAACTGCTAGATGCAGGTTTAATTTATCCAATCTCTGATAGTCCATGGGTAAGCCCAGTTCAATGCGTGCCTAAGAAGGGTGGCATGACTGTCATCACAAATGAGAAAAATGAGCTTATTCCTACTAGGACTGTAACAGGATGGCGTGTATGTATTGATTAAAGAAAATTAAATGACGCCACCAGAAAAGATCACTTTCCCTTACCTTTCATTGATCAAATGTTGGAAAGATTAGCCGGAAATAGCTACTATTGTTTTCTAGATGGATTTTCCGGATATTTTCAAATTCCAATAGCACCCGAGGACCAAGAGAAAACCACATTCACGTGCCCTTATGGTACTTTTGCTTACAAACGCATGCCATTTGGACTTTGTAACGCCCCTGCAACCTTTCAAAGGTGTATGATGGCGATTTTTCACGACATGATAGAAGAATGCATGGAAGTATTCATGGATGACTTTTCAGTCTTCGGTGATACATTTAAATCATGTCTAGTTAATCTGGAACGAATGCTAATTAGATGCGAAAAATCAAATCTAGTACTTAATTGGGAGAAATGCCATTTCATGGTTAAAGAAGGCATCGTTCTTGGACATAAAATTTCAAAAGAAGGAATTGAAGTGGATAGAGCTAAAGTAGATGTAATTGCTAAACTTCCACATCCCACCAATGTTAGAGGAGTTAGGAGTTTTCTAGGGCATGCCGGTTTTTACCGACGTTTCATAAAAGATTTTTCTAAAATTGCCACTCCTATGAATAAACTCCTAGAAAAGGATGCTCCATTCATCTTTTCAGATGAGTGTATCAAATCTTTTAATATTCTTAAAGAGAAACTCACTAATGCACCGATCATGATAACACCAAATTGGAATCTACCATTTGAACTAATGTGCGATGCAAGTGATTTTGCAA
Organism: Rutidosis leptorrhynchoides; assembly: GCF_046630445.1. NCBI lineage: Eukaryota > Viridiplantae > Streptophyta > Magnoliopsida > Asterales > Asteraceae > Rutidosis > Rutidosis leptorrhynchoides. The sequence continues at coordinate 34,881,155 of NC_092333.1, read as the reverse complement.
TGGGAGCCGTTTTAGGACAAAGGATTGAAAAACGATTTCAACCTATATATTATGCTAGTAAGACGTTACAAGGAGCACAAACAAACTATACAACTACTGAAAAAGAACTCCTTGCTATTGTCTTTGCTTTTGACAAATTTCGTTCATATCTCGTTCTATCCAAAACGATAGTCTATACCGACCATTCTGCTCTTAGATACTTATTTTCAAAACAAGATGCTAAACCAAGATTAATCCGTTGGATCTTACTCTTACAAGAGTTTGATATTGAAATCCGAGATAAAAGAGGAGCAGAAAATCTCGCCGCTGATCATCTTTCTCGTCTTGAAAATCCCGAATTAGAAGTTCTAAATGAATCAGCCATACAAGACAACTTTCCTGATGAATATCTATTGAAGATAGATTATAAAGAAATCCCATAGTTTGCAGACTATGTAAACTATTTAGTTTGTGGATTCCTTGAAAAAAGATTATCGTACCAAAGACGAAAGAAATTCTTCAGTGATATAAAACACTATTTTTGGGAAGATCCACATCTGTTTAAAAGTTGTCCCGATGGAATAATACGCCGATGTGTATTTGGAGATGAAGCTAGTAAAATATTAAACCATTGTCACACAGGACCAACAGGAGGGCATTATGGGCCTCAACTAACAGCAAGAAAAGTTTATGAAGCTGGATTCTATTGGCCTACAATTTACAAAGACGCACACCTTCTTTGCAAATCCTGTGATGCATGTCAAAGGGCCGGAAAAATAAGTCAACGTGATGAAATGCCACAAAATGTCATCCAAGTATGTGAAGTATTTGACATTTGGGGTATTGACTTTATGGGTCCATTTCCAAAATCTCATAATAATCTATATATACTCGTAGCCATTGATTATGTATCTAAATGGGCGGAAGCACAAGCTCTCCCAACTAACGATGCACGAGTTGTAGTCAACTTTTTAAAACGTCTTTTTGCAAGGTTTGGAACACCGAAAGCTTTAATAAGTGATCGGGGTACTCATTTATGTAATAATCAACTTGAGAAAGTTCTTAAAAGATATGGAGTAACTCATAAAATCTCCACCGCATATCATCCACAAACAAGTGGACAAGTTGAAAATACCAACCGAGCTTTAAAACGTATTCTAGAGAAAACCGTAGGATCAAATCCGAAGGAATGGTCAATTAAATTGGAGGATGCACTCTGGGCTTTTAGAACAGCCTACAAAACTCCAATTGGCACCACACCTTTTAGACTTATTTATGGAAAAGCATGTCATCTTCCAGTAGAAATTGAACACAAAGCATTTTGGGCTTTGAAGACATGTAATCTTGATTTACATGAAGCCGGACGTCTACGATTAAGTCAACTAAACGAATTAGAAGAATTAAGACATGAAGCATACGAAAATTCGTTAATCTATAAAGAAAGAACGAAGAAATGGCATGATAAAAGAATCAGAAGTGCAAAAGAATTTAAAGAAGGAGACAGAGTTCTTCTTTTCAATTCACGATTCAAGCTATTTCCTGGAAAATTGAAATCAAGATGGTCTGGACCATTCATAGTCAAAAGAGTTTTCCCATACGGAACGATAGAATTGATAAATTCAAATGGGATTGAATTTAAAGTTAATGGTCACAGAGTTAACATTACATACATGGTCCGATGGAAGTCGACAATGAAGTTAATCATAATTTCGACACCACAGCTAACTAAGTGTGGGGAGAATCAAGTCTTTAAAGGATAATATGTATTTCTGTTAGAGTTAGATTGTCTGTTTTCGTGTAGTTCTCGAAAATGGAACCCGAATGGTCTTTCCCTAGCAGACCCTAAAGAACTAGTCTTCTCCCCCCATTCTGAATTTTTATTTTTTTAGGTTTTTACAAAATGAAGACTGCCTGTGAACTAAACCATGGTCTAATGCTACACGCTTTGATCACTAAAAGAAATAATGACATACTACCGAGTGAAATAGTATCAGTAATCAGAGAAAGAATGGACGGAGTTAGAAAAGAATCCAGATGCGAAGATAATAAGTTACAATTTGGTAAAGGAAAATCAAAATCCGCAGCGAAAAGAAGAGCACGACACCTAGAACGATGTCACAAATGCAGAAAATGGTCACATGGAGGTAAATGTTCAAATAATCAAACCTATTCAAATACCGAATTTGTTACTTTATGCAGAGACGGACCGTTCATATGTTTAGAAGAAAAGACACTGAATGCTCGAGGTTACGCCTATGTAGCCATGGAAAACCAATTAAACCGACTATCTTATGAATGGGATAGATCATATAACTAAGAAATCTATTCCACAGGTATGTCTGTACAGTTTTTATTTTTATTTTTATTTTTAACCTTTTGATAATAAACGCTAATTTGTTCGCTAAAAAGTATTAAATTGGTATTAAATAAAATTAGGTTTGGCGACCGAAATTATTGATATCATTCAAAAATTTATTACATCACTGCGAAATTTAACGTTTATTCTTAAGGTATAAATATCTTTAAACAATCAACCCAAAATATTTCAAAAATTCGTCATGAGTTAAATTAGGTCTTGAAACCGAAATTACTTTACCGAAAAGAGGGGCGCATATTTTTGATAATATTTGATTGATTAAAGTGGGATAAAAAGACAAAAAGATTTTTAATTTTATTTTTACCATGTTTTTAAAATTAATATTTAAATCTTAAATTAATATTGTAAACTTTGTAAAAACAATATTTTTAAAATTGTAAATATTTGAAAAAATTAATATAAGTTTGGTATGAATTTATAATATGAATTTTTAAATTAAGTTTGGTGTGAATTTTTAATTTTTAAAATATAAATTTTTAATTTTATGCATTTCAAATTTTAAGTTTGGTGTGAATTTTTAATATTAATTTTGAATTTTATATTTAAGTTGTGTGAATTTAAAAACAAAAATTTACTTTATCTCATTAAGTTAAAAATATGATTTTTAAAATTCGTCGTAAGTTGAAGACTAGGTCTTTGAACCGAAATTGCTTTACCCGAGGGAGGGACGAGAACTTTTATTATCATTATTTTTAATCTTATTGAATTAAAGTATGCCAAAAACATTAAAAAACCAAAAATCTTAGCTTTTAAAACAATCGCTACAAAAAGACAAATTTTAAAATTTTGTCGAGGGACGGACTAGGACATCGATCCGAAACGACCTCGTCCTAAATAACAAGGGAAACAAAATTTTAAAATTAAGTACTTAATTGTTTCATAAGTTAATGATTATAAAAAAAAAAAAAAATAGCAAACTCCGCGACTCGCGGAGTTTGGAGCTTTAATCTCCGCGACTCGCGGAGGGACCAATTTACAGAAAAAAATAAAACGTAAAAAAACAGATCAGTGCACCACACAACTCAAACAACAGCAAAATACTGCGAAATAAACTGCCGAAAAACCCCGCAAAAACACCCCAAAAATCCCAATTTTTAACGGTTAATCACCAAATCTTTTGCTAAAATCATGTTGAGAAGGATGCTATCTAAGAATTACTCAAGAAAAACGGTAAATTTCTACACCTAAACACCATTTAATCCGAAATTTGGTGTTCTTGAGCAATTTTTTCCCCAATTTGATTTTGATGCTTTTTAGTGTAATTATGCTTAAATTGTTTATGTATTATGCTTGTATAACCTAGATTGATGCTATTTAACATGATTAGAAGCCTTAAACTTCAAATTTTGAATAATCTAGGGTTTGTGTTCTTGAGCAAATTTGGGGCTTTTTGATATAAACAGGTTATGGCCGATTTTTGTCATGAATTGTTGCTAAATTAAGTAGTGTAACATGTCTAGGTAGTTAAATGATCCAAACTTTGAGCCTAAACATGATTTTGAGAATTAAAGTGGACTTTTTCAAGTCTAAAATTCATGAACTTGATTTTTGAAAGATAATGCCATTTGAGACTTGTTTAATTGCTAGTAATGATTATTTTGACATGTTATTTGAGTTAAATGCTTATGAACTTGGCGAACATTTTCGTATATGCTTATTTGAAAAAGTGTAGATTTGATAAAAATGTGAAAATGAGCTTAAGTTTGATATAAATTGATAATGTCATTGTAGTTATTTTGATTGATGATTTTGCTGACACTAATGCATATTTGGATGCACAAAACTTGTGTTTGATGTGTTTTGCAGAATGAAAGGGGTGAATCTTCATCCCAAGCCCGCAATGCTCCTGCTGAGAATTTGGAACAACAGGAGGTGGATAACTACTACAAGCAGGATATACCTCTTCCAGTCATGACCTTTTCTGATATGCACTTGGAAGAGTTGCACCCGAACCTGAGATTTGACAGACTTTGGATAGATTATCCAAAATATCAAAGGAGTTTGCATACTCTTCATTCTAAGGTTGTTGAGGTACCGAGGGTCATAGAATGGGGACCCTTAGAAGCTGTAGAATTGGCCGGGCCAATTAGGGAATTACTTGTACAGAGGTATGGTAATTCTACTTTTAATGACTGGATACGTTTATTCACCATGCGTAGACATGTATATAAAGTATGGTGTGAAGAATTGTTATGTAGTATAGAGTTGAATGATCGGGTAGCTAGTTTAACCGATCGTTCTTTTATTAGATTTTTGTTAGGCGGTTCGATGCGCCACATGTCTTTACTAGACATGGCTCAGGCTTTACGTATATATACGCCTGAGGAGTTAGCATCTGCCGATTGTAGAGGGTTGATACTAAACGGTAGAAAGATAGATGAAAATTTTGATACACACGGTGTGTGGAGTCAAATGACAAGCCATCACCGTTTCAAAGGGGGAAATTACTCTTATTTGGATATAGATAGAGCCGAATTAAGAGTGATTCATAGGTTTTTAGCTAATTCGATTACACAAAGGGGTAAGAACAAGGAAAAAGTAAATGAACAGGATTTGTTTTACCATATGTGTATTCGAGACCCACAAAGCGCTGTAAGTATACCATATTGTGTGGGTTATTATTTATCAGCTATGGTTCGGGGGATGCGACCGCATAGCATAATAGCAGGTGGTATTTTTATTACTTTGATTGGTGAATATCTCGGTGTGGATATAAGTCGGGGGGATTATTAGTAGAAGAACCAGAACCCCGCGATACTATAGGTTTAAATGTATATCATGGTGCGAAAGTTTTGAAGAGGCGAAATAACGCCGCAGTACGATACCATGGTAGACATCCACAGGTGGAGAGAAACCAACAGCAAGGTAATGTAGGAGGGGGGAATGAGATGCAAGAAATGCAAAGGTTTATAGCTTCTCAGGAATACGAAAATGCTAGACAGAGAGCATTTGAAGATTGGCAAGTTCATCAGAACCAAATCATAGCTCATTGCCAACATATAGGTAGAAACTATATTCCTACACCGAAACCCATCTTCCCTCCCTGGTCTATAGAGATGCAGCCACCATATCCTACGTATGACCCTGCCGAAGCATTCTATAGCACGTATGGTTATGCCTGGAACCCCTATTGGTACCAATATCATCCTTAGTTTACTTATTATTTTTTTTTTTTTTTGTAATTTGTAATTATAGATACGTTTAATGCTTTTGTTAATATTGTAATCATTTTTATAATTATCTAACTTTTATTCTTAGATTTTAATAATTTTTGAATGTGGGGTAATATACCAAACTTCAAAAATATGTATATATGTTTGCAGTTTATCTTATGTACACAACAGGGTAAAACAACGCATTTTCAAAGACTGGCATTAAGTTCAGCAAAAGCAACTAATTTTGACGACAAGATGCAAAATATATGTGAAATAACAACAAGACGGAATGAACAAATGATGTGCACCATTTATCATTCAGCAAACAAACGCCAATGTATTTGGAAACTTTGGTAAAATTTAATCATTTTCACACAAATCACCCTCAATAATTTAAATTATTCCTGATTTCTTGCAAATGAGGGCATTGCAAGATCTTAAGTGTGGGAAGGGGTTAAATTCTTTCGGATTTTAAAATTTTTTACTTTATACACTTGGTTACCATTAAAAATACTAGTAAAGCAGTAGTTGTATTAGAATCTAGTGCTCTCTGATAAAAAAGAACAGCCCTAGTCTTATATACTGACTACCCAATTCTAGTAAAATTTTTCAAAATTTTCAATTAAATGAATTCAAAATCATGTTTATACATATTTATGAACGATAAAACTAGGTTTTAACACCGAAATTATTGTTACCTCGGAAAGGACATAAATTGAGAAACAAACTAAAATGTTAAAATTCATTTAAAATGGAATAGAGGACGATAAAAAGGAAAATAAAAAGCCAAGTGTGGGAAAATTTACCAAGTTATCTTAACATATGTCACATATATCTGTAACAAATAACTGAAAATACTTTTGCTTTGGACTAAACTAAACTGTTTTACCCGATGAAAGAAAAGAAGAGATGGATCTACACGATGAATCAATTCCATCATTAAAAGGAAGTAAAGTCTTCCAAAAAAGACACGCACTTCTTGATTTAGGTCAAGAAGTTGTCGTCCAGACCAGCTGTAGGTTGACGAAAAATCTAGAAAAGTCATCTCTAAAATCAGCAGGAAATCCACGGACCTCAGCATTAAACAGGGTCGCCAAGTGGTCAGATTTATCCTAACCATGAGAAGGATTTATCTCGTACAATGGGGGGGCACCATGCAAATTAGCTGGATAAGACTAATGAATTAGATCCCCAGAAAGGATAATCTCCTTAAAGATTAAAAATCAGCTTTTAAGACTGATATTACTCAATCCTAGAGATTGACCTTAAAGATTGAGAATTCAAACTCATGGAATTCAATGATATCTAAACTCGAGCTTGAACGAGAAAATATTTTGATCAAAATTACAAACCGATTTGTTTTCTGAAAACCTATTTTCAATGCGTTCATTACCATTGAACGTAAAATCCTAGGAATTCACCTGGAATTCATTAGGTCACCTGAACTAAATCGGGTGTCAACCGTAAGAACGGTGGTTGCATAGTGGTCAAAGACAGGACCTTGTGCCATACCGAAAAATTATAAGGGTGAGCTTTACTATTGCTCCTACCAAGGATAGTAATTGCGTCCGACACGTTATAGACCATAATTAAAAGCATGTCAGGGGACATTGCCTTAACAGTTGCTTGTTCAACGCTTTCCTTTACAACCGGACGGTAGTTTATCGAAAGGTAATATACGGGACAAGTAAACTGGACGTGTTGCTTTCCAAATACAAGGTTAGCAAGTGGGTGACACAAAACCGCAAGTTTTGAGCTAAAATTTTCAAATCTGAAACCCACCAAACCCACAAAAATATTTTGCAAACACCGGTAAAGGGTTATTCCGGAAAACTTATCTAGGGTAAAAAACTAGATTTAATTTTCAAAAGATCAAATCTTTTCATAAAGATCCAATTTCCTTAATGGATCTAAATTTTTATAGTCATGTGGGACTGTAAACCATATCGTTACTACCATTGTTTATACCGCCGTATAGAAATCACTAATGTACAAAGTGTGAAGAATAAAGAAGTGATTCTAGTATTTCAAGACGATATTGCTTGAGGACAAGCAACGCTCAAGTTTGGGAATATTTGATAATGCTAAAAACGAACATATATTTCATAGCATTATTCCTCAAGAAAGACAAGCTTTTAGTTGCAATTGTTCTATTTACAAGTGATATTCGTTTAAATAATAAAAGGTGAAGACAAAAGACAGATTCGACGAATTGAAGACGCAAACGACCAAAAAGCTCAAAAGTACAAAAGACAATCAAAGAGGTTCCAATTATTGATAAGAAACGTCTCGAAATTACAAGAGTACAAGATTCAAAACGCAAAGTACAAAATATAAAATTGTACGCAAGGACGTTCGAAAATCCGGAACCAGGACCAGAGTCAACTCTCAACGCTCGACGCAACGGACTAAAAATTACAAGTTAACTAAGTAGATAAATATAATATAATATATAATTAATTATATTAATTATATATATATATTATATTTATAAATAAAAACCGTCGGCAGAGAAAGACTCCAAAGTGTGAGCTGGAATTTCAAACTCCGCGACTCGCGGAGTTTGAAGGCAAAATATGCCGCGAGTCGCGGAGCCCCAAAATGAAAAAATCCCTATAAAGCAAACCGAAATCTGATCATTTTCATCATCTTTTTTCTCCTCATTCATACGATATATATATATTTATAATTTATATTTTAATTTTAATTATAATTCTAATAATAAGGGTATGTTAGCGAATGTTGTAAGGGTATAAGTCGAAATTCTGTCTGTGTAACGCTACGCTATTTTTAATCATTGTAAGTTATGTTCAACCTTTTTATATTAATGTCTCGTAGCTAAGTTATTATTATGCTTATTTAAAACGAAGTAATCATGATGTTGGGCTAATTACTAAAATTGGGTAATTGGGCTTTGTACCATAATTGGGGTTTGGACAAAAGAACGACACTTGTGGAAATTAGACTATGGGCTATTAATGGGCTTTATATTTGTTTAACTAAATGATAGTTTGTTAATGTTAATATAAAGATTTACAATTGGGCGTCCCTATAAATTACCATATACACTCGATCGGACACGATGGGCGGGGTATTTATATGTACGAATAATCGTTCATTTAACCGGACACGGGAATGGATTAATAGCCACTAGAATAATTAAAACAGGGGTGAAATTACATTCAAGGGTAATTGGTGTAATTGTTAACAAAGTAGTAAAACCTTGGTTTACACGCAGTCGATAACCTGGTGTATTCATTAAAGAAAGTATTAAAACCTTGTTACAATTCGAATCCCCAATTAGTTGGAATATTTAACTTCGGGTATAATAATAATTTGACGAGGACACTCGCACTTTATATTTATGACTGATGGACTGTTATGGACAAAAACCAGACGGACATATTAAATAATCCAGGACAAAGGACAATTAACCCATGGGCATAAAACTAAAATCAACACGTCAAACATCACGATTACGGAAGTTTAAATAAGCATAATTCTTTTATTTTATATTTAATTTCCTTTATTTTATATTTAATTGCACTTCTAATTATCGCACTTTTATTTATTATTATTTAATCGCACTTTTAATTATCGTACTTTTTAATTATCGAAATTTTATTTTATCGCACTTTTATTATTCGCAATTTCATTATCGTTATTTACTTTATGCTTTAATTTAAGTCTTGTATTTATTCTTAATATTTTACATTTGGTTTTAACTGCGACTAAAGTTTTAAAATCGACAAACCGGTAATTAAACGGTAAAAACCCCCCTTTATAATAATAATATTACTTATATATATATTTGTATTTTTATAAAAGTAAACTAATATAGCGTTAAGCTTTGTTTAAAGATTTCCCTGTGGAACGAACCGGACTTACTAAAAACTACACTACTGTACGATTAGGTACACTGCCTATAAGTGTTGTAGCAAGGTTTAAGTATATCCATTCTATAAATAAATAAATATCTTGTGTAAAATTGTATCGTATTTAATAGCTATTTTCTGCTAAAATTAATAGCTATTTTATACCCCCACGCTACGACATCAATTACTAGTAAGGATAATACTAATGATAATATTGTTAATAATGATAATACTAATAATAATAACTATAAAAATAATAATTTTTACTAATAATAATAATACTAATATTTACATTAATAACTATAATGATAATAATACTACTAATAATAATACTAATACTTATGATAATAATAATAATGATAATAATAATGATAATAATATTAAATTTTATGAATGATACTAATAATTGTATATATATTTTTTACTAGCAATAATCTAATAACAATAATAATTAATAATAATAATAATAATAATAATAATAATAATAATAATAATAATAATAATAATAATAATAATAATAATAATAATAATAATAATACTAATAATACTAATAGTAATAAGGATAATAATAAAAATAATTATAATACTACCTTAAAAGCTTTTCCCAAAAACAATGCCTTGGACAAGGCTTGAACCTAAGACCTCTCACTAAACCCACAACCTCCTTTACCATCGAGCTGTTTATTTATTTTCGGAATAATTCCTAGTTTAATCTATATAACCCGCAATTTTCTGTTTCCATCTTCTTCACTATCATATTCATTTGAATCCAGCCCACCAAGAATAATATGGGTCTTGGCCCAACACACAAATTAAAAGTCCAACTATCTTTGTAGTCTGTTAATCGATTAAGGAAGCCCAACAAACATAAAAGCCCATGAAACCCTAGAGGTGTTCGGTTCAATATGTATCATCACAGGATCATTCGATACCTCATATTTTTCACTGTAAAGGGAATAGAAACAGACAATTTATTCGAGGCAAGGTTGACAATGGAAAAGAAATAAATTTAATTAGCAGCAGCCGTCGGTTTCGTGATGTTTCACTGCAACAAAACCCAATTCCATTGGTAAAAACACAATCCAAGTGTCGATTGTAGAAAGGTTTCGGTTTTTGCTGGATCTTCGAACAGGAAAAGGGAATGAACAGGTTTATTATCATTATCATTATCATTCCCGGTCCCATCACTTAATCATCTATTTTGTTTTGCATCGATTAATCAATATTCAATCAATTCACTTTTATTGACATCATCTCCTATGTCATTATCCATTAACCATTATCATATCAAATAGATAGATTACCGTCAATTACCTAATATGCTTTGTATAAATAATACTTAATTAAGTATGATCACATGTACCATTATCTCTCTCACACTTTATGCATCATCACCATTCTTTTAACTTTTTTGTTTGGTTAGGTGTTGGATCACGAAAGGACAACAGAACTAGCACAATCTAGTACCGAAGTTAAATATGAGAAGTTAAAATAATTGGGTTTCGGTTTCTTTTTTCCTTAACTAATTAAGTGGGGTTATATGATAACAAATTAAAATTTGATATTTGCTAGTGGGTTTTTCGGTGGGATGTGGGTTTCGAGTAAAAGAAGATAGAAGACAATTATATATACATGTAACATGGCATACGTTCAAGCTCATTGATGTTAAAGCTAATGGGTATAAAATACTATTAAATTTTACAACGAAATACTATTAAATACGATACAATTTTACACAAGATATTTATTTATTTATTTATAGAATGGATATACTTAAACCTTGCTACAACACTTATAGACAGTGTACCTAATCGTACAGTAGTGTAGTTTTTAGTAAGTCCGGTTCGTTCCACAGGACCTAAATCAGGAAGCGCGTTTCTTTTTCGGAAGACTTTACTTCCTTTTAATGATGGAATTGATTCATCGTGTAGATCCATCTTTCTTACAGTAAATCGGGTAAAACAGTTAATTATCGTCCAAAACAAAAGTATTTTCAATTATTTGTACAAAAATATGTGATATATATTTTGAATAACTTGGTGAAAATTTCCCACACTTGGCTTTTATTTTCCTTTTTGTTCTCCTCTATTCCATTTTAAATGAATTCTAACATTTTGGTTTGTTTCTCAATTTATGTCCTTTCCAAGGTAACAATAATTTCGATGTTAACACCTAGTTTTATCGTTCATAAATATGTATAAACATGATTTTGAGTTCATTTAATTGAAAATTTTGAAAAATTTTACTAGAATTGGGTAGTCAGTATATAAGACTATGGCTGTTCTTTATTATCAGAGAGCACTAGATTCTAATACAACTACTGCTTTACTAGTATTTCTAATGGTAACCAAGTGTATAAAGTAAAAAATTTTAAAATTCCGAAAGAATTTAACCTCTTCCCACACTTAAGATCTTGCAATGCCCTCATTTGCAAGAAATCAGTAACAATTTAAATTATTGAGGGTGATTAGCGTAGAAATGATTAAATTTTTACCAAAGTTTCCAAACATATTGGCGTATGTTTTCTGAATGATAAATGGTGCATATCATTTGTTCATTCCGTCTTGTTGTTTTTACATATACTTTGCATCTTGTCGTCAAAATTAGTTGCTTTTGCTGAACTTAATGCCAGTCTTTGAAAATGCGTTGTTTTACCCTGTTGTGTACATAAGATAAACTGCAAACATATATACATATTTTTGAAGTTTGGTATATTACCTCACATTCAAAAATTATTAAAATCTAATAATAAAAGTTAGAAAATTATAAAAACTATTACAATATTAACATAAGTATTAAATGTATCAACATTACAAATAATAAAATAAATAAAACTAAGTAGACTAGGGATGATACTGATACCAGTAGGGGTTCCATGCATAACCGTATGTGTTATAGAATTCTTCAGCTGGGTTATAAGTAGGATACGGTGGTTGCATCTCTATAGATCAGGGAGGAAATATGGGCGATGGAGTAGGAATATAGTTTCTACCTACATGTTGGGAATGAGCTATGATTTGGTTTTGATGAACTTGCCAATCTTCAAATGCTCTATGTCTAGCATTTTCATACTCTTGTGAAGCTATAAACCTTTGCATTTCTGTCATTTCATTTCCCCCTCCCACATTACCTGGCTGTTGGTTTCTCTCAACCTGTGGATGTCTACCATTATATCGTACTGCGGCATTATTTCGCCTCTTCAAAACTTTAGCACCATGGTATACATTTAAACCAATTGTATCGTGGGGTTCTGGTTCTTCGATTAATAATCCCCCCAGACTTATATCCACACCGAGATATTCAGCAATCAAAGTAATAAATATACCACCTCCTATTATACTCTGCGGTCTCATCCCCCTAACCATAGCTGATAAATAATAACCCACACAATAAGGTATACTTAAAGCGCTTTGTGGGTCCCGAATACACATGTGGTAAAATAAATCTTGCTCATTTACCTTTTCCTTATTTTTACCTCTCTGTGTAATCGAATTCGCTAGAAACCTATGAATTACTCTTAATTCAGCTCTAACTATATCCAAATAAGAGTAATTTCCTCCTTTAAATCGGTGATGGCTAGTCATTTGACTCCATACACCATGCGTATCAAAATTTTCATCAATTTTCCTACCATTTAATATCAACCCTCTACAATCGGCAGATGCTAGCTCCTCAGGCGTATATATACGTAAGGCCTGAGCCATGTCTAGTAGAGACATGTGGCACATCGAACCTCCTAACAAAAATCTAATAAAAGATCGATCGGTTAAACTAGCTACCCGATCATTTATTTCTATATTACACAATAATTCTTCACACCATACTTTATATACAGGTCTACGCATGTTGAATAAACGTACCCAATCGTTAAAAGTAGAATTACCATACCTCTGTGCAAGTAATTCCCTAATTGGCTCGGCTAATTCTACAGCTTCTAACGGTGCCCATTCTATTACCCTAGGTATTTCAACAGCTTTAGAATGAAGAGTATGCAAGCCCCTTTGGTATTTTGGATAATCTATCCAACGTCTGTCAAATCTCAAGTTCGGGTGCAAATCTTCCAAGTGCATATCTGAAAATGTCATAACTGGATGAGGTATATCTTGTTTATAATAGCTATCAACATCCTGTTGTTCCGCATTCTCAGGAGGAGCATTGCGAGCTTGGGATGAAGATTCACCCCTTTCAGTCTGCAAAACACATCAAACACAATTTTTGTGCATCCAAATATGCATTAGTGTCAGCAAAATCATCAATCAAAATAATTACAATGACATGTCCAATTTATATCAAACTTATGCTCATTTTCATATTTTTATCAAATCTACACTTTTTCAAATAAGCATATACGAAAATGATCACCAAGTTCATAAGCATTTAACTCAAATAACATGTCAAAATAATCATTATTAGCAGTTAAACAAGTTTCAAATGGCATTATCTCTCAAAAATCAAGTTCATGAATTTTAGACTTGAAAAAGTCCACTTTAATTCTCAAAAATCATGTTTAGGCTCAAAGTTTGGATCATTTAACTACCTAAACATGTTACACTACTTAATTTAGCAACAATTCATGACAAAAATTGGCCATAACCTGTTTATATCAAAAAGCTCCAAATTTGCTCAAGAACACAAACCCTAGATTACTCAAAATTTGAAGTTTAAGGCTTCTAATCATGTTAAATAGCATCAATCTAGGTTATACAAGCATAATACATAAGCAATTTAAGCATAATTACACTAAAAAGCATCAAAATCGAATTGGGTATAAAATTGCTCAAGAACACTAATTTTCGGATTAAATGGTGTTTAGGTGTAGAAATTTACCGTTTTTCTTGAGTAATTCCTTGATAGCATCCTTCTCAACATGATTTTGTGAAAGATTTGATGGAAAATGGTGAATTTTTGTGAATTTCGTGTGTATTTTTGGGTGTTTTTCGCAGTATTTTGTGGGTGGTAGTGTGCAACTGATCTGTTTCCAGCGTTTTTATTTTTTTCTGAATTTTGGTCTCTCCGCGACTTGCGGTGTTTGACCCTTACAAACTCCGCGAGCCGCGGTGTTTGTTTTTTTTTTTTTTTTTTTTTTGTAAAGACCTTATCTTATAAAACAATTAATTAATTAATTTTAAAATTTTGTTTCCCTTGTTATTTAGGACGAGGTCGTTTCGGAACGATGTCCTAGTCCGTCCTTCGACAAAATTTTAAAATTTGTCTTTTTGTAGCGATTGTTTTAAAAGCTAAGATTTTTGGGTTTTTTTTAATGTTTTTGGCATACTTTAATTCAATAAGATTAAAAATAATGATAATAAAAGTTCTCGTCCCTCCCTCGAGTAAAGCAATTTTGGTTCAAAGACCTAGTCTTCAACTTACGACGAATTTTAAAAATCATATTTTTAACTTAACGAAATAAAGTAAATTTTTGTTTTTAAATTTACACCAAACTTAAATTTAAAAATGCATAAAATTAAAAATTCACACCAAACTTAATTAAAAATTCATATTATAAATTCACACCAAACTTATATTATATTTTTGTTTTTATACATACAAACTTAAAAATATCAATTGTTCAAATATTTACAATTTTAAATATATTAATTTAAAAAGTTTACAATATTAATTTAAGATTTTTATATTAATTTTAAAAACATGGTAAAAATAAAATTAAAAATCTTTTTGGCTTTTATCCCACTTTAATCAATCAAATATTATCAAAAATATGCGCCCCTCTTTTCGGTAAAGTAATTTCGGTTCCATGACCTAATTTAACTCATGACGAATTTTTGAAATATTTTGGGTTGATTGATTAAAGATATTTTTACCTTAAGAATAAACGTTAAATTTCGCAGTGATGTAATAAATTTTTGTATGATATCAATAATTTCGGTCGCCAAACCTAATTTTATTCAATATCAATTTAATACTTTATAGCGAACAAATTAGCGTTTATTATCAAAAGGTTAAAAATAAAAATAAAAATAAAAACTGTACAGACTTACCTGTGAGATAGTATTCTTAGTGATACGATCTATCCCACTCATAAGATAGTCGGTTTAATTGGTTTTCCATGGCTGCATAGGTGTAACCTCGAGCATTCAGTGTTTTTCTTCTAAACATATGAACGGTCCATCTCTGCATAAAGTAACAAATTCGGTGTTTGAATAGGTTTGATTATTTGAACATTTACCTCCATGTGACCATTTTCGGCATTTGTGACATCGTTCTAGGTGTCGTGCTCTTCTTTTTGCTGCGGATTTTGATTTTCCTTTACCAAATTGTAACTTATTATCTTCGCATCTGGATCCTTTTCTAACTCCGTCCATTCTTTCTCTGATTACTGATACTAATTCACTCGGTAGTATGTCATTATTACGTTTAGTGATCAAAGCGTGTAGCATTAGACCATGGTTTAGTTCACAGGCAGTCTTCATTTCGTAAAAACCTAAAAAAAAATAAAAATTCAGAATGGGGGGAGAAGACTAGTTCTTTAGGGTCTGCTAGGGAAAGACCATACGTGTTCCATTTTCGAGAACTACACGAAAACAGACAATCTAACTCTAACAGAAATACATATTATCCTTTAAAGACTTGATTCTCCCCACACTTAGTTAGCTGTGGTGTCGAAATTGTGATTAACTTCGTTGTCGACTTCCATCAGACCATGTATGTAATGTTTAACTCTGTGACCATTAACTTTAAATTCAATCCCATTTGAATTTATTAATTCTATCGTTCCGTATGGGAAAACTCTTTTGACTATGAATGGTCCAGACCATCTTGATTTCAATTTTCCAGGAAATAGCTTGAATCGTGAATTGAAAAGAAGAACTCTGTCTCCTTCTTTAAATTCTTTTGAACTTTTGATTCTTTTATCATGCCATTTCTTCGTTCTTTCTTTATAGATTAACGAATTTTCGTATGCTTCATGTCTTAATTCTTATAATTCGTTTAGTTGACTTAACCGTAGACGTCCAGCTTCATGTAAATCAAGATTACATGTCTTCAAAGCCCAAAATGCTTTGTGTTCAATTTCTACTGGAAGATGACATGCTTTTCCATAAACGAGTCTAAAAAGTGTGGTTCCAATTGGAGTTTTGTAGGCTGTTCTAAAAGCCCAGAGTGCATCCTCCAATTTTATGGACCATTCCTTCGGATTTGATCCTACGGTTTTCTCTAGAATACGTTTTAAAGCTCGGTTGGTATTTTCAACTTGTCCACTCGTTTGTGGATGATATGCGGTGGAGATTTTATGAGTTACTCCATATCTTTTAAGAACTTTCTCAAGTTGATTATTACAGAAATGAGTTTCCCGATCACTTATTAAAGCTTTCGGTGTTCCAAACCTTGCAAAGAGATGTTTTAAAAAATTGACTACAACTCGTGCATCGTTAGTTGGGAGAGCTTGTGCTTCCGCCCATTTAGATACATAATCAATGGCTACGAGAATATAGAGATTATTATGAGATTTTGGAAATGGACCCATAAAGTCAATACCCCAAATGTCAAATACTTCACATACTTGAATGACATTTTGTGGCATTTCATCACGTTGACTTATTTTTCCGGCCCTTTGACAAGCATCACAGGATTTGCAAAGAAGGTGTGCATCTTTGTAAATTGTAGGCCAATAGAATTGATGTGAAGCGAGGTGTATATAAAATAGTTTATATTTTACTAGGAAAAACTATTAAATATGATACAATTTTACACAAGATATTTATTTATTTATAGAATGGATATACTTAAACCTTGCTACAACACTTATAGGCAGTGTACCTAATCGTTCAGTAGTGTAGTTTTTAGTAAGTCCGGTTCGTTCCACAGGGAAATCTTTAAACAAAGCTCAACGCTATATTAGTTTACTTTTATAAAAATACAAATATATATATAAGTAATATTATTATTATAAAGGGGGGTTTTTACCGTTTAATGACCGGTTTGTCGATTTTAAGACTTTAGTCGCAGTTAAAACCTAATGTAAAATATAAAATAAATACAAGACTTAAATTAAAGCGTAAAGTAAATAACGATAATGAAATTGCGAATAATAAAAGTGCGATAAAATAAACTTGCGATAATTAAAAAGTACGATAATTAAAAGTGCGATAAAATAAAATAAATAAAAGTGCGATAATTAGAAGTGCAATTAAATATAAAATAAAGGAAATTAAATATGAAATAAAAGAATTATGCTTATTTAAACTTCCGTAATCATGATGTTTGACGTGTTGATTTTAGTTTTATGCCCATGGGTTAATTGTCCTTTGTCCTGGATTATTTAATATGTCCGTCTGGTTTTTGTCCATAACAGTCCATCAGTCATAAATATAAATTGCAAGTGTCCTTGTCAAATTATTATTATAGCCGAAGATAAATATTCCAACTAATTGGGGATTCGAATTGTAACAAGGTTTTAATACTTTGTTTAATGAATACACCAGGTTATCGACTGCGTGTAAACCAAGGTTTTACTACTTTGTTAACAATTACACCAATTACCCTTGAATGTAATTTCACCCCTGTTTTAATTATTCTAGTGGCTATTAATCCATTCCCGTGTCCGGTTAAATGAACGATTATTCGTACATATAAATACCCCGCCCATCGTGTCCGATCGAGTGTATATGGTAATTTATAGGGACGCCCAATTGTAAATCTTTATATTAACATTAACAAACTTTCATTTAGTTAAACAAATATAAAGCCCATTAATAGCCCATAGTCTAATTTCCACAAGTGTCGTTCTTTTGTCCAAACCCCAATTATGGTACAAAGCCCAATTACCCAATTTTAGTAATTAGCCCAACATCATGATTACTTTGTTTTAAATAAGCATAATAATAACTTAGCTACGAGACATTAATATAAAAAGGTTGAACATAACTTACAATGATTAAAAATAGCGTAGCGTTACACGGACAGAATTTTGACTTACACCCTTACAACATTCGCTAACATACCCTTATTATTAGAATTATAATTAAAATTAAAATATAAATTATAAATATAAATATATTTACGTATGAAGAGGAAGAGAAAAAAGATGATGAAATTTGATCAGAATTCGGTTGGCTTTATAGCCAGAGTTGAAAATTGGGGCTCCGCGACTCGCGGCAAAATGCCCTTAAAACTCCGCGAGTCGCGGAGATATATTTACAGCTCACACCCTTGGAGTTTCTTGCTGCCGACGGTTTTTAATATATATATATAATATATATATATAATTAATATAATTAATTATATATTATATTATATTTATATACATAGTTAACTTGTAATTTTTAGTCCGTTGCGTCGAGCGTTAAGAGTTGACTCTAGTCCCGGTTCCGGATTTTCGAACGTCCTCGCGTACAATTTAATATCTTGTACTTTGCGTTTTGAATCTTGTACTCTTGTGATTTTGAGACGTTTCTTATCAATAATTGGAACCTTTTTGATTGTCTTTTGTTCTTTTGAGCTTTTTGGTCGTTTGCGTCTTCAAATCGTCGAATCTGTCTTTTGTCTTCACCTTTTATTATTTAAACGAATATCACTTGTAAATAGAACAATTTGCAACTAAAAGCTTGTCTTTCTTGAGGAATAATGCTATGAAATATATGTTCGTTTTTAGCATTATCAAATATTCCCACACTTGAGCGTTGCTTGTCCTCAAGCAATATTGTCTTGAAATACTAGAATCACTTCTTTATTCTTCACACTTTGTACATCAGTGATTTCTATACGGCGGTATAAACAATGGTAGTAACGATATGGTTTACAGTCCCACATGACTCTAAAAATTTAGATCCATTAAGGAAATTGGATCTTTATGAAAACATTTGATCTTTTGAAAATTAAATCTAGTTTTTACCCTAGATAAGTTTTCCGGAATAACCCTTTACCGGTGTTTGCAAAATATTTTTGTGGGTTTGGTGGGTTTCAGATTTGAAAATTTTAGCTCAAAACTTGCGGTTTTGTGTCACCCACTTGCTAACCTTGTATTTGGAAAGCAACACGTCCAGTTTACTTGTTCCGTATATTACCTTTCGGCAAACTACCGTCCGGTTGTAAAGGAAAGCGTTGAACAAGCAACTGTTAAGGCAATGTCCCGTGACATGCTTTTGATTATGGTCTATAACGTGTCGGACGCAATTACTATCCTTGGTAGGAGCAATAGTAAAGCTCACCCTTATAATTTTTCGGTCTGGCACAAGGTCCTGTCTTTGACCATGCTATGCAACCACCGTTCTTACAGTTGACACCCGATTTAGTTCAGGTGACCTAATGAATTCCAGGTGAATTCCTAGGATTTTACGTTCAATGGTAATGAACGCATTGAAAATAGGGTTTTCAGAAAACAAATCGGTTTGTATTTTTGATCAAAATATTTTCTCGTTCAAGCTCGAGTTTAGATATCATTGAATTCCATGAGTTTGAATTCTCAATCTTTAAGGTCAATCTCTAGGATTGAGTAATATCAGTCTTAAAAGCTGATTTTTAATCTTTAAGGAGATTATCCTTTCTGGGGATCTGATTCATTAGTCTTATCCAGCTAATTTGCATGGTGCCCCCCCATTGTACGAGATAAATCCTTCTCATGGTTAGGATAAATCTGACCACTTGGCGACCCTGTTTAATGCTGAGGTCCGTGGATTTCCTGCTGATTTTAGAGATGACTTTTCTAGATTTTTCGTCAACCTACAGCTGGTCTGGACGACAACTTCTTGACCTAAATCAAGAAGTGCGTGTCTTTTTCGGAAGACTTTACTTCCTTTTAATGATGGAATTGATTCATCGTGTAGATCCATCTCTTCTTTTCTTTCATCGGGTAAAACAGTTTAGTTTAGTCCAAAGCAAAAGTATTTTCAGTTATTTGTTACAGATATATGTGACATATGTTAAGATAACTTGGTAAATTTTCCCACACTTGGCTTTTTATTTTCCTTTTTATCGTCCTCTATTCCATTTTAAATGAATTTTAACATTTTAGTTTGTTTCTCAATTTATGTCCTTTCCGAGGTAACAATAATTTCGGTGTTAAAACCTAGTTTTATCGTTCATAAATATGTATAAACATGATTTTGAATTCATTTAATTGAAAATTTTGAAAAATTTTACTAGAATTGGGTAGTCAGTATATAAGACTAGGGCTGTTCTTTTTTATCAGAGAGCACTAGATTCTAATACAACTACTGCTTTACTAGTATTTTTAATGGTAACCAAGTGTTTAATATAAAAATTTTAAAATCCGAAAGAATTTAACCCCTTCCCACACTTAAGATCTTGCAATGCCCTCATTTGCAAGAAATCAGTAACAATTTAAATTATTGAGGTGCACATCATTTGTTCATTCCGTCTTGTTGTTATTTCACATATATTTTGTATCTTGTCGTCAAAATTAGTTGCTTTTGCTGAACTTAATGCCAGTCTTTGAAAATGCGTTGTTTTACCCTGTTGTGTACATAAGACAAACTGCAAACATATATACATATTTTTGAAGTTTGGTTTATTACCCCACATTCAAAAATTATTAAAATCTAAGAATAAAAGTTAGAAATTATAAAAATGATTACAATATTAACAAAAATATTAAATGTATCAATAATTACAAATTACAAAATAAAAAAAAATAAGTAAACTAAGGATGATATTGGTACCAATAGGGGTTCCACGCATAACCATAAGTGCTATAGAATGCTTCGGCAGGGTCATACGTAGGATATGGTGGCTGCATCTCTATCGACCAAGGAGGGAAGACGGGTTTTGGTGTAGGAATATAGTTTCTACCTATATGTTGGCAATGCGCTATGATCTGGTTCTGATGAACTTGCCAATCTTCAAATGCTCTCTGTCTAGCATTTTCGTATTCCTGAGAAGCTATAAACCTATGCATTTCTTGCATCTCATTCCCCCCTCCTACATTACCTTGCTCCTGGTTTCTCTCTACCTGTGGATGTCTACCATTGTATCGTACTGCGGCGTTATTTCGCCGCTTCAAAACTTTCGCACCATGGTATACATTTAAACCTATAGTGTCGCGGGGTTCCGGCTCTTCTACTAATAATCCCCCCCGACTTATATCCACACCGAGATATTCACCAATCAAAGTAATAAAAATACCACCTCCTATTATGCTATGTGGACGCATCCCCCGAACCATAGCTGATAAATAATAACCCACACAATATGGTATACTTACAGCGCTGTGTGGGTCTCGAATACACATATGGTAAAACAAATCTTGTTCATTTACCTTTTCTTTGTTTTTACCCCTTTGTGTAATCGAATTAGCTAAAAACCTATGTATTACTCTTAATTCGGCTCTATCTATATCCAAATAAGAGTAGTTTCCCCCTTTGAAACGGTGATGGCTTGTCATTTGACTCCACACACCGTGTGTATCAAAATTCTCATCTATCTTTCTACCGTTTAGTATCAATCCTCTACAATCGGCAGACGCTAACTCCTCAGGCGTATATATACGTAAAGCCTGAGCCATGTCTAGTAAAGACATGTGGCGCATCGAACCGCCTAACAAAAATCTAATAAAAGAACGATCGGTTAAACTAGCTACCCGATCATTCAACTCTATACTACATAACAACTCTTCACACCATACTTTATATACAGGTCTGCGTATGGTGAATAAACATATCCAGTCATTAAAAGAAGAATTACCATACCTCTGTACAAGTAATTCCCTAATTGGCCCGGCCAATTCTACAGCTTCTAAGGGTCCCCATTCTATGACCCTCGGTACCTCAACAACCTTGGAATGAAGAGTATGCAAACCCCGTTGATATTTTGGATAATCTATCCAAAGTCTGTCAAATCTCAGGTTCGGGTGCAACTGTTCCAAGTGCATATCTGAAAAGGTCATGACTGGATGAGGTACATCCTGCTTGTAGTAGTTATCTACCTCCTGTTGTTCCAAGTTCTCAGCAGGAGCATGGCGGGCTTGGGATGAAGATTCACCCCTTTCATTCTGCAAAACACATCAAACACAAATTTTGTGCATCCAAATATGCATTAGTGTCAGCAAAATCATCAATCAAAATAATTACAATGACATTATCAATTTTTATCAAACTTAAGCTTATTTTCACATTTTTATCAAATCTACACTTTTTCAAATAAGCATATACGAAAATTTTCGCCAAGTTCATAAGCATTCAACTCAAATAACATGTCAAAATAATCATTACTAGCAAATAAACAAGTCTCAAATGGCATTATCTTTCAAAAATCAAGTTCATGAATTTTAGACTTGAAAAAGTCCACTTTAATTCTCAAAATCATGTTTAGGCTCAAAGTTTGGATCATTTAACTACCTAGACATGTTACACTACTCAATTTAGCAATAATTCATGACAAAAATCGGCCATAACCTGTTTATATCAAAAAGCCCCAAATTGCTCAAGAACACAAACCCTAGATTATTCAAAATTTGAAGTTTAAAGCTTCTAATCATGTTAAACAACATCAATCTAGGTTATACAAGCATAATACATAAACAATTTAAGTCTAATTACACTAAAAAGCATCAAAATCAATTTGGGGAAAAAATAGCTCAAGAACACTAAAATTCGAATTAAATGGTGTTTAGGTGTAGAAATTTACCGTTTTTCTTGAGTAATTCTTAGATATCATCCTTCTCAACATGATTTTAGCAAAAAATTTGGTGATTAACGGTTAAAAATTGAGATTTTTGGGGGTGATTTTCGAGTTTTTCGGGGTCTTTTTTCGCAGTATTTGGGTGTTTATGTGTGTGGGTGAGTGAACTGATCGTTCAGCTATTTTTATTTTTTTTCTGGGTTTTGATCCCTCCGCGAGTCGCGGAGGTTTTGCACTGCAAACTCCGCGAGTCGCGGAGTTTACTCTCTTTTTTTTTTTTTTTTTTTTTTTTTTATAATCTTTAACTTATAAAACAATTAAGAAATTAATTTTAAAATTTTGTTTCCCTTGTTATTTAGGACGAGGTCGTTTCGGATCGATGTCCTAGTCCGTCCTTCGACAAAATTTTAAAATTTGTCTTTTAGTAGCGATTGTTTTAAAAGCTAAGATTTTTGGGTTTTTTAATTTTTTTGGCATACTTTAAATCAATAAGATTAAAAATAATGATAATAAAAGTTCTCGTCCCTCCCTCGGGTAAAGCAATTTCGGTTCAAAGACCTAGTCTTCAACTTACGACGAATTTTAAAAATCATATTCTTAACTTAATGAGATAAAGTAAATTTTTGTTTTTAAATTCACACAACTTAAATATAAAATTCAAAATTAAAAATTAAAAATTCACACCAAACTTAAAATTTGAAATGCATAAAATTAAAAATTCATATTTTAAAAATTCATACCAAACTTATATTAATTTTTCAAATATTTACAATTTTAAATATATTGTTTTTACAAAATTTACAATATTAATTTAAGATTTAAATATTAATTTTAAAAACATAATAAAATTAAAAATCTTTTTGTCTTTTTATCCCACTTTAATCAATCAAATATTATCAAAAATATGCGCCCCTCTTTTCGGTAAAGTAATTTCGGTTCCAAGACCTAATTTAACTCATGACGAATTTTTGAAATATTTTGTATTGATTGATTAAAGATATTTATACCTTAAGAATAAACGTTAAATTTCGCAGTGATGTAATAAATTTTTGAATGATATCAATAATTTCGGTCGCCAAACCTAATTTTATTCAATACCAATTTAATACTTTTTAGCGAACAAATTAGCGTTTATTATCAAAAGGTTAAAAATAAATAAAAATAAAAACTGTACAGACATACCTGTGAAATAGATTTCTTAGTTATATGATCTATTATATTCATAAGATAGTCGGTTTAATTGGTTTTCCATGGCTGCATAGGTGTAACCTCGAGCATTCATTGTCTTTTCTTCTAAACATATGAACGGTCCGTCTCTGCATAAAGTAACAAATTCGGTATTTGAATAGGTTTGATTATTTGAACATTTACCTCCATGTGACCATTTTCCGCATTTGTGACATGGACCCATAAAGTCAATACCCCAAATGTCAAATACTTCACATACTTGGATGACATTTTGTGGCATTTCATCGCGTTGACTTATTTTTCCGGCCCTTTGACATGCATCACAGGATTTGCAAAGAAGGTGTGAGTCTTTGTAAATTGTAGGCCAATAGAATCCAGCTTCATAAACTTTTCTTGCTGTTAGTTGAGGCCCATAATGCCCTCCTGTTGGTCCTGTGTGACAATGGTTTAAAATTTTACTAGCTTCATCTCCAAATACACATCGGCGTATTATTCCATCGGGACAACTTTTAAACAGATGTGGATCTTCCCAGAAATAGTGTTTTATATCACTGAAGAATTTCTTTCGTCTTTGGTACGATAATCCTTTTTCAAGGAATCCAAAAACTAAGTAGTTTGCATAGTCTGCAAACCATGGGATTTCTTTATAATCTATCTTCAATAGATATTCATCAGGAAAGTTGTCTTGTATGGCCGATTCATTCAGAACTTCTAATTCGGGATTTTCAAGACGAGAAAGATGATCAGCGGCGAGATTTTCTGCTCCTTTTTTATCTCGGATTTCAATATCAAACTCTTGTAAGAGTAAGATCCAACGGATTAATCTTGGTTTAGCATCTTGTTTTGAAAATAGGTATCTAAGAGCAGAATGGTCGGTATAGACCACCGTTTTTGCTAGAACGAGATATGATCGAAATTTGTCAAAAGCAAAGACAATAGCAAGGAGTTCTTTTTCAGTAGTTGTATAGTTCGTTTGTGCTCCTTGTAATGTCTTGCTAGCATAATATATAGGTTGAAATCGTTTTTCAATCCTTTGTCCTAAAACGGCTCCCATTGCAAAATCACTTGCATCGCACATTAGTTCAAATGGTAGATTCCAATTTGGTGTTATCATGATCGGTGCATTAGTGAGTTTCTCTTTAAGAATATTAAAAGATTTGATACACTCATCTGAAAAGATGAATGGCGCATCCTTTTCTAGGAGTTTATTCATAGGAGTGGCAATTTTAGAAAAATCTTTTATGAAACGTCGGTAAAAACCGGCATGCCCAAGAAAACTCCTAACTCCTCTAACATTGGTGGGATGTGGAAGTTTAGCAATTACATCTACTTTAGCTCTATCCACTTCAATTCCTTCTTTTGAAATTTTATGTCCAAGAACGATGCCTTCTTTAACCATGAAATGGCATTTCTCCCAATTAAGTACTAGATTTGATTTTTCGCATCTAATTATCATTCGTTCCAGATTAACTAGACATGATTTAAATGTATCACCGAAGACTGAAAAGTCATCCATGAATACTTCCATGCATTCTTCTATCATGTCGTGAAAAATCGCCATCATACACCTTTGAAAGGTTGCAGGGGCGTTACAAAGTCCAAATGGCATGCGTTTGTAAGCAAAAGTACCATAAGGGCACGTGAATGTGGTTTTCTCTTGATCTTCGGGTGCTATTGGAATTTGAAAATATCCGGAAAATCCATCTAGAAAACAATAGTAACTATTTCCGGCTAATCTTTCCAACATTTGATCTATGAAAGGTAAGGGAAAGTGATCTTTTCTGGTGGCGTCATTTAATTTTCTATAATCAATACATACACGCCATCCTGTTACAGTCCTAGTAGGAATAAGCTCATTTTTCTCATTTGTAATGACAGTCATGCCACCCTTCTTAGGTACGCATTGAACTGGGCTTACCCATGGACTATCAGAGATTGGATAAATTAAACCTGCATCTAGCAGTTTAATAATCTCTTTCTTAACTACATCTTGCATATTAGGATTTAGTCTTCGTTGGCGTTGCACATACGTTTTATGACCTTCTTCCATAAGGATTTTATGTGTGCAATACGAAGGACTTATTCCTTTAATATCATGAATCTTCCATGCAATGGCTGGTTTATGAGCTTTCAACACAGAAATGAGCTGTGATTTTTCATTTTCAGTAAGAGAAGACGATATTATTACAGGTAATTCAGATTCACCATGTAAATAAGCGTATTCCAAATGGTTTGGAAGTGGCTTTAATTCTAATTTCGGAGGTTCTTCTATCGATGATTTATATCGATATCTGTCTTCTTCTTTTAGCATTTGAATTTCTTCTGTTGTTGGTTCATATCCATTAGCTATAAGTGTAGCTAACATTTCAGCTTCATCAATTGGTTCATTACCTTCTCCTAAAGAACATTCTCCTGTTCCTTGTAATTCTGGAAATTCTTCTAATAATTCTGCATGTGCATCTATAGTTTGAATATAATAACATGTATCATCTGCAGATTGTGGTTGTTGCATTGCTCTATCAACTGAAAAGGTAACACTCTCATCCTCTATACTTAGGGTCAGTTTCTTACCGAACACGTCTATCATTGCTTTAGCCGTGTTTAAGAATGGTCTTCCTAATATGAGAGGAACTTGAGAATCTTCTTCCATGTCTAAAACAACAAAATCTACTGGAAATACTAAAGTACCAACTTTAACTAGCATGTTCTCCATTATCCCTCTAGGATATTTTATTGATCGATCGGCTAGTTGTATGCTTATTCTGGTTGGTTTCAATTCTCCAAGGTCTAGTTTAGCGTATAGTGAATACGGCATTAGATTTATACTAGCACCTAAGTCTGCCAATGCTTCTATTGAACTAAGACTACCCAGAAAACATGGAATTGTGAAACTTCCTGGATCAGATAGTTTTTCTGGTATCTTATTCAACAGCACTGCTGAACAATTAGCATTCATAGTAACAGCCGAGAGTTCTTCCATTTTCTTTCTATTCGTGATTAGATCTTTCAAGAATTTAGCATACCTTGGCATTCCTGAAATCACATCAATGAAAGGAAGATTTACATTTATCTGTTTAAACATATCCAAGAATTTGGATTGCTCGGCTTCAAGTTTTTCTTTCTTCATTTTACTTGGGTAAGGAAGTGGTGGTTGGTATGGTTTAACATAAGGTTTATCCTTAACTTTGTTATTTTCATTAACCTTTTCAACTACCGGTTCTTGTTCCTTATCTTGATCAGGTTGTGGTTCTTGTGGAGTAGGAATAGTTTCATCAGAAGTTACAGGTATTTCAGGTGGTTTAAGTGTTGTACCATTTCTTGTGGTAATAGCTTTAGCTGTTTCATTCCGGGGGTTAGCATTTGTATCACTAGGTAAACTTCCCGGTTTTCTTTCACCTATTAACCTTGCTAGGTTACTTACTTCTTGTTCTAGATTTTGAATAGAAGCTTGTTGATTTCTAAATGCTTGAGCATTTTGTTCATTGGTTTGTTTTTGAGATGTGAAAAACTGCGTTTGAGTTTCAACTAGCTTCGTCATCATATCTTCTAAATTCGGCTTTTTATCATCGGTTTGTTGTGGTGGTTTGTTTTGAAAATTAGGTCTTTGCTGATTATAAGTATTATTGGATACTTGTTGATTGCTAGGACCTTGTTGGTTGTTGTATGGAATATTTCGGTTATAATTCTGGTTTTGATTGTAAATCGGTCTTGGCGGTTGATAATTATTCTGATAATTATTTCCAGGCCTTTGGTTTATGTATGAAATATTCTCTCTTTGTTCCATTGTTAATTCAATACTGAGACAATCTTTTGTCAAATGTGGTCCTCCACACTGCTCACAACTAATTCGTATTGAGTGAATATCCTTAGTTATCTTTTCCATTCGTCTCTCGAAAGCATCTATCTTTGCGGAAATGGAATCTAAGTCATGGCTAGAATCGGCTCTAGCTGCTTTAGATGATCTAATGATATCTTTTTCTTGGTGCCACTCATGTGAGTGGGAAGCAGTGTTATCAATAATTTTGTAAGCATCAGTTTCGGTTTTCTTCATAATAGAACCACCAGCTGCTATATCTATGTCTTTTCTTGTAGTGATGTCGCATCCTCGGTAGAATATTTGTACTATTTGACAGGTGTCTAAACCATGTTGCGGACATCCTCTTAATAACTTTCCATATCTTGTCCACGCCTCATATAGAGTTTCATTTGGCTTTTGTGTGAACGTAACAATTTCTGCTTGAAGTCTTACGGCTTTAGATGCAGGAAAAAATTGTTTAAGAAATTTGTCAACTAAAACATCCCATGTATCGATCGCCCCTTCAGGTAACGATTCCAACCAATCTTTGGCTTCTCCCTTTAAAGTCCAGGGAAATAACATGAGATATATCTGTTCATCCTCCACTTCTCGTATTTTAAATAGTGTGCAGATCCTATTAAAGGTACGTAGATGTTCATTTGAATCTTCCTTCGGCGCACCACTAAATTGGCATTGATTAGTCACCATGTGTAGAATTTGTCCTTTGATTTCATAATCTGGCGCATTAATGTCTGGATGAGTAATTGCGTGACCTTGGCCAGTGCGTTTAGCTCTCATTCGGTCTTCCATACTTAAAGGTTCCAGATTCTCCATAATTGAATTTGTTGAATCGGTATCACTAGATGATTCTGATTTAATAGTTCGTTCCTCAACAATCTCTGTTTGAATGATTGGTGGTTCCGGAGGAAAGTTTAATGGTTCGGGATCTACAAACCGTTCCTGAATATTCTCTGGATTCTCAATTGTGAGGTTTGTTTCAAAAACTGGATTATCGGAAATTTGAACTGAAGTACTTGGTCGACTGGATGACGATTCTAAAGAAAAATCAACTGCGGTTATATTTGTTAAACGATGTCTTGATCGAGTTACAGGTGGTGAACGTACAAAAGGTGATGAACGTCTTGCTCGGTGCATTCACTGAATATCCTATTAGTTTTAAAAAGGAAAGAAAAATTATAATAAGTTATCCAATCAATAGACTTTTCTGATTTTGCCCACGTTTCGAATAGCCAAAAGATGCAGCAGAGGGGCAGGATTCGTTTGGTCTCAATATAATTGAGGACTGTTTGGCTCCAATAACCCGGTCCACGTACAAATCCAACTATTACTACGAACCAGAAAATTTTGATGTCTATTAATTTAACCACTTAAAATAAATTTATTAATTTTAAGAAATTTAGATAAGAAGTAGGAAAAAATCTAAGTCCTAAAAACTAGAATGGCGAGAAATAAGAGAGAAAAAGAGAGTTCGTCGAAAAAGGTCGAAAAAGAAAAAATGGTTGAAAAAAAATAAAAGGTGACGGAAAAATAAAAGAAACTTATCAAAACTTAAAAATACTTAACTAACCTAACCTTATTACTACAACTAACTTAAAATTATAATCGCAAATTGAAATTACTAATTGGAATGATAATTGGTACATAGTAAAAGGTCTAAAAATATTAAAGCTTACAGTAAAAAAACTAAATCCCAAATGGAAATAACTTAAAAAGAAACTAAAACTTAAAAAGGCGTCGCAAAATTCTAAAGCACCTAAATCTTAGTCTAAAGAAAAAGCACTTAAGGAATTCTATAGCAAAGCCTAAAAATCTAGGAGTAAAAATAACTATAGCAAAAACTAAGTTTAAAATTAAATATGAGCTAAAAATACAAATATTACGCTACAACGATTAAAAAGGTACAAAATATAAAAATATACAAAAAGTTGTAAAAAGTACAATTTTTATAAAAATATTATTTTTATATTATTTACTTAATAAAACTATTAATTTTATAATTTAATAAAACTAATTTAACTAAAATATATATAAATAAAAAGTAAAAGTAAAATTAAAACTAATAATAATAATAATAATAATTAGGTTTTAATAATAATAATAATTAAAAATAACCCGTAATCAATGCTTGATTAGGGTTTTTGTCCGTGTGTCAGATGCCCTCCGCGAGTTGCGGCAAATAAAGAAGAAATCCCCGCGAGTCGCGGGGTTCCAGAATTCAGTTGACAGGTTTCACTTTTTACGCGTTTTTCTTTAATTTTATTATTATTTTTTTTTTTTAATTTAAATAAACGATTTTAAAATAAAACTTATATTTTTATAAACTAAAATAGAAATAAAGAAACTTATAAAACTTAAATATTTAACAAAATCTTAAAAATGCTTATATTTTTGTTTTTCTTTTTATATTTTCGAATATTTAAAACGTATTTTTACAAAAACGACTTTTAATAAAAGTAACTAAAAATCTTTTTTTTTTTTTTTTTATATTAGCGTTGCGCTTCCGGCTTTTAAGATAGTCCCCGGCAGCGGCGCCAAAAATAACTTGATGTGAAGCGAGGTGTATATAAAATAGTTTATATTTTACTAGGAAAAACTATTAAATATGATACAATTTTACACAAGATATTTATTTATTTATAGAATGGATATACTTAAACCTTGCTACAACACTTATAGGCAGTGTACCTAATCGTTCAGTAGTGTAGTTTTTAGTAAGTCCGGTTCGTTCCACAGGGAAATCTTTAAACAAAGCTCAACGCTATATTAGTTTACTTTTATAAAAATACAAATATATATATAAGTAATATTATTATTATAAAGGGGGGTTTTTACCGTTTAATGACCGGTTTGTCGATTTTAAGACTTTAGTCGCAGTTAAAACCTAATGTAAAATATAAAATAAATACAAGACTTAAATTAAAGCGTAAAGTAAATAACGATAATGAAATTGCGAATAATAAAAGTGCGATAAAATAAACTTGCGATAATTAAAAAGTACGATAATTAAAAGTGCGATAAAATAAAATAAATAAAAGTGCGATAATTAGAAGTGCAATTAAATATAAAATAAAGGAAATTAAATATGAAATAAAAGAATTATGCTTATTTAAACTTCCGTAATCATGATGTTTGACGTGTTGATTTTAGTTTTATGCCCATGGGTTAATTGTCCTTTGTCCTGGATTATTTAATATGTCCGTCTGGTTTTTGTCCATAACAGTCCATCAGTCATAAATATAAATTGCAAGTGTCCTTGTCAAATTATTATTATACCCGAAGATAAATATTCCAACTAATTGGGGATTCGAATTGTAACAAGGTTTTAATACTTTGTTTAATGAATACACCAGGTTATCGACTGCGTGTAAACCAAGGTTTTACTACTTTGTTAACAATTACACCAATTACCCTTGAATGTAATTTCACCCCTGTTTTAATTATTCTAGTGGCTATTAATCCATTCCCGTGTCCGGTTAAATGAACGATTATTCGTACATATAAATACCCCGCCCATCGTGTCCGATCGAGTGTATATGGTAATTTATAGGGACGCCCAATTGTAAATCTTTATATTAACATTAACAAACTTTCATTTAGTTAAACAAATATAAAGCCCATTAATAGCCCATAGTCTAATTTCCACAAGTGTCGTTCTTTTGTCCAAACCCCAATTATGGTACAAAGCCCAATTACCCAATTTTAGTAATTAGCCCAACATCATGATTACTTTGTTTTAAATAAGCATAATAATAACTTAGCTACGAGACATTAATATAAAAAGGTTGAACATAACTTACAATGATTAAAAATAGCGTAGCGTTACACGGACATAATTTCGACTTACACCCTTACAACATTCGCTAACATACCCTTATTATTAGAATTATAATTAAAATTAAAATATAAATTATAAATATAAATATATTTACGTATGAAGAGGAAGAGAAAAAAGATGATGAAATTTGATCAGAATTCGGTTGGCTTTATAGCCAGAGTTGAAAATTGGGGCTCCGCGACTCGCGGCAAAATGCCCTTAAAACTCCGCGAGTCGCGGAGATATATTTACAGCTCACACCCTTGGAGTTTCTTGCTGCCGACGGTTTTTAATATATATATATAATATATATATAATTAATATAATTAATTATATATTATATTATATTTATATACATAGTTAACTTGTAATTTTTAGTCCGTTGCGTCGAGCGTTAAGAGTTGACTCTAGTCCCGGTTCCGGATTTTCGAACGTCCTCGCGTACAATTTAATATCTTGTACTTTGCGTTTTGAATCTTGTACTCTTGTGATTTCGAGACGTTTCTTATCAATAATTGGAACCTTTTTGATTGTCTTTTGTTCTTTTGAGCTTTTTGGTCGTTTGCGTCTTCAAATCGTCGAATCTGTCTTTTGTCTTCACCTTTTATTATTTAAACGAATATCACTTGTAAATAGAACAATTTGCAACTAAAAGCTTGTCTTTCTTGAGGAATAATGCTATGAAATATATGTTCGTTTTTAGCATTATCAAGAATCCAGCATCATAAACTTTTCTTGCTGTTAGTTGAGGCCCATAATGCCCTCCTGTTGGTCCTGTGTGACAATGGTTTAAAATTTTACTAGCTTCATCTCCGAATACACATCGGCGTATTATTCCATCTGGACAACTTTTAAACAAATGTGGGTCTTCCCAGAAATAGTGTTTTATATTACTGAAGAATTTCTTTCGTTTTTGGTACGATAATCCTTTTTCAAGGAATCCACATACTAAGTAGTTTGCATAGTCTGCAAACCATGGAATTTCATTATAATCTATCTTCAATAGATATTCATCAGGAAAGTTGTCTTGTATGGCCGATTCATTTAGAACTTCTAATTCGGGATTTTCAAGATGAGAAAGATGATCAGCGGCGAGATTTTCTGCTCCTCTTTTATCTCGGATTTCAATATCGAATTCCTGTAAGAGTAAGATCCAACGGATTAATCGTGGATTAACATCTTGTTTCGAAAATAGGTATCTAAGAGCAGAATGGTCGGTATAGACCACCGTTTTTGCTAGAACGAGATATGAACAAAATTTGTCAAAAGCAAAGACAATAGCAAGGAGTTCTTTTTCAGTAGTTGTGTAATTTGTTTGTGCTCCTTGTAACGTCTTACTAGCATAATATATAGGTTGAAATCTTTTTTCAATCCTTTGTCCTAAAACGGCTCCCATTGCAAAATCACTTGCATCGCACATTAGTTCGAATGGTAGATTCCAATTTAGTGTTATCATGATTGGCGCATTAGTGAGTTTCTCTTTAAGAATATTAAAAGATTTGATGCATTCATCTGAAAAAATGAATGGAACATCCTTTTCTAGGAGTTTATTCATAGGAGTGGCAATTTTAGAAAAATCTTTTATGAAACGTCGGTAAAAACCAGCATACCCTAGAAAACTCCTAACTCCTCTAACATTGGTGGGATGTGGAAGTTTAGCAATTACATCTACTTTAGCTCTATCCACTTCAATTCCTTCCTTTGAAATTTTATGTCCAAGAACGATGCCTTCTTTAACCATGAAATGGCATTTCTCCCAATTAAGAACTAGATTTGATTGTTCACATCTAATAAGCATTCGTTCTAGATTAACTAGACATGATTCAAATGTATCACCGAAGACTGAAAAGTCATCCATGAAAACTTCCATGCATTCTTCTATCATGTCGTGAAAAATTGCCATCATGCACCTTTGAAAGGTTGCAGGGGCGTTGCAAAGTCCAAATGGCATGCGTTTGTAAGCAAAAGTACCATAAGGGCACGTGAATGTGGTTTTCTCTTGATCTTCGGGTGCTATTGGAATTTGAAAATATTCGAAAAAACCATCTAGAAAACAATAGTAACTATTTCTGGCTAAACTTTCCAACATTTGATCAATGAAAGGTAAGGGAAAGTGATCTTTTCTGGTAGCGTCATTTAATTTTCTATAATCAATACATACACGCCATCCTGTTACAGTCCTAGTAGGAATAAGCTCATTTTTCTCATTTGTGATGACAGTCATGCCACCCTTCTTAGGCACGCATTGAACTAGGCTTACCCATGGACTATCAGAAATTGGATAAATTAAACCTGCATCAAGCAGTTTAATAATTTCTTTCTTAACTACATCTTGCATATTAGGATTTAGTCTTCGTTGGCGTTGCACATACGTTTTATGACCTTCTTCCATAAGGATTTTATGTGTGCAATACGAAGGACTTATTCCTTTAATATCATGAATCTTCCATGCAATGGCTGGTTTATAAGCTTTCAACACAGAAATGAGTTGTGATTTCTCATTTTCAGTAAGAGAAGATGATATTATTACAGGTAATTCAGATTCACCATGTAAATAAGCGTATTCCAAATGGTTTGGAAGTGGCTTTAACTCTAATGTTGGAGGTTCTTCTATCGATAATTTGTATCGATATCTGTCTTCTTCTTTTAGCATTTGAATTTCTTCTGTTGTTGGTTCATATCCATTTGCTATTAGTGTAGCTAACATTTCAGCTTCATCAATTGGTTCAGTACTTTCTCCTAAAGAACATTCTCCCGTTCCTTGTAATTCTGGAAATTCTTCTAACAATTCTGCATATGAGTCTATAGTTTGAATATAATAGCATGTATCATCTGCAGATTGCGGTTGTTGCATAGCTCTATCAACTGAAAAGGTAACACTCTCGTCCTCTATACTTAGGGTCAATTTTTTACCGAACACGTCTATCATTGCTTTAGCCGTGTTTAAGAATGGTCTTCCTAATACGAGAGGAACTTGAGAATCTTCTTCCATGTCCAGAACAACAAAATCTACTGGAAATACTAAAGTACCAACTTTAACTAGCATGTTCTCCATTATCCCTCTAGGATATTTTATTAATCGATCGGCTAGTTGTATACTTATTCTTGTTGGTTTCAATTCTCCAAGGTCTAGTTTAGCGTATAGTGAATACGGCATTAAATTTATACTAGCACCTAAGTCTGCTAATGCTTCTATTGAACTAAGACTACCCATAAAACATGGAATTGTGAAACTTCCTGGATCAGATAATTTTTCTGGTATCTTATTTAACAGCACTGCAGAACAATTCGCATTCATAGTAACAGCCGAGAGTTCTTCTATTTTCTTTCTATTTGAGATTAGATCTTTCAGAAATTTAGCATATCTAGGCATTCCTGAAATCACATCAATGAAAGGAAGATTTACATTTATTTGTTTAAACATATCCAAGAATTTGGATTGCTCGGCTTCAAGTTTCTCTTTTTTCATTTTACTCGGGTAAGGAAGTGGTGATTGGTATGGTTTAACATAAGGTTTAGCCTTAACTATGTTATCTTCATTAACCTTTTCAACTACCGGTTCTGTTTCCTTATCTTGATCAGGTTGTGGTTCTTGTGGAGTAGGAATAGCTTCATCAGAAGTTACAGGTATTTCAGGTGGTTTAAGTGTTGTACCACTTCTTGTGGTAATCGCTTTAGCTGTTTCATTCCGGGGGTTTGCATTTGTATCACTAGGTAAACTTCCCGGTTTTCTTTCACCTATTAACCTTGCTAGGTTACTTACTTCTTGTTCCAAATTTTGAATAGAAGCTTGTTGATTTCTAAATGCTTGAGCATTTTGTTCATTAGTTTGTTTCTGAGATGTGAAAAACTGCGTTTGAGTTTCAACTAGCTTCGTCATCATATCTTCTAAATTTGGCTTTTTATCATCGGTTTGTGGTGGTTTGTTTTGAAAATTAGGTCTTTGCTGATTGTAAGTATTATTGGATACTTGTTGATTGCTAGGACCTTGTTGGTTGTTGTATAGAATATTTCAGTTATAATTCTGGTTTTGATTGTAAATCGGTCTTGGTGGTTGATAATTATTCTGATAATTATTTCCAGGCCTTTGGTTTATGTATGAAATATTCTCTCTTTGTTCCATTGTTAGTTCAATACTGAGACAATCTTTTGTCAAATGTGGTCCTCCACACTGCTCACAAATAATTCGTATTGAGTGTATATCTTTAGGCATCTTTTCCATTCATCTCTTTACAGCATCTATCTTTGCGGAAATGGAATCTAAGTCATGGCTAGAATCGGCTCTAGCTGCTTTAGATGATCTAACGATATCTTTTTCTTGGTGCCACTCATGTGAGTGGGAAGCAGTGTTATCAATAATTTTATAAGCATCAGTTTTGGTTTTCTTCATAATAGAACCACCAGCTGCTATGTCAATGTCTTTTCTTGTAGTGATGTCGCATCCTTGGTAGAATATTTGTACTATTTGACAAGTGTCTAAACCATGTTGCGGATATCCTCTTAATAACTTTCCAAATCTTGTCCATGCCTCATATAGAGTTTCATTTGGTTTCTGTGTGAACGTAACAATTTCTCCTTGAAGTCTTACGGCTTTAGATGCCGGAAAGAATTGTTTAAGAAATTTTTCAACTAACACGTCCCATGTATCAATCGCCCCTTCAGGTAACGATTCCAACCAATATTTGGCTTCTCCCTTTAAAGTCCAGGGAAATAACATGAGATATATCTGTTCATCCTTCACTTCTCTTATTTTAAATAGTATGCAGATCCTATTAAAGGTACGAAGATGTTCGTTTGGATCTTCCTTCGGCGAACCACTAAATTGGCATTGATTAGTCACCATGTGTAGAATTTGTCCTTTGATTTCATAATCTGGCGCATTAATGTCAGGATGAGTAATTGCGTGACCTTGGCCAGTGCGTTTAGCTCTCATTCGGTCTTCCATACTTAAAGGTTCGAGATTCTCCATAATTGAATTTGTTGAATCTGAATCACTAGAGGATTCTGATTTAATGGTTCGTTCCTCAACAATCTCTGTTTGAATGATTGGTGGTTCCGGAGGAAAAATTAATGGTTCAGGATCTATGATTTGTCCCTGAATATTCTCTGGATTCTCAATTGTGAGGTCGGGTTCAAAAAATGGATTATCGGAAATTTGGATTGGAGTACTTGGTCGACTGGATGACGATTCTAAAGAAAAATCAACGGCGGTAATATTTGCTAGATGTCTTGATCTAGTTACAGGTGGTGAACGTACAAAAGGTGGTGAACGTCTTGCTCGGTGCATTCACTGAATATCCTATTAGTTTTTAAAAGGAAAGAAAAATTATATAAGTTATCCAATTAATAGACTTTTCTGATTTTGCCCACGTTTCGAATAGCCAAAAGATGCAGCAGAGGGGCAGGATTCATTTGGTCTTAATATAATTGAGGACTGTTTGGCTCCAATAACCCGGTCCACGTACAAATCCAACTATTACTACGAACCAGAAAATTTTGATGTCTATCAATTTAACCACTTAAAATAAATTTTCGTAATGTTAAGAAATTTAGATAAGAAGTAGAATAAAAATCTATGTCCTAAAACTAGAATTGCGAGAAATAAGAAAGAAAAAGAGCGCGTCGAAAAAGAAAAGAATTGAAAAATAAAAGGCGTCGAAAAATAAGAAAGAAAAAGAGTGACTTATAGAACTTAAAAACACTCGACTAACCCAACCTTATTACTATCACTAACTTAAAATTATAATCGCAAATTGAGATTACTAATTGGAGTGATAATTGATACATAGGTAAAAGGTGTCGAAAAATAAAAATAAGAAAGTAGCGCGCTGAAACTTAAAAAGGAACTAAAAACTAAAAACTAAAAATTGTGTCTAAAAATATTAAAGCTTACAAGTAAAACTATATCCCAAATGGAAATAACTTAAAAAAGAACTAAAACTTAAAAAGGCGTCGCAAAATTCTAAAGCACCTAAATCTTAGTCTAAAGAAAAAGCACTTAAGGGATTTTACGGCAAGGCCTAAAAATCTATAAATAAAAATAACTATGGCAAAAACTATATTTTAAAACTAAAAATGAGCGAAAAATACAAATATTACGCTAAAACAATTAAAGAGAGACAAAATATAAAAATATACTAAAAGTTGTAAAAAGTACAATTTTTATAAAAATATTATTTTTATGTTATTTATTTATTAAAACTATTAATTTTACAATTTAATTAAACTAATTAAACAAAATAATAATAAAAACTAAAATAAATAATTAATTAAAACCTAATTAGGGTTTTATAATAATAATTATAATAATTACCCCGTAATTAATTGCTGACTAGGGTTTCTGTCGGTGTCAGAGTGGCTCCGCGAGTCACGGTTCCACCTGGAAAAAATCTCCGCGAGTCGCGGTGAATGAAAATTCAGATCAGGTGCAGTATTAAATTCGACGTTTTACGTTTTTTTTTTTAATTTCTGTTTTATATTTTCTGTTTTAATAAAAATATTTATATAATAAAAACTTATATTAAAAAACTAAAATAAAAATAGAAATACTTTATAATTTTATAAATAAAAAATCTTAAAAATAGATTTATATATATATATATATATTTTTTTCGGTTTTTGATTTTATGTTTTAATAAAAATAAAATATTTAAATAAAACTTATATATATATTTTTTTAAAATAAACAAACTTTATAAAACTTAATTATTTAACAAACTCTTAAAAATATTTATATTTTTGTTTTCTTTTTATGTTTTCGAATATTTAAAACGTATTTTTACAAAAGCGTATTTTTATAAAAGTAAACTAAAAATAATTTTTTTTTATTTAGCGTTGCGCTTCCGGCTTTTAAGCAAGAAATTGGGTTCCCCGGCAGCGGCGCCAAAAAGCTAAGGGGTATAAAGTACTATTAAATTTTACAACGAAATACTATTAAATACGATACAATTTTACACAAGATATTTATTTATTTATAGAATGGATATACTTAAACCTTGCTACAACACTTATAGGCAGTGTACCTAATCGTACAGTAGTGTAGTTTTTAGTAAGTCCGGTTCGTTCCACAGGGAAAAAAATCTTTAAACAAAGCTTAACGCTATATTAGTTTAATTTATAAAAATACAAATATATATATAAGTAATATTATTATTATAAAGGGGGGTTTTTACTGTTTAATGACCGATTTGTCGATTTTAAAACTTTAGTTGCAGTTAAAACCTAATGTAAAAATAAATACAACTTAATTTAAAGCGTAAAATAAATAATGATAATGAAATTGTGATAAATAAAAGTGCGATAAAATAAAATTGCGATAATTAAAAAGTACGATAATTAAAAGTGCAATTAAATACAATAACAATAAATAAAAGTGCGATAATTAGAACTGCAATTAAATATAAAATAAAGGAAATTAAATATGAAATAAAAGAATTATGCTTATTTAAACTTCCGTAATCATGATGTTTGACGTGTTGATTTTAGTTTTATGCCCATGGGTTAATTGTCCTTTGTCCTGGATTATTTAATATGTCCGTCTGGTTTTTGTCCATAACAGTCCATCAGTCATAAATATAAAGTGCGAGTGTTCTCGTCAAATTATCCTTATACCCGAAGTTAAATATTCCAATTAATTGGGGACTTAAACTGTAACAAGATTTTAATACTTTGTTTAATAATTAAACCAGGTTATCGACTGCATGTAACCCAAGGTTTTAATACTTTGTTAACAATTATGCCAAGTGTCCTTGTACATAATTTCACCCCTGTTTTAATAATTCTAGTGACTATTAATCCATTCCTGTGTCCGGTTAAATGAACGATTATTCGTACATATAAATACCCCGCTCATCGTGTCCGATCGAGTGTATATGGTTATTTATAGGAACGTCCAATTGTAAATCTTTATATTAAAATTAACAAATTATCATTTAGTTAAACAAATATAAAGCCCATTAATAGCCCATAGTCTAATTTCCACAAGTGTCGTTCTTTTGTCCAAACCCCAATTATGGTACAAAGCCCAATTACCCAATTTTAGTAATTAGCCCAACATCATGATTACTTCGTTTTAAATAAGCATAATAATAACTTAGCTACGAGACATTAAATTAAAAAGATTGAACATAACTTACAATGATTAAAAATAGCGTAGCATTACACGGACAGAATTTTGACTTACACCCTTACAACATTCGCTAACATACCCTTATTATTAAAATTAAAATTAAAATTAAAATATAAATATAAATATTTACGTATACATATATAGAGAGAGATCGATTATATGATATTTTTACGATCAGAATGCGTTGCCTTTTATAGGAATTTTCGTCCAGGTGAGCTCCGTGAGTCGCGGCCTTTTCCTTCTTTGAACTCCGTAAGTCGCGGAGTTCGATTTTACAGCTCACACCATTTTGGAGCCTTTCTTGCCGACAGATTATTATATAAATATAATATATATATAATTTATATAATTAATTATATATTATATTATATTTATATACATAGTTAACTTGTAATTTTTAGTCCGTTGCGTCGAGCGTTGAGAGTTGACTCTGGTCCCGGTTCCGGATTTTCGAACGTCCTTGCGTACAATTTAATATCTTGTACTTTACGTTTTGAATCTTGTACTCTTGTAATTTCTAGACGTTTCTTATCAATAATTGGACCCTCTTTGATTGTATTTTGTACTTTTGAGCTTTTTGGTCGTTTGCGTCTTCAATTCGTCGAATCTGTCTTTTGTCTTCACCTTTTATTATTTAAACGAATATCACTTGTAAATAGAACAATTGTAACTAAAAGCTTGTCTTTCTTGAGGGATAATGCTATGAAATATATGTTCGTTTTTAGCATTATCACTCATCTCATTCTTAACAAAACTCCAAAACAGAAAAATGTAGTTGCCTTCGGTTTGTTAGATGCTTTTCGAACAGAAGTAGAATTTTAACAAGGTGTGGTTCTTTGATAACAACATAGAAGGAGTAGGTTACATCAAGGGTGGCGATGGTGGTGTTGTAGCCATCACAACCGAGTCAAAAGTGGGTTCTTTTTATGTCGTTTACCACAGAATAAACTAGTCGGGTTTAATGGTGGGTTTTGGTTTTTGGTGTCACGATGGTGAGAGTGATGGTCTTGGTTAACAGATGACAAAGAACCAAAGGTAACGTTACTAGTTTTGAATGGTGGTGATAAGCCAAGGATAGTGGCGATCATGTTTGATCATGAATCTTAATTATCTCTTCTGTGATTGTTTGAATGTAAGTAATATAAGTCTATGTATATGTATCTTAATATTTCTGAATTGGAATG
This sequence comes from Rutidosis leptorrhynchoides, assembly GCF_046630445.1. Classification (NCBI taxonomy): domain Eukaryota; kingdom Viridiplantae; phylum Streptophyta; class Magnoliopsida; order Asterales; family Asteraceae; genus Rutidosis; species Rutidosis leptorrhynchoides. Next base: position 34,840,045 of record NC_092333.1, on the reverse strand, counting down.
AAGGATAGCATTATGTATAGATGGAAACCAATAATTGAAGCAATAATCGATGTTGTCTGTATTGAGGATTGATTTGGATGTGTAACAAACTTCAGACAGGAAGTACCAAGATTCTCAATCAGGAATTAAATTGAATAAAAAAAATTAAAAGCATATTCTTAAATCCAACAAATTTGTACTGAGTTTTGTTTGCTTTTGACTAATTGGATCCATTTGGTACTGATCACAGACAATTTGCAATACAGTTGATATTTATGTGAAACGGATTAAGAATCCTAAAGCAGTATTCATGATTTTATATAAAAATAATAATAATAATTAATAATTATGATTATATTAATAATAATATAAATACTAATAATGATAATATTAATTAATAATAATAATAATAATAATAATAATAATAATAATAATAATAATAATAATAATAATAAGAGTAATAATAATATGTCACAATAATAATACTTTTAGTGAAATTCATAATAATAATGTTATTAATGATGATTATAATCATAATACTAATTATATTAATATTAATAATAATAACAATAATAATAATAATAATGATTTATATATATCAACTTTCATATTTATGAATTATCTCTTGATATTATTAATATATCTAACATTGACTTTAATAATAAAAAATATTTTTATTATTAATAGTACTAATAATATTATTAGTTATATTAACATTGATTTTACTGGTAATAATAATATTAACAATACTAATAATATAACCATTTATACTTATCTAATTTCATATATATATATATATATATATATATATATATATATATATATATATATATATATATATATATATATATATATATATATATATATATATATATATATATATATATATATATATATATATATATATATATATATATATAATGATGATGATACCAATATTAATATTAATGTTAATAATAATGAAAGTAATGATAATAATATTAATATAGCATTATAATTAAATTTAATATGTTACAATTTATTAATTATATCATATTTACCAATTATAGTAATTTGAATCTTTAGTATTTATTTACTATTTATATTTAATATTTCATATGTATAGAATTTATATATATATATATATATATATATATATATATATATATTTATATATATTTACATATATTTACTTACGCACAATTGTTCGTGAATCGTCGGGAGTAGTCAAAGGGTATTTGAATATATGAACATAGTTCTAAAATTTTCGAGACTTAATATTACAGACTTTGCTTATCGTGTCGGAATTATATAAAGATTAAGTTTAAATTTGATCGGAAATTTCCGGGTCGTCATAGTACCTACCCGTTAAAGAAATTTCGTCCCGAAATTTGAGTGTAGTTGTCATGGCTAATAATAAGAATGTGTTCCTGACGAATATGAGCTGATAAATAGAGTTTCATCATTATTTATTAATATAGATAAAATGATTCGATTATGTGAAACGTACGAGTGAAGCTGTCACAAAAGAGTGAAATTAGGAATTTAAGATTCGTCTTACTTTTAACGTAGTCACGTTTGAATTCTGGAATTCAAGAGATTTAAAAGAAAATCTTGGAAATCTATAAGATCTGATTCTCTGAGATTTATGGAAATTAAGATCTCTTTAATTAAATGCGATCATCTGTCTCGATTGCTTTGTCTGGTATTTCCACTATAAATGAACTTCTTCCGTTCCATTATTTCCCACCACTCCCATTTTCTATACTTTAATTCATTCTTCCAAATCATCAGTCAATATGCTTCATCTAGTTTTAATTCTGGATAAATTCCTGACTTTCATATCGATCATTCTCATTTTCCATCTACCACCGGAGGAATCTATTTACTTTTACTATACTCTTGGGATTATAGTGTTTTTAGTTCTCCCGAGTATTTATATTGCTATACGCATTGATATACACAGTTTGTAATTTCTGTGTTTGTGATTGGCTGTATATTTCTGGTTATGTTTCGGAGCTCCATGCTCTTGTTTTCTCTTCCCGACTTCAATTCAAGCGAATAATGGTCCAGAGCTCATAGATGTAGAGCTTCGAATGATTATAACGTTCTGAGCACGAAGGAACGTATTCTCACGATTTGATTGGCTAAGTTACCAGAATCACTGAGAATGGAACTATCAAGAATATATTTTCTTGATACGTTCAGAGATTAAGCAGAATGAAAGAGTTGTGTAACATGGCACATGATGATGGTATGATCTGTGAATCATCACATTCCATTAGAAACTCAGCATGACTTACTGTAATATAATCACGTTGGCCGGGCGTCATTATATTATACTAACCCATGCTTCAATTCCCAACACTTCTCCACAATTCATTCATAAATTATACTTAGATTTTACAGAAGTTTCCAATATAATGGAATACATAAAGCACGAAGAGGTAGATAATTTCGGACGAGAATATTTATGAAAATATCTTCAGAAATATCGAAGATATTTATGATGATATTTTGGAATTTCTAAGTTCGAAAGTTGATGAAGGAAAATTTTCCGCAAGATTTTAACATGACTTCGGAGCAAGATATTCTCTAAAGATTTCATTGGATCCAGAATTAACTGGATTCTTTGAATACAGGGTTTGGTCCTTGTATTTGTCCTTGGTCTCCTTCATGGTTAGCTCAATCCGTTTCTCAGTACTAAATTTTCTATCGAGCGTTTCCAACACCCCATTCTTTATCATCAAACTTTTGGCCATTAAGACCATCTACAGTTTTGCTGTTTCATCAACATTCAAAGTTATCATAACTGAATCATTGGTTATCAATCCGAGATGTTTCAAGAATTTCGAAGGATTTGAACGAAGATTGTAATCGTCAAGATACAAATGAGGTTTAAGATGAAATCAAGTGGCAAACTTGAGGAAACATTTAACTGTAATAGATGAAATTTATTTACAATCTTTTAAGTCAAAAAGGGTTGTAATTAATATTTCCTACTCTTTTAATACTTTTTAATTGTCCAATGATAGTAGTCCAATAGTCCAATAGTTCAACCAAAACTAGTATATTATAAGGAAATAGTCATACAGGAACAGTTAGCTAAGATTTGGTTAGTACAGGTTTAAAGTTTTACGTAGTTAATTAATTGGTTACTAATTAATTTTATTTTGTTCATTATTTTCTTCATTATACCACTTGTCAAATCTTGATTTGGATTCTGATCGGTCAAAATCCGAATTATGAAATTGAATTTGAATGAAAATGGTTGTTCTTCGATGAACGAATATATATGTGGATGTAGGTAGGATAGTTCAATGACTGTTGAATCGGATTCGAAGAATGTACAGTATAACATGTTAATGTGAAATCTAAATATTTCTCGGGTATTACCTACCCGTTAAAATATTTTCACGATTAACAGTTTGTACAAAAGAATCTTTAATTACAATCTTTATGAAAATATACTTACATATATATTTTCTTCGAATGTAATCATGGATTTAATGAGTTAATATGATATTAAACTCATATGATTTTTGGTTAGAACTGGAGTACATAATCTCTAAAACATTAAGGATTACATAATCGCCGTGTCGAACGAAGATAAATGAGGTAGAATGATACATGGAACGAAGATAATTGATGTAGAACGATATGTAGAACGAATATCATACTCGAAGTACAGATGGTGATATTGAGGCGTGTGATGTTGAGGCTTGTGTTATTGGTGGTACTAGTGTTGATGCTGGTGGTACTGTTGTTGTCGATGATGTTGCTGAAGCTGGTAATTTTTGCACCATAATTTCCAAAGTCACTACTCGAGCGCGAAACTCGTTGACTTCTTCTATTACTCCGGGATGATGGGTGGTTAGAACGAGTGTATGAATAAGGTTTTGAATTGTATATAATATATAATTGTTGTGAGATATCCTGGCGATGAGGGTGAAAATGGTGGTTCGAACAGGTTTGCCGGTAAGTGCTTCAGGTTCTTTGCCAATAGGACAATATGGTTGGTGGGAGGGATCACTTCTTCGCATCTCCATTGATTAAGTTTACTTCGTACCCATTCTCAATTCCTCCTGAATTTATGATGGCTAATTGGTTGACTCATTCTGGTTATACTGCTTTCGGAGCTCGAGTGTAAATCCATTTCGGAATCCGAGGAACTTGAACTGGTTGCAGAATTCATCTTACACGGTTAGATAAAGGATTTTTCGATATGAAATGATTCTCGGATATCGGATGATATTCTATCTACATAGAATACCCATTTATAGTACAGAAGATCCCGCAGATTACGGAGGGAAATAAGGAAACGTGTCAGACATGGTCTAATGTGATGGGATATGAATTTGTCTGTACATCATCTATACAATAATTGCAATAAGACGTGTCGAGACTGAAAATGATAAGTAGATATTTTTCGACGAAGAATGATATGCAAACTTTTTACATGAAGACCAGGTTCAAGTCCAGACTTAATAATGTATCCTATCAACTACTAGGTCGAAGTCCAGGCTCATTAATGCATCCTAACAACTACTAGTTAGACATACTAATGCAAGACCTGGTTCGCTAAGACCATCGCTCTGATACCACATGTCATACCCCGTCCAAATCCTCTTGAACGAATACAATAACATCTGGTACCATTGCGATGAACGGACCTCTAAATGCCAGGAACGACTCCATGTAATATGAGCAAATGCACAGCGGAAGATTTCTTTCATACCTGAGAATAAATATGCTTAAAAGTGTCAACCAAAAGGTTGGTGAGTTCATAGGTTTATCATAAAACAATAAAATTCATCATTTTGATAGACCACAAGATTTAAATACAGTACACCTATCTCGTGTACAAAACCATTTTCATAATGCTTAGCGGAGTAGGTTCGTATCCTTTTCTCCCTCGTAGGTTGCCTCACGATTTTTAAATAACCGTACACATATCTCGTGCACAAAAATAACATACACATAACCTGTGTATAAAATCATTCTCTAGATACATAACATTCACTTTGCTTTCATAGCTTGGCTTGGTAACCGACCTTAACATATAATGCGCATCAATAATATCCCCAAAACAGAACATCTCATCTGTATAATATATAAACCTCGAAGTACTAAACATCACGCCCACTAGCTCTTCCGTCTAGTGAACATTCTGGGTGGGGGTGTTAAACCCGGTAGCTACCTTTAGGATTCGCGTGAATTAGGGCCATACCCGATTCTAATTCTTAGGTTACCAAGCAATAATAATCAGCGGAAAATATTCACATCAATTGGTGGCAATTATCATGTCCACATAATTCAATAATAATCCACAAAAACTTCTATCTGTATAATAATTCATTCGAGGAATGTTTTGCTTGTGTCTATCTCGTCAAACATTTATAAAAGCATTTCATGTATTCGCAGTTCAAAATATATTTCAAAAGCATTTAATAAAGCAGTTATAAAAACATCGCATGTATTCTCAGTCCCAAAAATATAAAGAGTAAAAGGGAATCAAATGAACTCACCCTACAATATTTTGTAGTAAAAATATACATACGACGAAACTGAACAATGCAGGGTTGGCCTCGGATTCACGAACCTATATCATTTATATATATATTAACACATATAATAGTAATCGAACAAATTTAAATATTATTAGTGATATAATTGTTATTTTAATATATTATATATTTCATTAATAACTCAATTAGATATATTTATTTTTATATAGAAAATCTTTATTTGTTATATTAATAGTACTAATAATAATAATGATAAAAATAATACTTTTACTAATAATGATAATAATAATAATGATAATAATAATAATAATAATGATATTAATACTAATAATACTTAATAATAATAATTCTACTACCAATTATAGTAATGATGATAATGATATTACTAGTAAGGATGATACTAATGATAATATTGTTAATAATGATAATACTAATAATAATAACTATAAAAATAATAATTTTTACTAATAATAATAATACTAATATTTACATTAATAACTATAATGATAATAATACTACTAATAATAATACTAATACTTATGATAATAATAATAATAAAAATAATAATGATAATAATATTAAATTTTATGAATGATACTAATAATTGTATATATTTTTTTACTAGCAATAATCTAATAACAATAATAATTAATAATAATAATAATAATAATAATAATAATAATAATAATAATAATAATAATAATAATAATAATAATAATAATAATAATAATAAGGATAATAATAAAAATAATTATAATACAACCTTAAAAGCTTTTTCCAAAAACAATGCCTTGGACAAGGCTTGAACCTAAGACCTCTCACTAAACCCACAACCTCCTTTACCATCGAGCTGTTTATTTATTTTCGGAATAATTCCTAGTTTAATCTATATAACCCGCAATTTTCTGTTTCCATCTTCTTCACTATCAGATTCATTTGAATCCAGCCCACCAAGAATAATATGGGTCTTGGCCCAACACACAAATTAAAAGTCCAACTATATTTGTAGTCTGTTAATCGATTAAGGAAGCCCAACAAACATAAAAGCCCATGAAACCCTAAAGGTGTTCGGTTCAATATGTATCATCACAGGATCATTCAACACCTCATCTTTTTCGCTGTAAAGGGAATAGAAACAGACAATTTGTTCGAGGTAAGGTTGACAATGGAAAAGAAATAAATTTAATTAGCAGCAGCCGCCAGTTTCATGATGTTTCACTGCAACAAAACCCAATTCCATTGGTAAAAACACAATCCAAGTGTCGATTGTAGAAAAGTTTCGGTTTTAGCTGGATCTTCGAACAGGAAAAGGGAACGAACAGGTTTATTATCATTATCATTCTCGGTCCCATCACTTAATCATCTATTTTATTTTGCATCGATTAATCAATATTCAATCAATTCACTTTTATTGACATCATCTCCTATGTCATTATCCATTAACCATTATCATATCAAATAGATAGATTACCGTCAATTACCTAATATGCTTTGTATAAATAATACTTAATTAAGTATGATCACATGCACCATTATCTCTCTCACACTTTATGCATCATCACCATTCTTTTAACTCTTTCGTTTGGTTAGGTGTTGGATCACGAAAGGACAACAGAACTAGCACAATATAGTACCGAAGTCAAATATGAGAAGTTAAAATAATTGGGTTTCGGTTTCCTTTTTCCTTAACTAATTAAGTGGGGTTATATGATAACAAATGAAAATTTGATATTTACTAGTGAGTTTTTCGGTGAGATGTGGGGTTCGAGTAAAAGAAGATAGAAGATGATTATATATAGATGTAACATGGCATACGTTCAAGCTCATCTCATTCTTAACAAAACTCCAAAACAGAAAAATGTAGTTGCCTTCGGTTTGTTTGATGCTTTTCGAACAGAAGCAGAATTTTAACAAGGTTTGTGGTGGTGTGGTTCTTTGATAACAACATAGAAGGAGTAGGTTACATCAAGGGTGGTGATGGTGGTGTTGTAGCCTTCACAACCGAGTCAAAAGTGGGTTCTTTTTATGTCATTTACCACATAATAAACTAGTCAGGTTTAATGGTGGGTTTTTGGTTTTTGGTGTCACGATGGTAAGAGTGATGGTTCTTCATGATCAAGCTTAAGAGAGAGAGATGAGAAGATGAGAGATATAGAAGAGAGGGACATATATAGTGAGGTGGTGAATCGAAGGTGGGAGTTTTGTGGTGATGATCAATCGGTAATAGCAAGAGGTGATCAAAGTGTTCAAGATTTGATGATGATAATTGATGGTGTTCGGTTTGGGTTGTAATCGATCATAAACAAAAGCAACGACGGATTTAAAGGTACACGCATGACAGTTGAAACATTGATAATTTTATTGGGTTTTGCGTCGAACAACATACCTGAAGAGATGATAGTAGATTATATTGTGGGGTTCTTAGTTGGTGTTCGAGCAAAGAAGAATCTAGTGAGTAGCAGCATACATATGGTTATGTTTGTGACTTCGGACAGCAATCATCGAGCAAGTTTATTGTTGGTTTGGTCTTGGTTAACAGATGAACGGGATATTTCACCAGGAGCCTGATCAGATCCAGAAACAGTAAGCAAAGTGCTCCGGTGGGATTCTTGGTGCTTGATGCTCATCACGGTTCTCATCCTTGATGCTTATAGCTTTACGTGTACAACTCGTTGATGTGTTTGCATCACTTTGACCAAGGTTCTACCATCAATACACAACAATCAAAACTAAGAAAACAATATACAACTCATGTAAGAGTTTAAGCGAATTGATGAACCAAAGTTACATCACTTTCTTAGTTTCAACACATATACTAGTTCCATTAAGCTACCATCTTTGAATCAAACTAAGTAATCATGACCTTAAGGTAGAGAGCTTAGATCTTAACTAGATTCTAAAGATCTTAGTCTAAAAAGTCTAGATCTCATGATCTTGATGAAAACCCTAAGTCATAACACTTAGACTTTCAACTTTACACAACCATAAGTTAGGAAACTTAGATCTTGTAAAGTAAGTGATCATAAGCAAATAAGTTTTCTCTTAAATAAAGTAGAAGATCATAAGTTACACAACTTAGATCAAACACAAAAAGGAAACCCTAAGCTAGAGAGCTTGGATTTCTAACAACACTTGTGAGATCTTAAGCTAGTAAGCTAGCATCTTTTGTTTCATAAATCACAAGTCACAAATCTAAACTACACAAACAAAAGAAGATCATAAACTAACAAACTTTGATATTATCTTAACTTTTTGTAGAAACATCAAGCTAGTAAGATTGTATTTCAAACTTTCTTGAAGATCCATAAAGTAAAGTGTTGAATCTTCAAGTTACATGAAGATCATAAACATGAGTTTTGATCCTTAAGCATAAATAAAGAGATCTTAAGTTTGTACACTTAGATCTAACAAGTTTATGAAGATTCAAAGCTAAGAAGCTTGAATCCATCATGTTCTTGTTACTTTTCAAAGCAAAGTGTAAATCAACAAAAGTTATGAAGATTCAAGTTACAAAACTTGAATCTTTGTTCATGATGATGAGGATACATGAATCAAAGTAAGAAAAGAAAGAAAAAGAGGTTAAGAACTTACAAGTTCTTCAAATATTTGAGAGAGTTTTTAGAGTGAGAAAGTAGAGAGAAGTGTGTGAGTTTGAATGAAATGAAAAAATGAACGAAGTGTAAGTATTTATCAAAGAAAGAAAAAAAGAAAAAAAAAATATAAAATGATGGTGATGGGGGAGTGGTGGCCGACGGTCACAAGGGGTGGGGGAGGGGACCATTTGGCATTTTGTGGTGGGCTCATGGTGGTGGTACATGGTGATAGTGATATGTTGGGTGGTTTGAGACATTATGCAAGCCTTTGTTCCTAAGAATGCACACTACTTGTCTTATTAATCTCATGGGCTTAATTAGGATTACATGGGCTAATTAACCCATTACTAGCCCACTTAAGTTGAGTAGGTTGGGCCATGGAAGTCCACTAAGGTGTTAAGCCCAATAACCTAACTAGTAAGCCCAAGTAAACACTTAAGCATAATTAAGGTGAAAGGACCCGTCCTAATCCATCTGGACGAATACATTACATATGGTTATATCGCGAGGTACTTGACCTCTATATGATACATTTTACAAACATTGCATTCGTTTTTAAAAGACAAACTTTCATTACATTGAAAGTTGACGGCATGCATACCATTTCATAATATATTCAACTATAATTGAATTAATAATAATCTTGTTGAACTCAACGACTCGAATGCAACGTCTTTTGAAATATGCCATGAATGACTCCAAGTAATATCTCTAAAATGAGAAAATGCACAGCGGAAGATTTCTTTGATACCTGAGAATAAACATGCTTTAAAGTGTCAACTAAAAGGTTGGTGAGTTCATTAGTTTATCATAAACGATCATTTTTATCATTTTAATAGACCACAAGATTTTCATTTCCATTTCTCATAAATATACGTCCCATGCATAGAGACAAAAATCATTCATATGGATTGAACACCTGGTAACCGAAATTAACAAGATGCATATAAGAATATCCCCTATCATTCCGAGAAATCCTTCGGACATGATAAAAATGAATTCGAAGTACTAAAGCATCCGGTACTTTGGATGGGGTTCGTTAGGCCCAATAGATCTATCTTTAGGATTCTCGTCAATTAGTAGATTGGTTTACTAATTCTTAGGCTACCAAGCAAAAGGGGCATATTCGGCTTCGATCATTCAACCATATAATGTAGTTTCGATTACTTGTGTCTATTTCGTAAAACATTTATAAAAGCGCATGTATTCTCAGTCCCAAAAATATATATTGCAAAATCATTTAAAAGGGGAGTAATGAAACTCACGATACTGTATTTTGTAGTAAAAATACATATGACGAAACTGAACAATGCAGGGTTGGCCTCGGATTCACGAACCTATATCATTTATATATATATTAACAAACATAATTGTAATCTTATATATATATATATATATATATATATATATATATATATATATATATATATATATATATATATATATATATATATATATATATATATATATATATATGAAGTTATTAGTTATATCATTTTTATATTAATAACCTATATGTTTCATATATTCTTTTTATATATTTAAAATAAAAATGTTACTTTTGTTATGTTATATGTATTAAATATATTTTTATATAGCTATTTATTTGGTAAAATATTATCACTAATAATAAATAACAAGTTGTATCTTTTTATGATAATTCTAATAATAACTAGATTTAGTAATGATGCTGATATTAATAATTTTGATAATAATACTAATAATAAAACTAATGATAGTAATAATAATAATGATAAAAAAATAATATCAATAAAAATAATACTAATAATAATAATATAAAAATAATAATAATTTCACCATTAATCATTATCATCGCTTTACATTATTTTAATCGTTGTTCTTACATCATTTTTATTCATAATATACGTTTATATTTAAATTACGAGTTCTCATATACAGTCTTAAATTTGACGATTAATTATTATAATGAATATCCTTTTATCAACCTTTAATCATAAACATCTTTTATATCATAATCTTCTTATTATATCGTAATCTTAATATTATACCATAATACTTCCATCTTATAAATTTAATACTAATATCATTATAACTTTACAAAAATCACATCTTATCATTATTCTTATTAGTTAGTGTAAATCTTAACATCTTTAAAATTGTATTCATCTTTTTCTAATCCCAATCTTAATCATAATAATCTTAATAATAATAATATTAAAAATTAACAATATTAATAACAATTATAATTATAATAAAAATGAAAGTAATAATAATAATAATAATAATAACATAACTACCTCAAAAGAATAGGCTCCAAAAATAAATAATCGCCATAGCCAGGGCTCGAACCCCTGACCTCTCGATTATACCCAATATGCCCAACCATCCTTCTATCATCTTATCTCCGAATCATATCCCAATCTAAATTATATGACTCGTACGGCCTCAACTTCTTTCGGCCCAACAGCAGAGAAAATAACGGCCCAACACTCCAACTGATTTAACTCGACCCAATATACAATTACGGCCCAAAATAAAAACTGACTTCGTGGCCCTATAACAAATAACTAAGCTCGCGTAGGTTATGTGGATTTTATGAATCCATTTAACAAAAACCAATTAATCTTAGTGGGTTTGGTTTACGGTTTAATTGAAATAGAAACGTAGAGCTCGTAGCAGTAATACGGTAGCTGGATCACACAAACAGAACGTGCCCCAACTGAATCTGGCAGCCCAACAGAATCTAGCAGTCCAACAGAATCTAGCAGTCCAACAGCAAAGTAAAAAAAAAGGAGTCCACAAAATGTACATGTTAGATTAACTTACTGTCCACCTTTGCTGTTAAAGTAGATCGACAAGTTGTAGTGGGTGGGTTCGTGTGGAACAAAATACAACACGTATCATCAATCTTACTTTAATCATCATAATTTATATATTATGATCATCATTATCTTGCCATTCATCTCGTTACCTCAATCATTTCATCACCGTGACATGTAAACAGAAAACATAGATGAAACAGATAATAAAGAGTAACTTCTCCTTCTTGTCGTGGTGTTTAAAGTAGGAAGAAATAGGAAGGATGCTAGCAACAGAATAGTAACGAAGAGAATTAATTATGATGGTGGTTTACTTCGGTGATTATGGAAAGTGATATGAGGGGTGACTTCGGTGGTGGTGATATGGGTTCACGAAGAAGGATCAAGAAGAAAGAGGTGGTTGTAGTGTGGTTCAAAGGTGATCTTGTGTGGTGATCAAAGGTGATGGTGGCGAATGCGGTGATGGTTGCCTCGGTGGTGGGTTGTGGTTGATCAAAGTGGAAGGTATTAGCCGATGAGGTGAAAGGTGATGGTTTATTGTTGTTGTGTCTCAAACGAAAACAGAAAAGAAAAAAAAATAGTAGTGTATGATTGTAGATGAATGAGGTGGTGGTAAGGTGATTGCAATGGTTGTTTCGAATTTTTATAGAAACCGTAATAGTTTGGTTTTGGTGTTGTTAGAAGATGGTGGTGACTCGGTATGGAAGTGGGTGTTCTAAAGATGGTGGTGTATGGTGTCCATCATTTATGTAGGTGGTGGCGGTAATGGTTGTAGTGTGGTGAGGGTTTGAGGGTGTCACAGTGGTAACAGGAAGGAACCCGAAGCAAAAGTGGTTCGATGGTGTTTGGGTTTAAACAAAAAATAGAACAAGCAATATTGTTGTTTGATAATATGGGTTTGTGTAGGTGGTCCTTGGACGAATTAACAAATGGGTTTTTAGTTTCGTTTGTGGTACTTCGATGGTTAAAGAGAAACAAAAATGAAACGATCAATAATATAGAGTGTTCATTATGTTATTATCCGAAAGCAAAAATAGAAGAGTCGAGCAAGAAACAAGTATCGAGTTATGGTTTTCTTTTGTATTATACATAAATAAGATTGTAGAGTTTAAATAAACTCACAAAAAGAAAAGATGGGTTTGCAGAAGATAGAAGAAAGATAAATATATGTGTAGTGTGTGTTAATCTATTTGGATGTATGTATCTATATAGGCACGTGTAGATGGACAAAGAATATAAGACTCATTTGGTGAAGAAACAAAAAGAACATACAGTAATATCCAATTACTTCAATAATTAAACAGTTTAGCAGCCACATGTTTGGAGTCTTCTACCGACAGTTTTTCACGGACTGAAATATCGTACCCCGTTGTTAAATCAGTGGCGGATAAAAGTGTTCAGAAAAATCCCATGTTTTTAAATTAAATATATTTATTTATTTTGGTCATTATGGTATAAAATTCAGTCCTTAATTTAATAAATAAATATTACATCAACTGTGAAATGTCCCGTTCTTATTGATTAAAAACGTTCCATATTAATTGATTTCGTTGCGAGGTTTTGACCTCTATATGAGACGTTTTTCAAAGACTGCATTCATTTTAAAACAAACCATAACCTTTATTTCATCAATAAAGGTTTAAAAAGCTTTACGTAGATTATCAAATAATGATAATCTAAATTATCCTGTTTACACACGACCATTACATAATGGTTTACAATACAAATATGTTACAACAAAATAAGTTTCTTGAATGCAGTTTTTACATAATATCATACAAGCATGGACTCCAAATCTCGTCCTTATTTAAGTATGCGACAACAGAAGCTCTTAATAATCACCTGAGAATAAACATGCTTAAAACGTCAACAAAAATGTTGGTGAGTTATAGGTTTAACCTATATATATCAAATCATAATAATAGACCACAAGATTTCATATTTCAATACACATCCCATACATAGAGATAAAAATCATTCATATGGTGAACACCTGGTAACCGACATTAACAAGATGCATATATATAAGAATATCCCCATCATTCTGGGACACCCTTCGGATATGATATAAATTTCGAAGTACTAAAGCATCCGGTACTTTGGATGGGGTTTGTTAGGCCCAATAGATCTATCTTTAGGATTCACGTTAATTAGGGTGTCTGTTCCCTAATTCTTAGATTACCAGACTTAATAAAAAGGGGCATATTCGATTTCGATAATTCAACCATAGAATGTAGTTTTACGTACTTGTGTCTATTTTGTAAATTATTTATAAAACCTGCATGTATTCTCATCCCAAAAATATTAGATTTTAAAAGTGGGACTATAACTCACTTTCACAGATTTTTACTTCGTCGGGAAGTAAGACTTGGCCACTGGTTGATTCACGAACCTATAACAATATATACATGTATATCAAAGTATGTTCAAAATATATTTACAACACTTTTAATATATTTTGATGTTTTAAGTTTATTAAGTCAGCTGTCCTCGTTAGTAACCTACAACTAGTTGTCCACAGTTAGATGTACAGAAATAAATCGATAAATATTATCTTGAATCAATCCACGACCCAGTGTATACGTATCTCAGTATTGATCACAACTCAAACTATATATATTTTGGAATCAACCTCAACCCTGTATAGCTAACTCCAACATTCACATATAGAGTGTCTATGGTTGTTCCGAAATATATATAGATGTGTCGACATGATAGGTCGAAACATTGTATACGTGTCTATGGTATCTCAAGATTACATAATATACAATACAAGTTGATTAAGTTATGGTTGGAATAGATTTGTTACCAATTTTCACGTAGCTAAAATGAGAAAAATTATCCAATCTTGTTTTACCCATAACTTCTTCATTTTAAATCCGTTTTGAGTGAATCAAATTGCTATGGTTTCATATTGAACTCTATTTTATGAATCTAAATAGAAAAGGTATAGGTTTATAGTCAGAAAAATAAGTTACAAGTCGTTTTTGTAAAGGTAGTCATTTTAGTCGAAAGAACGACGTTTAGATGACCATTTTAGAAAACATACTTCCACTTTGAGTTTAACCATAATTTTTAGATATAGTTTCATGTTCATAATAAAAATCACTTTCCCAGAATAACAACTTTTAAATCAAAGTTTATCATAGTTTTTAATTAACTAACCCAAAACAGCCCGCGGTGTTACTACGACGGCGTAAATCCGGTTTTACGGTGTTTTTCGTGTTTTCAGGTTTTAAATCATTAAGTTAGCATATCATATAGATATAGAACATGTGTTTAGTTGATTTTAAAAGTCAAGTTAGAAGGATTAACTTTTGTTTGCGAACAAGTTTAGAATTAACTAAACTATGTTCTAGTGATTACAAGTTTAAACCTTCGAATAAGATAGCTTTATATGTATGAATCGAATGATGTTATGAACATCATTACTACCTTAAGTTCCTTAGATAAACCTACTGGAAAAGAGAAAAATGGATCTAGCTTCAATGGATCCTTGGATGGCTCGAAGTTCTTGAAGCAGAATCATGACACGAAAACAAGTTCAAGTAAGATCATCACTTGAAATAAGATTGTTATAGTTATAGAAATTGAACCAAAGTTTGAATATGATTATTACCTTGTATTAGAATGATAACCTACTGTAAAAAACAAAGATTTCTTAAGGTTGGATGATCACCTTACAAGATTGGAAGTGAGCTAGCAAACTTGAAAGTATTCTTGATTTTATGAAACTAGAACTTTTGGAATTTATGAAGAACACTTAGAACTTCAAGATAGAACTTGAGAGAGATCAATTAGATGAAGAAAATTGAAGAATGAAAGTGTTTGTAGGTGTTTTTGGTCGTTGGTGTATGGATTAGATATAAAGGATATGTAATTTTGTTTTCATGTAAATAAGTCATGAATGATTACTCATATTTTTGTAATTTTATGAGATATTTCATGCTAGTTGCCAAATGATGGTTCCCACATGTGTTAGGTGACTCACATGGGCTGCTAAGAGCTGATCATTGGAGTGTATATACCAATAGTACATACATCTAAAAGCTGTGTATTGTACGAGTACGAATACGGGTGCATACGAGTAGAATTGTTGATGAAATTGAACGAGGATGTAATTGTAAGCATTTTTGTTAAGTAGAAGTATTTTGATAAGTGTATTGAAGTCTTTCAAAAGTGTATAAATACATATTAAAACACTACATGTATATACATTTTAACTGAGTCGTTAAGTCATCGTTAGTCGTTACATGTAAGTGTTGTTTTGAAACCTTTAGGTTAACGATCTTGTTAAATGTTGTTAACCCAATGTTTATAATATCAAATGAGATTTTAAATTATTATATTATCATGATATTATCATGTATGAGTATCTCTTAATATGATATATATACATTAAATGTCTTTACAACGATAATCGTTACATATATGTCTCTTTTAAAAATCATTAAGTTATTAGTCTTGTTTTTACATATGTAGTTCATTGTTAATATACTTAATAATATGTTTACTTATCATAGTATCATGTTAACTATATATATATCCATATATATGTCATCATATAGTTTTTACAAGTTTTAACGTTCGTGAATCACCGGTCAACTTGGGTGGTCAATTGTCTATATGAAACATATTTCAATTAATCAAGTCTTAACAAGTTTGATTGCTTAACATGTTGGAAACATTTAATCATGTAAATATCAATCTCAATTAATATATATAAACATGGAAAAGTTCGGGTCACTACAGTACCTACCCGTTAAATAAATTTCGTCCCGAAATTTTAAGCTGTTGAAGGTGTTGACGAATCTTCTGGAAATAGATGCGGGTATTTCTTCTTCATCTGATCTTCACGCTCCCAGGTGAACTCGGGTCCTCTACGAGCATTCCATCGAACCTTAACAATTGGTATCTTGTTTTGCTTAAGTCTTTTAACCTCACGATCCATTATTTCGACGGGTTCTTCGATGAATTGAAGTTTTTCGTTGATTTGGATTTCATCTAACGGAATAGTGAGATCTTCTTTAGCAAAACATTTCTTCAAATTCGAGACTTGGAAAGTGTTATGTACAGCCGCGAGTTGTTGAGGTAACTCTAGTCGGTAAGCTACTGGTCCGACACGATCAATAATCTTGAATGGTCCAATATACCTTGGATTTAAATTCCCTCATTTACCAAATCGAACAACGCCTTTCCAAGGTGCAACTTTAAGCATGACCATCTCTCCAATTTCAAATTCTATATCTTTTCTTTTAATGTCAGCGTAGCTCTTTTGTCGACTTTGGGCGGTTTTCAACCGTTGTTGAATTTGGATGATCTTCTCGGTAGTTTCTTGTATAATCTCCGGACCCGTAATCTGTCTATCCCCCACTTCACTCCAACAAATCGGAGACCTGCACTTTCTACCATAAAGTGCTTCAAACGGCGCCATCTCAATGCTTGAATGGTAGCTGTTGTTGTAGGAAAATTCTGCTAACGGTAGATGTCGATCCCAACTGTTTCCGAAATCAATAACACATGCTCGTAGCATGTCTTCAAGCGTTTGTATCGTCCTTTCACTCTGCCCATCAGTTTGTGGATAATAGGTAGTACTCATATCTAGACGAGTTCCTAATGCTTGCTGTAATGTCTGCCAGAATCTTGAAATAAATCTGCCATCCCTATCAGAGATAATAGAGATTGGTATTCC
The DNA here is from genome assembly GCF_046630445.1 of Rutidosis leptorrhynchoides. Lineage (NCBI taxonomy): Eukaryota > Viridiplantae > Streptophyta > Magnoliopsida > Asterales > Asteraceae > Rutidosis > Rutidosis leptorrhynchoides. Next base: position 34,822,473 of record NC_092333.1, on the reverse strand, counting down.
ATGTCTGGAGACGACTTTCTTCAAATACAATCGTGCTAACTTCTCCATCTTGTCATCTTCTCTTATTGGCAGGAAGTGTGCTGATTTGGTGAGACGATCAACTATTACCCAAATAGTATCAAAACCACTTGCAGTCCTTGACAATTTAGTGATGAAATCCATGGTAATGTTTTCCCATTTCCATTCCGGAATTTCGGGTTGTTGAAGTAGACCTGATGGTTTCTGATGCTCAGCTTTGACCTTAGAACACGTCAAACATTCTCCTACGTATTTAGCAACATCGGCTTTCATACCCGGCCACCAAAAATGTTTCTTGAGATCCTTGTACATCTTCCCCGTTCCAGGATGTATTGAGTATCTGGTTTTATGAGCTTCTCTAAGTACCATTTCTCTCATATCTCCAAATTTTGGTACCCAAATCCTTTCAGTCCTATACCGGGTTCCGTCTTCCCGAATATTAAGATGCTTCTCCGATCCTTTGGGTAATTCATCCTTTAAATTTCCCTCTTTTAAAACTCCTTGTTGCGCCTCCTTTATTTGAGTAGTAATGTTATTATGAATCATTATATTCATAGATTTTACTCGAATGGGTTCTCTGTCCTTCCTGCTCAAGGTATCGGCTACCACATTTGCCTTCCCCGGGTGGTAACAAATCTCAAAGTCGTAATCATTCAATAATTCAATCCACCTACGCTGCCTCATATTCAGTTGTTTCTGATTAAATATGTGTTGAAGACTTTTGTGGTCGGTATATATAATACTTTTGACCCCATATAAGTAGTGCCTCCAAGTCATTAATGCAAAAACAACCGCGCCTAATTCCAAATCATGCGTCGTATAATTTTGTTCGTGAATCTTCAATTGTCTAGACGCATAAGCAATCACCTTCGTTCGTTACATTAATACACAACCGAGACCTTGCTTTGATGCATCACAATAAATCACAAAATCATCATTCCCTTCAGGCAATGACAATATAGGTGCCGTAGTTAGCTTTTTCTTCAATAACTGAAACGCTTTCTCTTGTTCATCATTCCATTCAAATTTCTTCCCTTTATGCGTTAATGCAGTCAAGGGTTTTGCTATTCTGGAAAAGTCTTGGATGAACCTTCTGTAGTAACCAGCTAGTCCTAAAAACTGGCGTATGTGTTTCGGAGTTTTCGGGGTTTCCCACTTTTCAACAGTTTCTATCTTTGCCGGATCCACCTTAATACCTTCTTTGTTCACTATGTGACCGAGGAATTGAACTTCTTCCAACCAAAATGCACACTTTGAAAACTTAGCGTACAATTCTTCCTTCCTCAATACTTCTAACACCTTTCTCAAATGTTCACCGTGTTCTTGGTCATTCTTTGAGTAAATAAGTATGTCATCAATGAAAACAATGACAAACTTGTCAAGGTATGGTCCACACACTCGGTTCATAAGGTCCATGAACACAGCTGGTGCATTAGTTAAACCAAACGGCATGACCATAAACTTGTAATGACCGTAACGTGTTCTGAAAGCAGTCTTTGGAATATCATCTTCTTTCACCCGCATTTGATGATACCCGGAACGTAAGTCATTCTTTGAATAAACAGACGAGCCTTGTAGTTGATCAAATAAGTCATCGATTCTCGGTAGTGGGTAGCGGTTCTTGATGGTAAGTTTGTTCAACTCTCGGTAGTCGATACACAACCTGAATGTACCATCTTTCTTCTTGACAAACAAAACAGGAGCTCCTCACGGTGATGTGCTTGGTCGAATGAAACCACGCTCTAAAAGTTCTTGTAATTGGCTTTGTAGTTCTTTCATCTCGCTGGGTGCGAGTCTGTAAGGAGCACGAGCTATTGGTGCAGCTCCTGGTACAAGATCTATTTGAAATTCAACGGATCGATGTGGGGGTAATCCCGGTAATTCTTTCGGAAATACATCAGGAAATTCTTTTGCGACGGGAACATCATTGATGCTCTTTTCTTCAGTTTGTACTTTCTCGACGTGTGCTAGAACAGCATAGCAACCTTTTCTTATTAGTTTTTGTGCCTTCAAATTACTAATAAGATGTAGCTTCGTGTTGCCCTTTTCTCCGTACACCATTAAGGGTTTTCCTTTTTCTCGTATAATGTGAATTGCATTTTTGTAACAAACGATCTCCGCTTTCACTTCTTTCAACCAGTCCATACCGATTATCACATCAAAACTCCCTAACTCTACTGGTATCAAATCAATCTTAAATGTTTCGCTAACCAGTTTAATTTCTCGATTCCGACATATATTATCTGCTGAAATTAATTTACCATTTGCTAATTCGAGTAAAAATTTACTATCCAAAGGTGTCAATGGACAACTTAATTTAGCACAAAAATCTCTACTCATATAGCTTCTATCCGCACCCGAATCAAATAAAACGTAAGCAGATTTATTGTCAATAAGAAACGTACCCGTAACAAGCTCCGGGTCTTCCTGTGCCTCTGCCGCATTAATATTGAAAACTCTTCCACGGCCTTGTCCATTCGTGTTCTCCTGGTTCGGGCAATTTCTAATAATGTGGCCCGGTTTTCCACATTTATAACAAACTACATTGGCATAACTTGCTCCGACACTACTTGCTCCGCCATTACTCGTTCCGACACCATTTGTTCCTTTCGTTCTATTAACCCCTGGTCCGTAGACCTCACACTTCGCCGCGCTATGACCATTTCTTTTACACTTGTTGCAAAATTTGGTGCAGAACCCCGAGTGATTCTTTTCACACCTTTGGCATAGCTGCTTCTGATTGTTGTTGTTGTTGTTGTTGCAGTTATTATTGTTGTTGGGATGATTATTGTAGTTGCTGTTGTTGTTGTTGTTGTTGTTGTTGTTGGGCCGTTTGTTGTAGTTGCGATTGATGTTGTGATTGTTGGGATAATTGTTGCGATTATTGTTGTAATTGCTGTTGTTGTTGTATTGGTGATTCTTATCACCGTTTTCCTCCCACTTTCTTTTGACTTGCTTCACATTGGCCTCTTCAGCAGTCTGTTCTTTAATTCTTTCTTCAATCTGGTTCACGAGTTTGTGAGCCATTCTACATGCCTGTTGTATGGAGGTAGGCTCGTGTGAACTTATATCTTCTTGGATTCTTTCCGGTAATCCTTTCACAAACGCGTCGATCTTCTCTTCCTCGTCTTCGAATGCTCCCGGACACAATAGGCACAATTCTGTGAATCGTCTTTCGTACGTGGTAATATCAAATCCTTGGGTTCGTAACCCTCTAAGTTCTGTCTTGAGCTTATTGACCTCGGTTCTGGGACGGTACTTCTCGTTCATCAAGTGCTTGAATGCTGACCACGGTAGTGCGTACGCATCGTCTTGTCCCACTTGCTCTAGATAGGTATTCCACCATGTTAACGCAGAACCTGTGAAGGTATGCGTAGCGTACTTTACTTTGTCCTCTTCAGTACACTTACTTATGGCAAACACCGATTCGACCTTCTCGATCCACCGTTTCAATCCGATCGGTCCTTCAGTTCCATCAAATTCCAAAGGTTTGCAGGCAGTGAATTCTTTGTAGGTGCATCCTACACGATTTCCTGTACTGCTAGATCCAAGGTTATTGTTGGTATGTAGCGCAGCCTGTACTGCGGCTATGTTTGAAGCTAGAAAAGTACGGAATTCCTCTTCATTCATATTCACGGTGTGTCGAGTAGTCGGTGCCATTTCCTTCAAAATAGTTAAATGGAACAAGTTAATCATACAGAATATTAAGAGTAGTTAATAGTATTTCGTAGCATAATATGAACTCATTTATAAAAGCTTTTTCTTCATATTAGCGTTTTATAAGTTTAAATTCGGGTAGTACCTACCCGTTAAGTTCATACTTAGTAGCTAATATACAATTCAACTACTACAATTCTATATGAAAAACTGATTATAATAATATTTCGCGTTCAAACTTTTACACAATATTTTACAAACTTACAATACCGCTTATTTTACATATAGCATGAAATATAGCACACAATAAATTTGATACAAGATGGTTGTGAAGATAATTCTAGCTAGTACACAAGTCGTTCAGCAAAGGCAATAAAGACACGTAATTCATACGTCCAGAAACAAGTCATGCATTCTGGTTTTACTAGGATTACTTCCCATCCTTGGTCTTGTGGAACATAACCGTTATGGCCGTTGATAAGACAGCGTGTTGTAACGTCGTCAAAGGGACGAGGGTTACGTAATGTCCAACAGTCCCGTAAGAATCTAAAAACCTCATTTCTTACCCCAATTACCGACTCCGTCACTTGTGGGAACGTTTTGTTTAATAGTTGTAGCCCGATGTTCTTGTTCTCACTTTGGTGAGAAGCGAACATTACTAATCCGTAAGCATAACATGCTTCTTTATGTTGCATGTTAGCTGCTTTTTCTAAATCACGAAGTCCAATATTCGAATATATTGAGTCAAAATAATTTCTTAACCCATTGCGTAAAATAGCATTTGGGTTCCCCGCAATATATGCGTCAAAGTAAACACATCGTAACTTATGGATTTCCCAGTGTGATATCCCCCATCTTTCGAACGAAAGCCTTTTATAAACCAAGGCATTCTTGGAACGTTCTTCGAATGTCTTACAAACTGATCTCGCCTTAAATAGTTGTGCCGAAGAATTCTGACCGACTCTAGACAAGATTTCATCAATCATGTCTCCGGGTAGGTCTCTTAAAATATTGGGTTGTCTATCCATTTTGTGTTTTTATACTGTAAAATAGACAAGAGTTAGATTCATAAAAAAAATTACTTATTAATACAAGCAATTTTTACATATATCATAAAGCATAAGCACACTATATTACATATATTACACCACACGAATACAACTATCTTATTCCGACTCGCTTGTTTCTTCTTCTTCGGTTTTGGTTCGTTTTGCCAAGTTTCTAGGGATACATGATGTTCCCCTAATACGAGCCGTCGTAATCCACATTGGTTTAGAAAAACTTGGTGGTTTAGAGTTTCCCGGGTCATTGTTACAACTTAAGGACTTCGGGGGTTGACGATACATATAAAGTTCATCGGGGTTGGAATTAGATTTCTCTATTTTTATGCCCTTTCCCTTATTATTTTCTTTTGCCTTTTTAAATTCAGTTGGGGTAATTTCTATAACATCATCGGAATTCTCTTCGGAATCCGATTCATCGGAGAATTGGTAATCCTCCCAATATTTTGCTTCCTTGGCGGAAACACCATTGACCATAATTAACCTTGGTCGGTTGGTTGAGGATTTTCTTTTACTTAACCGTTTTATTATTTCCCCCACCGGTTCTATTTCTTCATCCTGTTCCGATTCTTCTTCCGGTTCCGATTCTTCTTCCGGTTCCGACTCTTCTTCCGGTTCCTCTTCGGGAACTTGTGAATCAGTCCACGAATCATTCCAATTTACATTTGACTCTTCATTATTATTAGGTGAGTCAACGGGACTTGTTATAGAGGTAGACATCTATCACATAATATCAAACGCGTTAAGAGATTAATATATCACATAATATTCACATGTTAAAAATATATAGTTTCCAACAAAATTTGTTAAGCAATCATTTTTCAAGTAAACACGGTCGAAGTCCAGACTCACTAATGCATCCTAACAAACTTGATAAGATACACTAATGCAAAATTCTGGTTCTCTAAGACCAACGCTCGGATACCAACTGAAATGTCCCGTTCTTATTGATTAAAAACGTTCCATATTAATTGATTTCGTTGCGAGGTTTTGACCTCTATATGAGACGTTTTTCAAAGACTGCATTCATTTTAAAACAAACCATAACCTTTATTTCATCAATAAAGGTTTAAAAAGCTTTACGTAGATTATCAAATAATGATAATCTAAATTATCCTGTTTACACACGACCATTACATAATGGTTTACAATACAAATATGTTACAACAAAATAAGTTTCTTGAATGCAGTTTTTACATAATATCATACAAGCATGGACTCCAAATCTCGTCCTTATTTAAGTATGCGACAGCGGAAGCTCTTAATAATCACCTGAGAATAAACATGCTTAAAACGTCAACAAAAATGTTGGTGAGTTATAGGTTTAACCTATATATATCAAATCATAATAATAGACCACAAGATTTCATATTTCAATACACATCCCATACATAGAGATAAAAATCATTCATATGGTGAACACCTGGTAACCGACATTAACAAGATGCATATATATAAGAATATCCCCATCATTCCGGGACACCCTTCGGATATGATATAAATTTCTAAGTACTAAAGCATCAGGTACTTTGGATGGGGTTTGTTAGGCCCAATAGATCTATCTTTAGGATTCGTGTCAATTAGGGTGTATGTTCCCTAATTCTTAGATTACCAGACTTAATAAAAAGGGGCATATTCGATTTCGATAATTCAACCATAGAATGTAGTTTCACGTACTTGTGTCTATTTTGTAAATTATTTATAAAACCTGCATGTATTCTCATCCCAAAAATATTAGATTTTAAAAGTGGGACTATAACTCACTTTCACAGATTTTTACTTCGTCGGGAAGTAAGACTTGGCCACTGGTTGATTCACGAACCTATAACAATATATACATGTATATCAAAGTATGTTCAAAATATATTTACAACACTTTTAATATATTTTGATGTTTTAAGTTTATTAAGTCAGCTGTCCTCGTTAGTAACCTACAACTAGTTGTCCACAGTTAGATGTACAGAAATAAATCGATAAATATTATCTTGAATCAATCCACGACCCAGTGTATACGTATCTCAGTATTGATCACAACTCAAACTATATATATTTTGGAATCAACCTCAACCCTGTATAGCTAACTCCAACATTCACATATAGAGTGTCTATGGTTGTTCCGAAATATATATAGATGTGTCGACATGATAGGTCAAAACATTGTATACGTGTCTATGGTATCTCAAGATTACATAATATACAATACAAGTTGATTAAGTTATGGTTGGAATAGATTTGTTACCAATTTTCACGTAGCTAAAATGAGAAAAATTATCCAATCTTGTTTTACCCATAACTTCTTCATTTTAAATCCGTTTTGAGTGAATCAAATTGCTATGGTTTCATATTGAAATCAACTTTATGAATCTAAACAGAAAAAGTATAGGTTTATAGTCGGAAAAATAAGTTACAAGTCGTTTTTGTAAAGGTAGTCATTTTAGTCGAAAGAACGACGTTTAGATGACCATTTTAGAAAACATACTTCCACTTTGAGTTTAACCATAATTTTTGGATATAGTTTCATGTTCATAATAAAAATAACTTTCCCAGAATAACAACTTTTAAATCAAAGTTTATCATAGTTTTTAATTAACTAACCCAAAACAGCCCGCGGTGTTACTACGACGGCGTAAATCCGGGTTTACGGTGTTTTTCGTGTTTTCAGGTTTTAAATCATTAAGTTAGCATATCATATAGATATATAACATGTGTTTAGTTGATTTTAAAAGTCAAGTTAGAAGGATTAACTTTTGTTTGCGAACAAGTTTAGAATTAACTAAACTATGTTCTAGTGATTACAAGTTTAAACCTTCGAATAAGATAGCTTTATATGTATGAATCGAATGATGTTATGAACATCATTACTACCTTAAGTTCCTTAGATAAACCTAATGAAAAAGAGAAAAATGGATCTAGCTTCAATGGATCCTTGGATGGCTCGAAGTTCTTGAAGCAGAATCATGACACGAAAACAAGTTCAAGTAAGATCATCACTTGAAATAAGATTGTTATAGTTATAGAAATTGAACCAAAGTTTGAATATGATTATTACCTTGTATTAGAATGATAACCTACTGTAAGAAACAAAGATTTCTTGAGGTTGGATGATCACCTTACAAGATTGGAAGTGAGCTAGCAAACTTGAAAGTATTCTTGATTTTATGAAACTAGAACTTTTGGAATTTATGAAGAACACTTAGAACTTCAAGATAGAACTTGAGAGAGATCAATTAGATGAAGAAAATTGAAGAATGAAAGTGTTTGTAGGTGTTTTTGGTCATTGGTGTATGGATTAGATATAAAGGATATGTAATTTTGTTTTCATGTAAATAAGTCATGAATGATTACTCATATTTTTGTAATTTTATGAGATATTTCATGCTAGTTGCCAAATGATGGTTCCCACATGTGTTAGGTGACTCACATGGGCTGCTAAGAGCTGATCATTGGAGTGTATATACCAATAGTACATACATCTAAAAGCTGTGTATTGTACGAGTACGAATACGGGTGCATACGAGTAGAATTGTTGATGAAATTGAACGAGGATGTAATTGTAAGCATTTTTGTTAAGTAGAAGTATTTTGATAAGTGTATTGAAGTCTTTCAAAAGTGTATAAATACATATTAAAACACTACATGTATATACATTTTAACTGAGTCGTTAAGTCATCGTTAGTCATTACATGTAAGTGTTGTTTTGAAACCTTTAGGTTAACGATCTTGTTAAATGTTGTTAACCCAATGTTTATAATATCAAATGAGATTTTAAATTATTATATTATCATGATATTATCATGCATGAATATCTCTTAATATGATATATATACATTAAATGTCTTTACAACGATAATCGTTACATATATGTCTCGTTTAAAAATCATTAAGTTATTAGTCTTGTTTTTACATATGTAGTTCATTATTAATATACTTAATGATATGTTTACTTATCATAGTATCATGTTAACTATATATATATCCATATATATGTCATCATATAGTTTTTACAAGTTTTAACGTTCGTGAATCACCGGTCAACTTGGGTGGTCAATTGTCTATATGAAACATATTTCAATTAATCAAGTCTTAACAAGTTTGATTACTTAACATGTTGGAAACATTTAATCATGTAAATATCAATCTCAATTAATATATATAAACATGGAAAAGTTCGGGTCACTACAAACTGTCCCTCTCATTTATGGGTAAAATATAAAAAGTGTTAAAATTAAATAATTAGATCCTAAATATACTTTTAATAAGCCTATAACTTATATAACTCATTTTCGGATCACCTTTTATTTTAAAAATCATATAAGCTCATTTTTAACTTGATTAATATCAATCGAACCCTCAAACGAGTATTACAATCATTTAATATTTATTTTTAATATACTTTAATTATATATAGAGATATTTTTTAAATAATAATTATTATAATATCCTATTTTTATTTTATTAATTTTTAATTACAACAACATATAATACTTCAAATTATATTTTGAATTATTATTTATATATACATACACACATATCTATTTACAATTGATTGTTCGTGAATCGTCGAGAGCAGTCGAAGGTCAATTGAATATATGAACATCGTTTTCAAAATTTTCTAAACTCAACATTACATACTTTGCTTATCGTATTGAAATCATATAAAGATTAAGTTTAAATTTGGTCGAAAATTTTCGGGTCGTCACAGTACCTACCCGTTAAAGAAATTTCGTCCCGAAATTTGAGTGAGGTCGTCATGGCTAATAATAAAAATGTTTTCATGACGAATATGAGATGATAAATAGAGTTTTATTACCCAAGAGTAATATGTATAAAGCAATTCTATTGCTCGGAGAGTACGAGTGAAGCTATCACAAACGAGCGAAATGAGTAAATGCAGATTCGTTTTAACCGGTGACGTAGTCACGGTTGAATTCTAAAATTCAAGGGATTTAAAGAAAATCTTCGTAATAAAATTTGATTCTTCGGTAATTAAGGAAATTAGAATCCTCTTTGGTTAAATGCGATAATCTGTCTCGATTGCTCTGTCTGATATTTCACTGTAAATCCACTCCCTTCGTTTCCTTTATATTTTGAAGTTCCATCCTTTTGTTTTCTCTTCCTGACTTTAAGTCAAGCGAGTAATGGTCCAGAATTCGTAGGTATGAAGTTTCAAATGACCGGGACTATCGTTCTTAAGAGAGAAATTGTAATAGTACGATCTTGATTGGTTATATTACCAGAATTCAAGAGAAAAGATAGAACTATCAGGAAGATATGCTCTCGATATATTTGAAGATTCGGTAGAATGTATGTGATGACCCGGAAATTTCTGACCAAATTTAAACTTTATATTTAAATGATTTAATGTTTTCGACACGATAAGCAAAATCTATAATGTTGAGTCTCAAAGTTTTGGAACTATATTCATGTAATCAATTATTCTTTGACTGTTCTCAAAGATTCACGAACAATATACATATAACTTAATGTGCATATATATATATATATATATATATATATATATATATATATATATATATATATATATATATATATGATTTCAAGTTATTTAGTAAACGATATTAACATTCGATTATTGATTCGATTAATATTTAGATAAGTTAACTAAAACGTTTAAGATGAACCAGTAAAACACTAATTTGCTACAGTATTTTCGAATTGCTACAGTGTTTTCGAAAATCACTATTTGCTACAGTAAAAAAATTTGCTACAGTAAAACAAATATTTCAAAATGAAAATGTATATGTATATACTACGAGACGATGATTTATAGAAGTAAATGAACAAAACACTCCAAATTTTAAGATACACTTTGAGTGATATAGTTTATTGATAATTTAAAACTATATTTTGACAAAGGTACGTGTCACGAAACGTAAAATGCAAGTTTTCTAAGTGTACGAAAGGACATTCGAAAAACCGAAAACGGGACATAAGTCGAGTGACGACGTACGACTTATCGGAACAAAAATTACAGGTTAACTAGGCACGAGAATTTAATATAATATATAATTAATTAATTTAAATTATATATATTATTAATAAATATGTCGACAAACAAAAATACAAAAGAGTGTGAGCTGGAGATGGGTGCCATGCGATCGCATGGCATTTGCCCACATAAACCATGCGATCGAATGGGAACAGAATGGAGGCCTGGTACTATAAATTCGTTCGAAATCAGTTTGTTTTAAACATATATATTCTTCATCTATCCCGATCTCTCTCTATATTATATATTATTATTATTATTATTATTATTCTTATTATTATTATTATTATTATTATTATTATTATTATTATTATTATTATTATTATTATTATTATTATTATTATTATTATTATTATTATTATTTATATTATTATTATTAAGATTAATATTATTATTAATCTTATTATTATTAGTAGTATTATACATAAAATACTACGACGAGGTCATGAACATGTCACTTTCAAAATGGTTTTCGAGCGGGATAGAGCTAAGAAAATTATGGGTTATAATTATGGAGGTTATGGGTAATATTCGCAAGTCAAACCTAGTGTTTATCATCTCCGTTACGTCTACATACTTTCCTACAATATTGAATCTCAATATTGATACGTAAGCACTCATATTTTATCTTTTATATATTAATTGTGTATCCATGTCTAGTGCTTGAGTGTATATATTTATACATGCTTGTATGCTAAATTTCGTCGTTAAACAGTTATGATGAATCACGAAGTAAATACATATATTACTGATAAAAGGTATATGATATGCATGTTTTTGGAAAGCTGGCGAAAAATCAATAACTTTTCATTTAGATATCGAATAGTTTTGATGAACGAATTAAAAGATATGGGCAACTAAATTATGATCAACGTTGATTGGAATTGCTTTTGAATCTGAAATTAATATTTAAACAACTTGTCTATGAGATTGATAAATTGGATTTTTGAATATTACCAGCCGAGTAAATGAATCATTATATAAGGCGTCAAAATTGACTTTTTGAAACGACTTTGGATAACTTTTGTATGTCGATCTCGAGCATTAGGATTATGATACACTATGACCTGACCTAGCTTGATAGACATTTATTGACCAACATATGTTCTCTAGGTTGAGATCTACGGTTATTTGGTAATTCGAGTTTCAGTCACATTTTGGTGAACGACTTTATATGCTGCTAAGGTGAGTTTCATTTGCTCCCTTTTTAAATGTTTTTGCAATATATATTTTTGGGCTGAGAATACATGCACTTTATTTTAAACGCAATGGATACAAGTACATACTAAATTCTACACTGAGTTTGAACCGAAAATCTCTTAGCTTTGATAACTAGTAACTGCCAGTTATAAGAACTGGTGGGCGCGAGTAGTAGTATATGGATCCATAGGGCTTGACATCCCCGTCTGTTTTAGGTATAAAAACCCTAGCCTGAACTATAAAATAGACGTATGCTATTTGAGTTTAGTACACGTTGGTTTGCGTGTATTGTACATGTTGGTTGCATGTATGTTAAAACATGGGTACTTATTATAACGTTAAAGTTTAGTTACCAGGGTGCTCAATCTTGTAAAATATTTTGATAAACGTTTCTGGATGAAACAACTGAAATCTTGTGATCCACCTTTATATACAGATTATACGAAACATTAAAACTATGAACTCACCAACCTTTGTGTTGACACTTGTTAGCATGTTTATTCTCAGGTTCCCTAGAAGTCTTCCGCTGTTTGCTTATATGTTAGACAAGCTATGTGCATGGAGTCTTACATGGCATATTTTTCAAGGAAACGTTGCATTCACCAAATCATCACCATGTATCTTATTTTGACTGCATTGTCAATGAAAGTACTATTGTAAACTATTATTTACGGTGATTGTCTATATGTAGAAATCATCAGATGTCGAAAACCTTTGATTTAAATATTCATTTATGGTGTGCCTTTTCAAAAGAATGCAATGTTTACAAAACGTATCATATAGAGGTCAAATACCTTGCAATGAAATCGATGAATGACGTGTTCGTCTATATGGATTTGGAGCGATCATCACAATGTAAGAGTTGTGTAAAATGGCATATAATGACGGTATGTTCTGTGAATCATCACGTTCCATTAGAAACTCAGCATGACTTACTGTAATATAATCACGTTGATCAAGTGTCATTATATTATACTAACTCATGCATCAATTTCCAACACTACTTCAAAATCATTCATAATTTAAATTTGAAGGTTTACAGAATATAGAACTAAATAGTTTCCTTTATGGTGTAATACAGATAACGTGAAAAGATAACTGATTTTAGATAAGGATAGTTATGAAAATATCTTCAGAAATATCGAAGATATTTATGACGATATTTTGGAATTTCTAAGATCGAAGGTTGATGAAGAAAATCCTTTCGCAAGGATTTAGAATAAATAAGGAGCAAGATATTTGCCGAAGAGTTCATCAGATACAGAATCATCTGAATCCGTTAAGTACACGTTTCGTCCTTTTGATTTGTCTACAGTCTCCTTCATGGTTTGCTCAATCCGTTTTCCAGTTCCAAACCTTCTCTTTTTCTGAGCTTTTCCAACACATTATTCGTTATCATGAAACTTTTTAATTGTTAACATCGTTTACAGTTTTTGCTATTTTATCAGCATTTTTCTAAATTTCGAGAACTAATTCGTAGACTGGTTGCTTTTCAGAATTTCAGAATGGAAGATCATAATTCTAAGAGATAAATGTTATATGTATACATATAACTTTTGATATAGAAACGCTGCGAGATTCAAAATACTGATTGCTGATTTCCCGGTACTTGGTATGTCAATTCTCGTTACAAGATGCCGATGAGTTCATGATAAGACTTCAATAGATAAATATAGTGAATAGTCGAAGAGATTTAAACCCAAGAGCAACGAGGTTGCTGGTACTTCTGCTGGTAATATGGTGGGATATAAACGGTTTCCCGGTAACAATAAAAGAGCACGCAAATATATCAAGGTTATACTAAGGTTATTTCGAACGAAAAGTCGAAGTTGACTTGTTGAAGCTGTGACAAAATTGGGTAATTTGAAAAAGAGTTGCAATGTTATTTTCGGTAATAACAATGCCAGAGGAGCTAGTACAGACACGTGTTAAACGTTTATTCAGGTTCCGAGTGTTTTCAGGTGCATAACTATATGCATCAATCTCTTCTTCCGTAGATGAAGTGCGGTTAGTTCATCCTATCGATTGAAGTGTTTTCAAGAATTATGAAAGGTTTGAACGCAAATTGTAATCGTCAAGATACAAATGAGGTTTAAGATGAAATCAAGTGGCAAACTTGAAGAATTGTTTAGTTTCATATGTTATAATCAATATTTTAATTCATTTTAATTGTCCAATGTTGGTAGTTCACAGTTAGCAGTCCACAGTTACTAATTTAATAATTCATATATAGTTTATAATATTCGAATTAATTAATACGTATCGTGACCCGTGTACATGTCTCAGACTCGATCACAACTCAAAGTATATATATTATTATAGAATAAACTTCAACCTTGTATAGAGAACTCGATCATTACTGCATATAGAGTGTCTATGGTTATTCCAAATAATATATATAGATGCGTCGACATGATATGTCAAAACCTTGTATACGTGTCCCGATATTTAAAGTGCGTAAAATAAATAAATAACAGAAATTAAATGACGATAAATAAAATTGCGAGAATTTAAATTGCGATAAATAAATTGCGATAATTAAATTGCGATAAATAAATTGCGATAAATAAAATGTAATATTGAATTAATCAGTTAGTTAGGAACAGTTAGCTAGGAACAGTTAGCGTGGATTCTTATCAAAATTCTTCTCATAGTTAAATTGTTTGTTTTTAACAAATTTTATTTTTGTCCAATGTTTTCTTCATTATGCCACTTGTTGGATTCTGATATGTCAAAATCCAAATATGAAATTGTATGAAAATGGTTATTCTGTGGTGAACGGATTCGTATATCTGTGGATGTAAGTAGGATAATAAATAACTGTTGAATCAGATTCAAAGAATGTACAGTGTAACTTATTAATGTGAAATCTAAATATTCCTCGGGTATTACCTACCCGTTAAAATATTTTCACCCTTAACAGTTTTAAGAGAAATTTTCAATTACAATCTTTATGAAAACATATATTCATATATATTTGATAATGCTAAAAATGAACATATATTTCATAGCATTATCCCTCAAGAAAGACAAGCTTTTAGTTGCAATTGTTCTATTTACAAGTGATAATCGTTTAAATATTAAAAGGTGAAGACAAAAGACAGATTCGACAAATTGAAGACGGAAACGACCAAAAAGCTCAAAAGTACAAAATACAATCAAAGAGGTTCTAATTATTGATAAGAAACGTCTCAGAATTACAAGAGTACAAGATTCAAAACGCAAAGTACAAGATATTAAATTGTACGCAAGGACGTTCGAAAATCCGGAACCGGGACCAGAGTCAACTCTCAACGCTCGACGCAACGGACTAAAAATTACAAGTTAACTATGTATATAAATATAATATAATATATAATTAATTATATAAATTATATATATATATTATATTTATATATTAAAACCGTCGGCAAGAAAGGTTCCAAAATGAGATGAGCTGTAGAAACAAACTCCGCGAGTTGCGGAGTTTGAAGGCCAAAAAGGCAGCGACTCGCGGAGCCTCCCTGGACAAAAATTCCTATAAAAGCCAGCGCATTCTGAACGTAAAACACACCTTTTTCCTTCTTCATCATACGTAAATTATATATATATATATATATATATATATATATATATATATATATATATATATATATATATATATATATATATATATATATTTTAATTTTAATTTTAATTTTAATTTTAATTTTAAATCCTAATAATAAGGGTATGTTAGCGAATGTTGTAAGGGTGTAAGTCGAAATTCTGTCCGTGTAACGCTACGCTATTTTTAATCATTGTAAGTTATGTTCAACCTTTTTAATTTAATGTCTCGTAGCTAAGTTATTATTATGCTTATTTAATACCGAAGTAATCATGATGTTCGGCTAAAAATATTAAAACTGGGTAATTGGGCTTTGTACCATAATTGGGGTTTGGATAAAAGAACGACACTTGTGGAAATTAGACTATGGGCTATTAATAGGTTTTATATTAACTAAACAATACCTTGTTAATTTAATATAAAAACTTATAATTTAACGTATTTATATATAACCACATACGCTTGACTGGGTACGGTGGGCGGGATATCTATAAATACCAATAATTATTCATTTTACCGGACACGGAACTGGATTAATAGTTAATAGACTTGTTGAAATAGGGGTGAATTACATTCAAGGGTAATTGGTGTAATTGTTAACAAAGTAGTAAAACCTTGGTTTACACGCAGTCGATAACCTGGTGTATTTATTAAACAAAGAATTAAAACTTTGTTACAATTCAAATCCCCAATTAGTTGGAATATTTGACTTCGGGAATAAGAATAACTTGACGAAGGCTTTCGCTCTTTATATTTATGACTGATGAACTATTATGGACAAATCCGTATGGACATATTAAATAATCCAGGACAAAGAACAATTAACCCATGGGAATAAACTAAAATCAACACGTCAAACATCATGATTACGGAAGTTTAAATAAGCATAATTCCTTTATTTTTATATTTAATTGCACTTCTAATTATCGTACTTTTATTTATTGTTATTGTATTTAATTGCACTTTTAATTATCATACTTTTTAATTATCGCAATTTTATTTTATCGCACTTTTATTTATCGCAATTTCCTTATCGTTATTTACTTTACGCTTTAAATTAAGTTATATTTATTTTTATTATTTTACATTAGGTTTTAACTGTGACTAAAGTTTTTAAAATCGACAAATCGGTTAATAAACGGTAAAAACCCCCTTTTTATAATAATAATATTACTTATATATATTTGTATTTTTATAAATTAAAACTAATATAGCGTTAAGCTTTGTTTAAAAGATTCCCTGTGGACGAACCGGACTTACTAAAAACTACACTATTGTACGATTAGGTACACTGCCTATAAGTGTTGTAGCAAGGTTTAAGTATATCCACTCGATAAATAAATAAATAACTTGTGTAAAATTGTATCGTATTTAATAGTATTTCCTAGTAAAATATAAGCTATTTCATATACACCTCGCATAACATCAATATTTTCTTCAGATGTAATATAGATTTAATGAGTTAATACGATATTAACTCATCTGATTTACCGTTAGAACAAGAATATATAATCTCTAAAACATTAGAGATTTCATAATCGCCATGTCGAAAGAAGATAAATGATGTAGAACGATGATTATGCTCGAGATACATAATGAGACGTTGAGGCGTGTGATGTTGAAACTTGGGTTGTTGGTGGTACTGGTATTGATGTTGGTGATACTGTTAGTGCCGGTGATGTTGCTGAAGCTGGTAAATTTTGCACCATGTTCTCCAAATTGATTAATCGAGCGTGAAGCTCGTTGACTTCTTGGATTACTCCGGGATTATTGTCGGTCAGAACGAGCAGATGAATAAGGTTTAGAATTTGAGATAGTATTTAATCGTGACGAGATACTCGGGAAATGAGAGAGAAAATGGTGTTTTGAATAGGTTCGCCGGTAAGTGCTTCAGGTTCATCGCCAAGAGGTGAATTCGGTCGATGAAAAGGATCACCTTATTCTTGTCTCTAATGATTAAGTAGACTACGAACCCATCAGATGAATTGGGGATGGCTGATTGGTTGATTCATTCTGGTGACGCTGCTTTCGGAGCTTAGGTGAACATCCATGTCGGAATAGCTGTCGGAATAACTATCGGAATAGCTATAGAAATCTGAGGGACTCGAACTGGTTGAGGGATTCATCTTGTATGATCAGATGAAGGATTTTCTATAAGAAATAGGTTATAGGATGTAGATTAGTACTCTGCAATACATAATTTACATATGCATATATAATACTAAAATCCCATAAGTTACGGAGGAATCTACGGAAGCTGTCATGCAAAGTCTATAGTAACAGATATGCTAAGATATGAATTAGCAGATACGCTAAGATACGAATTTTGTCTATACACTATTCATGAAATCATTGCAGTAAGATGTGTCTAGACTAAGAATGATAAGTAGGTAATTTCCTAAGGATGATAAGCAGATAATTTCTGACACGAAATGATAAGCAAAATTTTTGACATGCAGATACGGTTGAAGTCCAGACTCACTAATGCATCATAATAACTATCAGTTAGACACAATAATGCAAGACCTGGTTCGCTAAGACCACCACTCTGATACCAACTGAAAGGACCCGTCCTAATCCATCTGGACGAATACATTACATTTGGTTACATCGCGAGGTACTTGACCTCTATATGATACATTTTACAAACATTGCATTCATTTTTAAAAGACAAACTTTCATTACATTGAAAGTTGACGGCATGCATACCATTTCATAATATATTCAACTATAATTGACTTAATAATAATCTTGTTGAACTCAACGACTCGAATGCAACGTCTTTTGAAATATGCCATGAATGACTCCAAGTAGTATCTCTAAAATGAGCAAATGCACAGCGGAAGATTTCTTTCATACCTGAGAATAAACATGCTTTAAAGTGTCAACCAAAAGGTTGGTGAGTTCATTAGTTTATCATAAACGATCATTTTCATCATTTTAATAGACCACAAGATTTTCATTTCCATTTCTCATAAATATACGTCCCATGCATAGAGACAAAAATCATTCATATGGATTAAACACCTGGTAACCGACATTAACAAGATGCATATAAGAATATCCCCTATCATTCCAGGAAATCCTTCGGACATGATAAAAATGAATTCGAAGTACTAAAGCATCCGGTACTTTGGATGGGGTTCGTTAGGCCCAATAGATCTATCTTTAGGATTCGCGTCAATTAGTAGATTGGTTTACTAATTCTTAGGCTACCAAACAATGTAGCGACCCGACAAAATTGTCATTGACGGCGCCGTCTACTTAGGTCCCGTTACGTGGGCATAAGTCTTTAAAATGACGTTTGACTAAAGATATGTCACATTCATTTCAAATGTAAAGATTGTTTCAAAGTTTACAAGGATTGTTCAACCAAAAGTTACGTTACAAGGTTATAAGTACAAATGAAACCTATGCGACACAGTTTTAAATAAAGTCAAAAGACGCTCCATGTATGCATATATACTCGACATCCAAAGCAAGTATCAAAATAATGAGTGGAAGCATGTATCACATATCGTTCAAAGACCTGAGAAAAACATAGAAATCTGTCAACGAAAACGTTGGTGAAATCATAGGTTTAAGTAAGTAAGTGAGTAAATAAGTAAGTTGAATCACAAGATTTGCAAGATTGAAATACTAGTAAAACATTCCAAAAGTTAATATTTACGAGTACCCAATTATCAAGGCTTAACTTTCCTTCGATAGAACCCCATCACAATAGTGTTAGAACATACACTGATTCTCGAAAATATATTTCATCCGATATGACGGTGGCGAACCGTCCGAATGAGGGTTTGTCAAACCCATATGGATCCACGTAACATAAGTTCACGCTTACACTCGGCAAGTGTAACTAATGATAATCGAATTGAGGATTTTGTTCTAAACTCGTATGTAGAATGTTTGTATTCCTGTACTTGTGTTCACTTAGTAAAAAGAAACGTTTATGTTTTCTCATCCCAAATATGAATTCAAAAGAGTAAAAGTGGGACTATGATCTCACCTTGAGTGCAAGCGTATAAAAGTACTTCCCAAGTAAACGTGTGCAAAAACGAATGCTAGTCTTGACCTAAACAAGTAGGTCGTATCAATGACGGTAAACACGATTGGTCAAAGTGTTCAATTAGTCCTATGGTTCGTTTCGACCCGATTATTATAGCATGTGAATCAAATTGTCAAGTTTCATGCGAGGTACAAGTATAAAAACATGTTAGAATGGTTGCATAATGTGATGACCCGGGAATTTCCGACCAAATTTAAACTTTAATCTTTATATGTTTTCGACACGATAAGCAAAATTTGTAATGTGGAGTCTCAAAAACTTTGAACTATTTATATAGAATCATTTGACCCTTGACTATTCCCGATGATTCACGAACTTTACTTTGTAAATAAATAGGTACATGTAAATATAAATATATGGACATATATAATCCATAATGTATACTTTAAACCTTAGGAATTAAAAATGTGAAATAATAAATAGAATAAATAAATTACCATTTTACATATATAATATTATGAGTCTATATATGAATTCTAATAATTATTATTAATATATTGTGATATATAATATATATAAATATTATTATATAATATAGTGTAAAGTTAATATATTATTTGTAATTACAAGTTAAAATATAAATGATATATCAATATTATTATTATTATTTCCATTATTATTACTAATATTAATATTGATATTAATATTTGTTTTATTAGTATTACTAATTCTAATATGAGATATAGCATGAATAAAATTTGATAAGTATAAGTTACTATATTATTATTATTATAAATATCATTAATAATATTAATATCCTTATAACTAATAATATTTTAAGTATCATTGATAATATTATAAGTAGTGTTATGTTAACAATATTGTTATTATCATTGTTAATATCATTTTAACTAATAATAAATTTTAAATATAATTATTATGATTATTAATAGTATTATTATTCTAGTTATATTTGTTAATAATATTAATTATAATCTATAAAAATAAATATATAAATATAATAGATATGCATATATAGAGATAGATATATACGTATATATATACAATATATATATACAGTTATATGCGGATAGATATATTTTAAAAAAAATCAATATTAATTTATTTAGATTATTATTATTAATATAAATATAATTATTAATTATTAATTAGTAATAATAGTCATAAATAAAATCTTATATATATGGATTTGGAAGCAGAACTTAAATCACGTAACCATACAAAATGTAACTGTATCATTCGTATAAATTGATTCCAAATCCACTTCAGTATCAAACAAATTCTGTTAGGGTTGTTGTCCTTTTATTTTTATTTTATCTTCTTTTTATCTGATTTGATTATTCCTGTCGAGTACTCCTGCTTTAAAACAAACGGTTTCTCTATGTTATTAAGAAATCATTCAACTCGTAAATTCCATTATCAATTACCACTAACCATCACAGCCTTTGTTCGATTGAATCCAAACAGAAAATTTAAGAACATATTTATATACTCTGTAAGTTCAACTTTTTACTCTTAATTCGAATTCGAATCAAATTTAAAAATCTGCAAATGCTGTTAGGTTAGGATTCAGCTTTTCAATCTGTTTGTAAAAATTGCATCTTCCAATTCTTCTTATCAAATGCGAATTTCGGAGTCAAAGATTTTAAAAAAAAGTCAACAGACATGTTCAACATGAAATTTGAATTCAGGGTTATATTTCTGGAATAATTGATGGATGTCGAGTGTTAGAAAGGTTGTTTCTAACATTTTTCATTAAGAAATTTGGGTTTCAAAACAACTAGAAAATGATTTTTGATTTTTGGAGCTCATCGTGATTTTTATATAATTTTGCTGTTGCTGCTCATTTATTTTTTTTCCTTTCTTTCTGTTGATCCAAAGTCTCATAAACGAATTGTTTCTGTTTCAAATTCAAGTCCTGATCGAACCTGTATATATTGCTGATTACGAATTGCCTGGTCGAATAGAATTTGGTGATAAAGAAGATGATTACGGTTATTAATATAAAAAGAATTAGAATGAAAACATAACTAGAGAAACAGACACGGCGTAATGGTTTAGGGTGATGACGGGTGAGCGAGAGGTCTCGGGTTCGAGCCCGGTCGTTGGCATTTTTTTGGAAAAACATTTAAAGGTAGCCCTTTTAATATTATTATTATTATTATTATTATTATTATTATTATTATTATTATTATTATTATTATTATTATTATTATTATTATTGATTATTGTTACTACTAGTAACAACATTTAAGATTGTAATTTTAATGATTAATATTGTTACAAAATAAGTATTAGATATTTGTTATTATTATTATCACGATTATAATTACAATTAAAATTATTATTATTATTGTTATTATTTACTAATAATAATATCATTATCATTACTAGTATTATCACATAATATTACTATTATTATCATTATTAATAATTTTATCAGGTTATTAGTAATATAAGTATTACTATTATTATTATTATGATTAGGATTACGAATTAATGCCATAGGAACTTTAGCCATTAGTTTAGAAATTAAACACAAAGATTTTGATTATTATGACTATGAATATAAATATATTAATTGTATTATTAAGATTATTAGAATCATTGATATCTTTGTTAATATAGTACAAAATAGTATAAAAATCATTATTTAAAATCATTATTTCTTCTATTAACCTTATTAATGTATCACCTTTATCACTATATATATAGTATCACTATTGTTTCTAATATTAGTATTGTCATAATTATTAGTAATATCATAATTAGTACTATGGTTATCATCATTTTTATTATTACTAAGTATCAGTATTATTATTAAAATAACTATCAGCTATATGAAACTATATGTAATACATATAACATAACCAAACTTAATATTTTTATACACAAGAAGAAAATATGAGACATATATATATATATACTTAATATAAAAATGATATAATTAACAACTTATAAATACAAACTTATTCGAATACGATTATATGTATTAATGAATATACAAATGATTTAGGTTCGTGAATCCGAGGCCAACCCAGCATTGTTCGATATAGTCATATGTATTTTTACTACAAAATACATTAGGTGAGTTTCATTTGCTCCCTTTTTAATTGCTTTTGCATTATATATTTTTGGGCTGAGAATACATGCGCTGTTTTATAAATAATAGACACAAAAACTAATCCTATTTTTAAAACTCTTTAAATGTTTTGGGATGAATAAATGAGCTTTTTGATTTACAAAATAGTTCCGTCAAAAACTAAATTCTATGTAGAGTTGTATCAACAAATATTTTTGGTTACACCTCAGGCTGTGGAATAGAACTATAGATTACTATATGCTGTTTAGCATGGATTATTATATACTGTTTAGCATTGATTTTAAATTCTAAGCTGAGTTGTATCATTAAATATTTTTTGTTACACCTCAATGTAGAATAATTTTATAAAATGTTTTATAAATCTATTGGGCCTAACGAACCCCATCCAAAGTACCGGATGCTTTAGTACTTCGAATTCGTTTATATCATGTCCGATGGATTTCCCGGAATGATAGGGGATATTCTTATATGCATCTAGTTAATGTCGGTTACCAGGTGTTCAATCCATATGAATGATATTTTTGTCTCTATGCATGGGACGTATGTTTATGAGAAATGGAAATGAAAATCTTGTGGTCTATTAAAATTATGAAATGATTATTTATGATAAACTAATGAACTCACCAACCTTTTGGTTGACACTTGAAAGCATGTTTATTCTCAGGTACGAAAGATATCTCCCGCTGTGTATTTGCTCATTTTAGAGATATTACTTGGAGTCATTCATGACATATTTCAAAAGACGTTGCATTCTAGTCGTTGAATTCATCAAGATTAATATTAAGTCAATTATAGTTAGATATATTATAAAATGGTATGCATGCCGTCAACTTTCGATGAAATGAAAGATAGCCTTTTCAAAAACGAATGCAATGTTTGTAAAATGTATCATATAGAGGTCAAGTACCTCGCGATGTAATCAACTGTTGTGAATCATTTATAATCGATATGGACTTCGTCCGGATAGATTAGGACGGGTCTCTACAGTTGGTATCAGAGCGGTGGACTTAGCAAACCAAGTCTGCATTAGTGTGTCTAACTGATAAGTCGTTAGGATGCATTAGTGAGTCTGGACTTCGAACGTGTCTACATGTCAAAAGTTTTGCTTATCATTTCGTGTCAAAAATTACCTGCTTATCATTCTTAGGAAATCACTTGCTTATCATTCTTAATCTAGACATATCTTACTGCCTAGATTGCATGAATAGTATATAGACAAAATTCATATCTTAGCGTATCTGCTACTTCATATCTTAGCGTATCTGCTACTTCATATCTTAGCGTATCTGTTACTGTAACTTTGCCTAACATATTCCGTAGATTCCTCCGTAACTTATGGGATTTTAGTATTATATATGTATATGTAAATTATGTATTGCAGGGTACTAATCTACATCCTATACTCTATTTCTTATCGAAAATCCTTCATCTGGTTGTACGAGATTAATCCCTCAACCAGTTCGAGTCCCTCAGATTTCGATAGCTATTCCGATAGTTATTCCGACATCTATTCCGACATGGATATTCACCTAAGCTCCGAAAGCGGTGTCACCAGAATGAATCAATCAATCAGCCATCCCTAATTCATCTGATGCATTCGTAGTCGACTTAATCAATGGAGACGCGAAGAAGGCGATCTCTTCCACCAACCGAATTCACCTCTCGACAATGAACCTGAAGCGTTTACTGGCGAACCTGTTCGAGACACCATTTTCTCTCTCATTTCCAGAGTATCTCATCACGATCATATACTATCTCAGATTCTAAACCTCATTCATCCGCTCATCCGAACCGACAATCATCCCGGTATAATATAAGAAGGCAACGAGTTTCGCGCCCGAGTTGTAGCCTTGGAAAATATGGTGCAAAAAATACCAGCTTCAGCAACATCACCGACACCAACAGTACCATCAATAACAGCACCAGTACCATCAGTAATCTATGCCTCAACATCTCATTATGTACCTCGAGCATAATCATCAATCTACGAATCTTTCTACATCATTTATCTTCGTTCGACATGGCAATTATGTAATCTCTAATGTTTTAGAGATTATATATTATTGTTCTAATGGTAAATCAAATGAGTTTAATATCATATTGACTCATTAAATCCATGATTACATCTGAAGAAAATATATATGTATATATATTTTCATAAAGATTGTAATTAAAAATTCTTTCATACAAACTGTTAATAGTGAAAATATTTTAACGGGTAGGTAATACCCGAGGAATATTTAGATTTTACATTAACAAGTTACAATGTACATTCTTTGAATCTGATTCAAAAGTCATTTACTATTCTACTTACATCCACATATATACGAATCTGTTCACCACAGAATAACCATTTTCATTCAAACTTATATTTGGATTTTGACTTATCAGAATTCAACAAGTGGCATAATGAAGAAAACATTGGACAAAATGAAATTTGTTAGAAACAAACAATTTAACTATGAGAAGAATTTTGTTAAGAATTCACGCTAACTATTCCTAGCTAACTGTTCCTAGCTAACTGTTAATTTCGTATTACATTTTAATTATCGCAATTTATTTATCGCAATTTAATTATCGCAATTTTTATTCTCGTAATTTTATTTATCGTCATTTAATTTATGTTATTTACTTTACGCACTTTATTTATCGTCATTTGATTTCTGTTATTTATTTTACGCACTTTAAATATCGGGACACGTATACAAGGTTTTGACATATCATATCGACGCATCTATATATATTATTTGGAATAACCATAGACACTCTATATGCAGTAATGATCGAGTTCTCTATACAGGGTTGAGGTTGATTCTATAATAATATATATAATTTGAGTTGTGATCGAGTCTGAGACATGTACACGGGTCACGATACGTATTAATTAATTCGAATGTTATATATTAGACTATATATGAATTATTGAATTGCTAACTGTAGACTTTGAACTATGGATTACCAACTTTGGACAATTAAAATGAATTAAAATATTGATTATAAACATATGAAACTAAACGACTCTTCAAGTTTGCCACTTGATTTCATCTTAAACCTCATTTGTATCTTGATGATTCCAATCTGCGTTCAAACCTTTCATGATTCTTAAAAACACCTCAATCGAGAGGATGAACCAACCGCACTTCATCTACGGAAGAAAAGATTGATGCATATAGTTGTGCACCTGAAAACACTCGGAACCTGTGTAAACGTTTAACATGTGTCTGTTCTAGCTCCTTTGGCATTGTTATTACCGAAAATAACATTTCAACTCTTTTTCCAATTAGCAAATTTTGTCATAGCTTCAGCAAATCAACTTCGACTTCCATTCGAATTAGCCTTATTATAACCTCGATATATAAGTTTGCCTGTCATCATCATTACCGGGGAACCGCTTATATTCCACCACATTAGCAGTAAACTTACCAGCAACTTCAATGAATTTGGACTTTCTGAAAAATCATTATATTCATTGAAACCCCATCATGTATACATCTATACCCTGTAACAATAATTATCATACCAATTACCGAGAATTAGCAATCAGTATTTCGAATCTCGTAGTATTTCTACATCAATAGTTATATGTATACATATAACAATTATCTCCTAGAATTACGACCTTCAATTCTGAAATTTTGAAAAGCACCCAGCCTACGAATCAATACATTGAACTTTTAAAAAGCTGAATGAAGCAGAAGAAACTGCGGGCAACTGTAAACGATCTTAATCGTCGGAAGTTTGATGATAAAGAATAATATGTTGGAAAAGCTCAGAAAAGTTGGAACTGAAAAACTGATTGAGCAAACTACGAAGGAGTCTCTGAACAAATCACAAGGACTAAACTTGTACATTAAGAATCCTGATGATTCTGTTTCTGATGAAATCTTTAGCGAATACCTTGCTTCTGACTCCAAACTCTTGCGGACAAATTTTCTTCACCATCCTTCGATATTAGAAATTCCAAGATATCATCGTATCTTTCTTTATAAATATCCTCCATATTTCTAAAGATATTTTCATAACTATTATTATCTGAATCATTAATCTATTAGTGCTATCAGTGTTACATCATATAGAAACTGTTAGTTTCTATATTCTGTAAACTTTCGAGCTTAAAATATGAATGTTATTGAAGTAATGTTGGAACTGATGCATGAGTTAGTATAATATAATGACACTTGATCAACGTGATTATATTACAGTAAGTCATGCTGAGTTCTAATGGGACATGATGATTCACAGATCATAACGTCATCATGTGCCATGTTACATGACTCTTTCATTCTGCTTAACTTCTGAACATATCAAGAAAGTATATTCTTGATAGTTCTATTCTCAATGATTTTAATAATTTGACAAATCAAATCGTACGATTTCGTTCTTTCTTGGTTAGAACATTAAGTTCATTCGAAACTCCGTACTTACGAATTCTGGACCGTTGCTCGCTTTACTAGAGGTCGAGAGGATAATAAAAAGGCAAAGAGATCCAAAATATAAGAGAAAATATAAAGCCCAATAACAACACGGAGGTTACAAACCATGGATACGAATAGCAATACAAAGACACGGTATAATTAAGAATAGTATCACCCCAAGGTAATAGTAGTAGTAAACAGATTCTTCTGGTGGAAGATTGAAAAGAAGGATGACAGAAATGATAATTAGAAAAATATCAAGGATTAGAACTGGATTAAGCATTTTCAAAATCTTTTGGATGTATGAACTAAGAAAGAAAGTATAGGAATGGTGAGAATAATGGAACGGAAGAGCTAAATTTATAATGGAAATATTCGACAGGGCAATCGAGACAGATTACTTTATTTAATTATAGAAATCTTAATCTTAATTTCCTTAGTAGTCGAAGAATCAAATCTTTTAGATTTCGAAGATTTTCTTTAAATTCCTTGAATTTCGGAATTCAATCGCGACTACGTCAAAAGTTATGGGAAATCTCCATTTCTTCGTCTCGATCTTTTGAGATAGCTTCATTCATACGATTCGATTAATCTAATCATTTTATCCATATTACTCAATGATTATAAAACTCTATTTATCAACTCATATTCGTCATGAAAACATTTTTATTGTTAACCATGACCACCTCACTCAAATTTCGGGATGAAATTTCTTTAACGGGTAGGTACTGTGATGACCCAGGAATTTTCGACCAAATTTAAACTTTAATCTTTATATGTTTCCAACACGATAAGCAAAATCTGTAATGTGGAGTCTCAAAAACTTTGAACTATTTATATGGAATCATTTGACCCTTGACTATTCTCGACGATTCACGAACTTTACTTTGTAAATAAATAGGTGCATGTAAATATAAATATATGGACATGTATAATCCATAATGTATACTTTAAACCTTAGGAATTAAAAATGTGAAATAATAAATAGAATAAATAAATTACCATTTTACATATATAATATTATGAGTCTATATATGAATTCTAATAATAATTATTAATATATTGTGATATATAATATATATAAATATTATTATATAATATAGTGTAAAGTTAATATATTATTTGTAATTACAAGTTAAAATATAAATGATATATCAATATTATTATTATTATTTCCATTATTATTACTAATATTAATATTGATATTAATATTTGTTTTATTAGTATTACTAATTCTAATATGAGATATAACATGAATAAAATTTGATAAGTATAAGTTACTATATTATTATTATTATAAATATCATTAATAATATTAATATCCTTATAACTAATAATATTTTAAGTATCATTGATAATATTATAAGTAGTGTTATGTTAACAATATTGTTATTATCATTTTTAATATCATCTTAACTAATAATAAATTTTAAATATAATTACTATGATTATTAATAGTATTATTATTCTAGTTATATTTGTTAATAATATTAATTATAATCTATAAAAAATAAATATATAAATATAATAGATATGCATATATAGAGATAGATATATACGTATATATATACAATATATATATACAGTTATATGCGGATAGATATATTTTAAGAAAATCAGTATTAATTTATTTAGGTTATTATTATTAATATAAATATAATTATTAATTATTAATTAGTAATAATATTCATAAATAAAATCTTATATATATGGATTTGGAAGCAGAACTTAAATCACGTAACCATCCAAAATGTAACTGTATCATTCGTACAAATTAATTCCAAATCCACTTCAGTATCAAACAAATTCTGTTAGGGTTGTTGCCCTTTTATTTTTATTTTATCTTCTTTTTATCTGATTTGATTATTCCTGTCGAGTACTCCTGCTTTAAAACAAACGGTTTCTATGTGTTATTAAGAAATCATTCAACTCGTAAATTCCATTGTCAATTACCACTAACCATCACAGCCTTTGTTCGATTGAATCCAAACAGAAAATTTAAGACCATATTTATATACTCTGTAAGTTCAACTTTTTACTCTTAATTCGAATTCGAATCATATTTAAAAATCTATAAATGCTGTTAGGTTAGGATTCAGCTTTTCAATCTGTCTTTAAAAATCGCATCTTCCAATTCTTCTTATCAAATATGAATTTCGGAGTCAAAGATTTAAAAAAAAAGTCAACAGACATGTTCAACATGAAATTTGAATTCAGGGTTATGTTTCTGGAATAATTGATGGATGTCGAGTGTTAGAAAGGTTGTTTCTAACATTTTTCATTAAGAAATTTGGGTTTCAAAACAACTAGAAAATGATTTTTGATTTTTGGAGCTCATCGTGATTTTTATATAATTTTGCTGTTGCTGCTCATTTAATTTTTTTTCTTTCTTTCTGTTGATCCAAAGTCTCATAAACAAATTGTTTTTGTTTCAAATTCAAGTACTGATCGAACCTGTATATATTGCTGATTACGAATTGCCTGGTCGAATAGAATTTGGTGATAAAGAAGATGATTACGGTTATTAATATAAAAAGAATTAGAATGAAAACATAACTAGAGAAACAGACACGGCGTAATGGTTTAGGGTGATGATGGGTGATCGAGAGGTCTCGGGTTCGAGCCCGGTCGTTGGCATTTTTTTGGAAAAACATTTAAAGGTAGCCCTTTTATTATTATTATTATTATTATTATTATTATTATTATTATTATTATTATTATTATTATTATTATTATTATTACTATTATTATTATTACTATTATTATTATTATTATAATTATTATTATTATTATTATTATTATTATTATTATTATTATCATTATTATTATTATTATTATTATTATTATTATTATTATTGATTATTGTAACTACTAGTAATAACATTTAAGATTGTAATTTTAATGATTAATATTGTTACAAAATAAGTATTAGATATTTGTTATTATTATTATCACGATTATAATTACAATTAAAATTATTATTATTATTGTTATTATTTACTAATAATAATATCATTATCATTACTAGTATTATCACATAATATTACTATTATTATCATTATTAATAATTTTATCAGGTTATTAGTAATATAAGTATTACTATTATTATTATTATGATTAGGATTACGAATTAATGCCATAGGAACTTTAGCCATTAGTTTAGAAATTAAACACAAAGATTTTGATTATTATGACTATGAATATAAATGTATTAATTGTATTATTAAGATTATTAGAATCATTGATATCTTTGTTAATATAGTACAAAATAGTATAAAAATCATTATTTAAAATCATTATTTCTTCTATTAACCTTATTAATGTATCACCTTTATCACTATATATATAGTATCACTATTGTTTCTAATATTAGTATTGTCATAATTATTAGTAATATCATAATTAGTACTATGGTTATCATCATTTTTATTATTACTAAGTATCATTATTATTATTAAAATAACTATCAGCTATATGAAACTATATGTAATACATATAACATAACCAAACTTAATATTTTTATACACAAGAAGAAAATATGAGACATATATATATATATATATATATATATATATATATATATATATATATATATATATATATATATATATATATATATATATATATATACTTAATATAAAAATGATATAATTAACAACTTATAAATACAAACTTATTCGAATACGATTATATGTATTAATGAATATACAAATGATTTAGGTTCATGAATCCGAGGCCAATCCAGCATTGTTCAATATAGTCATATGTATTTTTACTAAAAAATACATTAGGTGAGTTTCATTTGCTCCCTTTTTAATTGCTTTTGCATTATATATTTTTGGGCTGAGAATACATGCGCTATTTTATAAATAATAGACACAAAAACTAATCCTATTTTTAAAACTCTTTAAATGTTTTGGGATGAATAAATGAGCTTTTTGATTTACAAAATAGTTCTGTCAAAAACTAAATTCTATGTAGAGTTGTATCAACAAATATTTTTGGTTACACCTCAAGCTGTGGAATAGAACTATAGATTACTATATGCTGTTTAGCATGGATTATTATATGCTGTTTAGCATTGATTTTAAATTCTAAGCTGAGTTGTATCATTAAATATTTTTTGTTACACCTCAATGTAGAATAATTTTATAAAATGTTTTATAAATCTATTGGGCCTAACGAACCCCATCCAAAGTACCGGATGCTTTAGTACTTCGAATTCGTTTATATCATGTCCGATGGATTTCCCAGAATGATAGGGGATATTCTTATATGCATCTAGTTAATGTCGGTTACCAGGTGTTCAATCCATATGAATGATATTTTTGTCTCTATGCATGGGACGTATGTTTATGAGAAATGGAAATGAAAATCTTGTGGTCTATTAAAATTATGAAATGATTATTTATGATAAACTAATGAATTCACCAACCTTTTGGTTGACACTTGAAAGCATGTTTATTCTCAGGTACGAAAGATATCTTCCGCTGTGCATTTGCTCAGTTTAGAGATATTACTTGGAGTCATTCATGACATATTTCAAAAGACGTTGCATTAGAGTCATTGAATTCATCAAGATTATTATTAAGTCAATTATAGTTAGATATATTATAAAATGGTATGCATGCCGTCAACTTTCGATGAAATGAAAGGTTGTTTTTTCAAAAACGAATGCAATGTTTGTAAAATGTATCATATAGAGGTCAAGTACCTCGCGATGTAATCAACTGTTGTGAATCGTTTATAATCGATATGGACTTCGTCCGGATGGATTAGGACGGGTCTCTACACATAAGTATTTGGTTAAGTTTGATTAAAAGTCAACTTTGGTCTGGTCAAAGTCAACAAAAAAGTCAACACGTTCGGGTCGAGTCCCGAACTATTTTTCTGAGGTTTTTAATCATATATAAGCATGTTAGAACAAGTTACATGTGAATCAAAGGTCCATAGCATAGCAAACATTTTTCGTAAAACGACCAACCAAAACAGTCCCTGGCAGTTCATCTGGACGGCGTCCAGATTTGTTAGACGGCGTCCAGATGTGAAGGCCTGGACGATGTCCAAGAATCTGGACGGCGTCCAGATCAGTATGCAGGTCCTGTTTTGCTGCAATA
The DNA here is from genome assembly GCF_046630445.1 of Rutidosis leptorrhynchoides. Taxonomy (NCBI): domain Eukaryota; kingdom Viridiplantae; phylum Streptophyta; class Magnoliopsida; order Asterales; family Asteraceae; genus Rutidosis; species Rutidosis leptorrhynchoides. The sequence continues at coordinate 34,790,279 of NC_092333.1, read as the reverse complement.
CACAAATGCACGAACCAAGCTTTAAACATTCATCATTTATGATCCGCAAACAATCAAAACATGTATCTTATACCATCGGAAAGGTATTTTGATGAGGAAAATGATTAAACACTTTCCATCAATCACCTCGACACTTACAACAACTAAAATCACATTAAATGCTCAACATTTATTACATTCAAGCTCATAAATCTCATTTCATGATCCGATGATCCATTTTACATAAATGATATGCCGTTTTGAAGGTGATTAATCATACATTGCAACTACACACTTACAAACAATAATTCATGGCATTCAATGCATCAAATGTTCACATTTAGTTCTATCAAACCCTAACCAACATCATCAAAATCAATAATCAAGTTTATGAAGTTTTCTAAAGCAACCTACACATCAAATTGAATCTAGTGATACTAGTAACACAATTAAAACATGAACTTTTAACATCTAACAACTTTTAAGCAACTAAATCTCAAGAACAACACACCAAAATTCAAGTTCAGGCTAGTTACTTCAAAACAACAAGATCGAGCATACAAATCATGTATTCATGTTAGACTTGAGCCATAGACACTAATTAACACTTTTATAAGTTAAAAACATCAAGAACACAAAATCTAGTGATTTTAGAAAGTTACCCAAATGAGATGAAATTGGTATCAAGTTGTAGAGGATGAAGAGAGGATTCCAAATATGTAATTTGTTTTGATGTTAGCCTCCAAAATCGAATTTAGATGATGAATTAAGGATTTGAAAGTTGAGAGAAAATAATGGAAGTATGAAAAAAAGAAGGAGATGAATGAGTGGAGGTGGTGAATGTTGACCATTTGACCTAGTCAAAACTTTGGTCATTTGGCAACATTGGTCCCTCAAGTTTGTAGTCGGGTGCGGGAATTAACCGAACGAATTATTTTGAATTACACGAGAGTACGAGAGATGTTATAATCCGATAACAAAAATATTAAGAATGTTAGCTAACGGAGGATACGAATCTAGATACGAAGGATATTATTAAAATAAAAAGACGGGCGTTAAAATAATTTAACGGAAAAATGCGGGATGTTACATTACCCACACCTTAAAAGAAATTTAGTCCTGGAATTTAGTTGGAAGTAATAGTCGATGTCTCTTACTCAGGATCTTGTATTGTCCAATCAACGAATAAGTGAAGATACGTCCTTGGGCATTTCCACGAATCTGGATAGTCGGGGTTTTATGTTGTATTAAGGCTTGGTTTTATGATCCAAAATTACAACCGGTCTTTCTACGAAGAGGAGTTTGTCATCGATAGTAAGTTTATCTAGAAGAGTAGCACGTTCCTGTTCTGCAGGACACGTCTCTAAGTTTGTTACATGGAACGTAGGGTAAACGGAAGCTTAATTGAGTCAGAAGTTCTAAACGGTAGGAAGCGGTTCCAATACGCCCTAAGATTTCAAAAGAATCAATATTGCGGATATAACTTTCCTCGATTTCCCGAAATGGATTACACCTTTCCAAGGTGCGGTTTTTCAATATTACACGGTTACTGACTTGGAATTCGGAAGGTTTACGCCTAACATCGGCATAGTCCTTTTGGCGACTACGGGCTGTCTTGAGCCCTTCTCGGACTTGAACTATCTCAAAGGTTGTTTCTTGAATAAGTTCGGATCCTGTGATTTTCTTGTCACCTACTTCGATCCAACGAATAGGAGAACGACATTTGGGGTTATATAAAGTTTTGAAAAGTGCGCGTTAACACACGAGTGGTAACTACTGTTGTAAGAGGGATCAACTAAAGGCGACAATACAAGTTTGTAACATGTCTTTCCAAGATGTAAATCGTTCGTTTGCTTGGTTCGTCGGTTTATGGAAGATATGCGGTACGCATGTCTAAATGTGTTCTGAAGGCTTCTGGTAAACTAGATGTGTAACGAGTATTTCGATCCGGGATAATTGACAATGGTACACCGTGTTGGAATAGAATTTCTTAAGATATGTTTGAACAAGTTAGTTAGGGCTCGAAAGCGTTCGTTGGAACAGGTTTCTTATCGACTACTAAAAAACGTTCGTCAGGGCTAGTCCCCCTCGTGGTGAATACTAGTAATACGTGAAGAGTCTCTCTCTCCATTGAGCAATTATATAAAAGGTTTCCTTATACGGAAGTAAGAGCAAAAAGATAGGAGTGAAATGAGAACTTAGAATAGGATGAGTTTATACCTTGAGGTAGCCATATCGCGCATCTAGTGGCCAAATGTTGACACTTGGTGGGAAACGAGATAGTACACATAGTTGTATAGTTCGGGGTTGAGTAGTAGATGGCCAATTATCAGAAGCATAAGGACGATAAGTCAAAGAAGAAAGAGGTATCCCTGGATTGTGTGTTATCTTGGGTCCTAGTAATATCAGACGATCATAGTGAAATAACAGAGTTATGTAACGTGGTACGTGGTGATGAGAAGATTAATCGGATTCATAATTAAGTATTTAAATTCTTCGTGCAAAATAACGAATTTCAGTTTCCTTGATTTCGAGTCGAGAGAGTATGCCTTTCAGTCGTTCAAGTAGAAATATTTCCATATTTGGGTTCCATCTTGTGCTACACGAATTTAGCTAGTAAGGTTGGTGTGAAAAATCACGTTCATGGCTCGGACACGGAGAGGTTTAAATTTTTCCCTTAGTGAGTTAACGAGGTTAAAGGTCGTGCAACACGAGAAAAAAAAGTCGGAAATGAATCTTCAGTAATAACCGGCAAGATCTAAGATTTTACAAATACAAGATAGAGTCGTGAGGGTTTCCCGATTACGTGTGGCTTCGATTGCGAGATTTTATTGTAATACATTGACCACTAACAACATGGTCTAGAAATTGAGCTTCGTTTAACCAAAATTATCACTTGGAGAATTCGGTATAGAGTTGCTCCTTTCTCGAGAGTTCGAGCGTAAGACGAAGACGTTGTTCGTTTTCTTCTTTACTTGAATAGTTTTAGACATCATTTGTAAATACGATAATGGATTTGTCTAGATAAGTTTGCATACGCGGTTCAGGAGGTCTATGAATACGGACGGAGCCTTAGTTAAACTAAACGATATTAAAAGAAAATTATAACTATCATAGTGAGTTCGGGAAGCGGTTTTGGAGACATCGTCTCCCTTAACCCTCAATTGATGATAACCAGGATGGAGATCGATTTAGAATACACACGAGATCCTTGTACTTGATCAAGAGGTCACTGATACGGGGAAAAAAGGATATTGGTTCTTAACCGGAAATTATTTAGTTCACGATAATCAATACATATATGTGGGGAAACATTTCTTCTTAACGAATAGATTTCGAGCTCCTAAATTCTATAGACATCAAGTCAGTTTCTAACTTCTTACTCAAAAGTTTAACGTACACCCTCCGATAAAAATTTGTTGGCACACAATAGTTTCCATTGGTCACTTAAATGGCGTAAGTAATATCTAGGGGGAGTGGTGGAGTGCAAAGAGTAGGCTCTAAATCCTTTGATACAAAACATTTATCGACACCCGAATCGAATAAACATGAAACATAAGAGTTGTTGAGAAGAAACGTACCCGTAACTAATTGTCATTCCGGGCATCCTAGGTGTTAATGTTGAAAGCTCATTCGCGTACATTGGGGTTGGCGTTCTTCTTGGGACATGCATTCTTAAGGTGACCCAGTTGGCCACATTCGAAACAAGCACCTCTTCTGCGTGCACTGGGCACCTTTACTGCGGCGGCACCTTTACAACCATGGGCCACATGGCCACTTTTTTGACACTTGATGCAAAATGGTTTGCCACATTTTCCATAATGATGTTTGTGGCACTTGTTGCAAAAAGGTCGAGTTCTGGCATAACTTTTCCTACCGTCGGGGGGTGAAAGGCTTCTTGGTGGAGTCGTTGTGGTTGTGGTTGCTTGATGGAGAGGCTTCCTATTTTCTTTTGTTGTTGCCCGGTTGGGCCTCGGCCATTGGTGCCGGCGCTTCAATTTCGTCCACCGTTTTTATAAGTCGGCGGGCTATCATCACAACCTCTTGTAGGTCGGCGGGTCTTGATGGCATTACCCCGTGTGGAATGCTCTTAGGGAGGCCATCCATGTAAAACTCAACTCCTTGGGGCCAGGGAGCTCGGAGGTTTGGACAAATTGAGGTTAGTTTGGCAAACCATTGATTATAAGCTTCGAGGTCATTTCGGGCTATTTTTAAATTTCTTGGCCCCTGTTCGAGCCTTCGAGTCTCTTCGCGTGGGAAGTATTCGGTGATCATTCTTTCTCTTAATTCGGTCCAAGAGAGTGTAAGGGCTTCATCGATACCCACCGATTATACATACGTGTTCCACCATGAGAGAGCAATACCGGTGAGAGTGAGGGTGGAAAAATTGACCTTATCTTGGTCCTGATAACCGCTTATGCTAAAAACGGATTCCGTTTGTTCGAACCATCGGGTGAGAGCAACCGGTCCCCCGGTTCCATCGAAAGTGGGAGGGTTGTACTTCATGAAGTTTTTGTAGGAGCACTCCTCGTTTGAATTACCGACCCCATGATTGTTGTTGTTGTTGTTGTTGGAGAAGTGATCGGCCACGGCCTCTCCCACGGTGGTGGCTATCATTCGTTGAAGAGCTTGTTCGAGAGTTTCGGGAGGAGTATTGTGTTGACCTTGGTGAGCCATCGTTCCTTCATGACACAAAGATATCGTTGATTAGTATTCTCAATAATACTAACCGTGATATGGAATAAGGATAGAGAGAAAAAATTTCCTTGACTCGCCTTAAATTCTTTATGTCATAATGTTGGAATGTCCACATGAATCACCATAATATAATCCAGGCAATTATATTATCCTAATTCACGTGTGCATTTAACATTGCTTCATAAAGTCAAGGTGGCGCGTCAATCAAATTAAACAACGTGCGATTTAGATGAAATAGAGTTAGATGTGAATAGATGAGTTCGAGTATAACATCTATTCACATCTAACTCTATTTCATCTAAATCGCACGTTGTTTAATTTGATTGACGCGCCACCTTGACTTTATGAAGCAATGTTAAATGCACACGTGAATTAGGATAATATAATTGCAGGGATTATATTATGGTGATTCATGTGGACATTCCAACATTATGACAACAATTAGTCAAGTAATTCCTACTTCAAGTCTATATGCCGGTTGTAGTCTAGATTCCCTAATGTACCCTATGACTCGGGGTCAACAACAATGAACTCTAAATCCCTACAACTAACGCTCTAATACCATCTGTAGCGACCCGACAAAATCGTCATTGACGGCGCCGTCTACTTAGGTCCCGTTACGTGAGCATAAGTTTTTAAAATAACGTTTGACCAAAGATATGTCGCATTCATTTCAAATGTAAAGATTGTTTCAAAGTTTACAAGGATTGTTCAACGTAAAGTTATGTTACAAGGTTATAAGTACAAATGAAACCTATGTGACACAGTTTTAAATAAAGTTAAAAGACGCTCCATGTATGCATATATACTCGACATCCAAAGCAAGTATCAAAATAATGAGCGGAAGCATGTATCACATATCGTTCAAAGACCTGATAAAAACATAGAAATCTGTCAACGAAAACGTTGGTGAAATCATAGGTTTAAGTAAGTAAGTGAGTAAATAAGTAAGTTGAATCACAAGATTTGCAAGTTTAAAATAATAGTAAAACATTCCAAAAGTTAATATTTACGAGCACCCAATTATCAAGGCTTAACTTTCCTTCCATAGAACCCTATCACAATAGTGTTAGAACATACACTGATTCTCGAAAATATATTTCATCCGATATGACGGTGGCGAACCGTCCGAATGAGGGTTTGTCAAACCCATATGGATCCACATAACATAAGTTCACGCTTACACCCGGTAAGTGTAACTAATGATAATCGAATTGAGGATTTTGTTCTAAACTCGTATGTAGAATGTTTGTTTTCTTGTACTTGTGTTCACTTAGTAAAAAGAAACGTTTAGGTTTTCTCATCCCAAATGTGAGTTCAAAAGAGTAAAAGTGGGACTATGATCTCACCTTGAGTGCAAGTGTATAAAAGTATTTCGCAAGTAAACGTGTGCAAGAACGAATGCTAGTCTTGACCTAAAAAAGTAGGTCGTATCAATGACGGTAAACACGATTGGTAAAAGTGTTCAATTAGCCCTATGGCTCATTTTGACTCGATTATTATAGCATGTGAATCAAATTGTCAAGTTTCATGTGAGGTACAAGTATAAAAACATGTTAGAATGGTTGCATAAGTATTTGGTTAAGTTTGATTAAAAGTTAACTTTGGTCGGGTCAAAGTCAATGAAAAAGTCAACACGTTTGGGTTTGGTCCCAAACTATTTTTCTGAGGTTTTTAATCATATATAAGCATGTTAGAACAAGTTACATGTGAATCGGAGGTCCATAGCATAGCAAACATTTTCGTAAAACGACCAACCAAAACAGTCCCTGGTAGTTCATCTGGACGGCGTCCAGATTTGCTGGACGGCGTCCAGATGTGAAGGCCTGGACGGCGTCCAAGAATCTGGACGGCATCTAGATCAGTATGCAGGTCCTGTTTTGCTGCAACACACAAATGCACAAACCAAGCTTTAAACATTCACAATTTATGATCCGCAAACAATCAAAACATGTATCTTATACCATCGGAAAGGTATTTTGATGAGGAAAATGACTAAACACTTTTCATCAATCACCTCAACAATTACAACAACTAAAATCACATTAAATGCTCAACATTTATTACATTCAAGCTCATAAATCTCATTTCATGATCCGGTGATCCATTTTACATAAATGATATGCCGTTTCGAAGGTGATTAAACATACGTTGCAACTACACACTTATAAACAACAATTCATGGCATTCAATGCATCAAATGTTCACATTTAGTTCTATCAAACCCTAACCAACATCATCAAAATCAATAATCAAGTTTATGAAGTTTTCTAAAGCAACCTACACATCAAATTGAATCTAGTGATACTAGTAACATAATTAAAACATGAACTTTTAACATCTAACAACTTTTAAGCAACTAAATCTCAAGAACAACACACCAAAATTCAAGTTCATGCTAGTTACTTCAAAACAACAAGATCGAGCATACAAATCATGTATTCATGTTAGACTTGAGCCATAGACACTAATTAACACTTTTATAAGTTAAAAACATCAAGAACATAAAATCTAGTGATTTTAGAAAGTTACCCAAATGAGATGAAATTGGTATCAAGTTGTAGAGGATGAAGAGATGATTTCAAATATGTAATTTGTTTTGATGTTAGCCTCCAAAAGCGAATTTAGATGATGAATTAAGGATTTGAAAGTTGAGAGAAAATAATGGAAGTATGAAAGAAAGAAGGAGATGAATGAGTGGAGGTGGTGAATGTTGACCATTTGACCTAGTCAAAACTTTAGTCATTTGGCAACATTGGTCCCTCAAGTTTGTAGTCGGGTGCGGGAATTAACCGAACGAATTATTTTGAATTACACGAGAGTACGTGAGACGTTATAATCTAATAACGAAAATATTAAGAATGTTAGCTAACGGAGGATACGAATCTAGATACGAAGGATATTATTAAAATAAAAAGACGGGCGTTAAAATAATTTAACGAAAAAATGTGGGATGTTACAAGCAAAAGTGGCATATTCGGCTTCGATCATTCAACCATATAATGTAGTTTCGATTACTTGTGTCTATTTCGTAAAACATTTATAAAAGAGCATGTATTCTCAGTCCAAAAAATATATATTGCAAAAGCATTTAAAAAGGGAGTAATGAAACTCACGATACTGTATTTTGTAGTAAAAATACTTATGAAGAAACTGAATAATGCAGGGTTAGCCTCGGATTCACGAACATATATCATTTATATATATATATTAACACACATAATTGTAATCTTACAAATTTATATATATATATATATATATATATATATATATATATATATATATATATATATATATATATATATATATATATATATATATATATATGAAGTTATTAGTTATATCATTTTTATATTAATAACCTATATGTTTCATATATTCTTTTTATATATTCAAAATAAAAAATGTTACTTTTGTTATGTTATATGTATTAAATATATTTTTATATAGCTATTTATTTGGTAAAATATTATCACTAATAATAAATAACAAGTTGTATCTTTTTATGATAATGCTAATAATAACTAGATTTAGTAATGATGCTGATATTAATAATTTTGATAATAATACTAATAATAAAACTAATGATAGTAATAATAATAATGATAAAAAAATAATATCAATAAAAATAATACTAATAATAATAATATAAAAATAATAATAATTTCACCATTAATCATTATCATCATTTTACATTATTTTAATCGTTGTTCTTACATCATTTTTATTCGTAATATACGTTTATATTTAAATTATGAGTTCTCATGTACAGTCTTAAATTTGACGATTAATTATTATAATGAATATCCTTTTATCAACCTTTAATCATAAACATCTTTTATATCATAATCTTCTTATTATATCGTAATCTTAATATTATACCATAATACTTCCATCTTATAAATTTAATACTAATATCATTATAACTTTACAAAAACCACATCTTATCATTATTCTTATTAGTTAGTGTAAATCTTAACATCTTTAAAATTGTATTCATCTTTTTCTAATCCCAATCTTAATTATAATAATCATAATAATCTTAATAATAATAATATTAAAAATTTACAATATTAATAACAATTATAATAATAATAATAAAAATGAAAGTAATAATAATAATAATAATAATAATAATAATAATAATAATAATAATAACATAACTACCTCAAAAGAATATGCTCCAAAAATAAATAATCGCCATAGCCCGGGCTCGAACCCCTGACCTCTCGATTATACCCAATATGCCCAACCATCCTTTTGTCATCTTATTTCTGAATCATATCCCAATCTAAATTATATGACTCGTACGGCCTCAACTTCTTTCGGCCCAACAGCAGAGAAAATAACGGCCCAACACTCCAACTAATTTAACTCGACCCAATATACAATTACGGCCCAAAATAAAAACTAACTTCGTGGCCCTATAACAAATAACTAAGCTCACGTAGGTTATGTGGATTTTATGAATCCATTTAACAAAAACCAATTAATCTTGGTGGGTTTGGTTTACGGTTTAATTGAAATAGAAACATAGAGCTCGTAGCAGTAATACGGTAGCTGGATCACACAAACAGAACGTGGCCCAACTGAATCTGGCAGCCCAACAGTATCTAGCAGTCCAACAGAATTTGGCAGTCCAACAGCAAAGTAAAAAAAAGGGAGTCTACAAAATGTACATGCTAGATTAACTTGCTGTCCACCTTTTCTGTTAAAGTAGATCGACAAGTTGTAGTAGGTGGGTTCGTGTGGAACAAAATATAACACGTATCATCAATCTTACTTTAATCATCATAATTTATATATTATGATCATCATTATCTTGCCGTTCAACTCGTTACCTCAATCATTTCATCACCGTGACATGTAAACAGAAGACATAGATGAAACAGACAATAAAGAGTAACTTCTCCTTCTTGTTGTGGTGTTCAAAGTAGGAAGAAATAGGAAGGATGCTAGCAACAGAATAGTAACAAAGAGAATTAATTATGATGGTGGTTTACTTCGGTGATTATGGAAAGTGATATGAGGGGTGACTTCGGTGGTGGTGATATGGGTTTACGAAGAAGGATCAAGAAGAAAGAGGTAGTTGTAGTGTGGTTCAAAGATGATCTTGTGTGGTGATCAAAGGTGATGGTGGCGAGTGCGGTGGTGGTTGCCTCGGTGGTGGGTTGTGGTTGATCAAAGTGGAAGGTATTAGCCGATGAGGTGAAAGGTGATGGTTTATTGTTGTTGTGTCTCAAACAAAAACATAAAAGAAAAAAAATAGTAGTGTGTGATTGTGGATGAATGAGGTGGTGGTATGGTGATTGCAATAGTTGTTTCGAATTTTAATAGAAACCGTAATTGTTTGGTTTCGGTGTTGTTAGAAGATGGTGGTGACTCGGTTTGGAAGTGGGTGTTCTAAAGATGGTGGTGTATGGTGTCCATCGATTATGTAGGTGGTGGCGGTAATGGTTGTAGTGTGGTGAGGGTTTGATGGTGTCACAGTGGTAACAGGAAGGAACCCGAAGCAAAAGTGGTTCGATGGTGTTTGGGTTTAAACAGAAAATAGAACAAGCAATATTGTTGTTTGATAATATGGGTTTGTGTAGGTGGTCCTTGGACGAATTAACAAATGGGTTTTTAGTTTTGTTTGTGGTACTTCGATGGTTAAAGAGAAACAAAAATGAAACGAGCAATAATATAGAGTGTTCATTGTGTTATTATCCGAAAGCAAAAATAGAAGAGTTGAGCAAGAAACAAGTATCGAGTTATGGTTTTCTTTTGTATTATACATAAATAAGAATGTAGAGTTTAAATAAACTCACAAAAAGAAAAGATGGGTTTGCAGAAGATAAAAGAAAGATAAATATATGTGTAGTGTGTGTTAATCTATTTGGATGTATGTATCTATATAGGCACGTGTAGATGGACAAAGAATATAAGACTCATTTGGTGAAGAAAACAAAAAGAACATACAGTAATATCTAATTACTTCAACAATTAAACAGTTTAGCAGCCACATGTTTGGAATCTTCTACCTACAGTTTTTCACGGACTGAAATATCGTACCCCGTTGTTAATTCAGTGGCGGATAAAAGTGTTCAAAAAAATCTCATGTTTTTAAATTAAATATATTTATATATTTTGGTCATTATGGTATAAAATTCTGTCCTTAATTTAATAAATAAATATTACATCAACTGTCCCTCTCATTTATGGGTAAAATATAAAAAAGTGTTAAAATTAAATAATTAGATCCTAAATATACTTTTAATAAGCCTATAACTTATATAACTCATTTTCGGATCACCTTTTATTTTAAAAATCATATAAGCTCATTTTTAACTTGATTAATATCAATCGAAACCTCAAACGAGTATTACAATTATTTAATATTTATTTTTAATATACTTTAATTATATATAGAGATATATTTTAAATAATAATTATTATAATATCCTATTTTTATTTTATTAATTTTTAATTACAACAACATATAATACTTCAAATTATATTTCGAATTATTATTTATATATACATACACACATATGTATTTACAATTGATTGTTCGTGAATCGTCGAGAGTAGTCGAAGGTCAATTGAATATATGAACATCGTTTTCAAAATTTTCTAAACTCAATATTACATACTTTGCTTATCGTATCGAAATCATATAAAAATTAAGTTTAAATTTGGTCGGAAATTTTCGGGTCGTTACATAAGGGACCATAAAACTAAGTGATTGTCATTAGTAAGTAACAATTATGTTTACGTAGCCGTAATATCTCAATCATGGCAAAAGTTTATACGTGTACCAAGTTCGTAGCTCGTTTTAATCAATAAGTGACACTAACGGTCGTAAAAGCAAAGCACGGATCACGTTAAGTAACCTAGTACTTAAAAACACGTTGTAAGGTATTAACGAATGTAATTAACATAATTAATGATCCCAGAATATAATCTAACACAGTACGCACAAATAAACAGTTTCGTGAAAGAAATAAATATAAATAAAAGTCGAAAAAGTCGGGTCGTTACAATCACCCTAGCTCGATCACCCAATCACCACTTCATCAACTCTTCTACTTGGTTCCTTGTATGCTTTTGTCATCGAAGATGAAACCCACAAACCATCATCGAGCTTCGACAACCCTCATCAACTAACTACCAACCTATCCACCATCACCAAACCCACACGATCACTATCTCTTCTGTTTTCAGCTTAATGCAAAACCAAAACACCCTTAGATCGATCACCTTGCAAGACCACTTCCACCTTGCACCAAGTTACCGGCGACTAACACTATCAACCGAACGACCACTATATTCACCACCATTCTTGTAGAAAGCTCGACACCACCTATGATTACAATCCCCATTCGAACACCCTTTTAGTTTGTTGCTACTATTCGATTTAAACACACACACGTATAAACACCTTCAAAATCAAAACCCATTTGTTCTAAGCCGTTATCCAAACGAAACCCATAAATCATCATCACCACTTGAGTTTTCATTGTTGCTACTATCCGAATCCATCACAACCTCATTATCATTTTTCTGTCTTTGTCAAGTATTAAACCAAAACACCACCACCTCCGTTACTATTTCTCTATCAACTTTCAAACTACCAACTTCAATCACAACCACCATCGACTTTTTACTGCTGCTACTGCTATAGTTTTTCCTGATATTACAGCCGGTCCCTAAACCCACATCAAGCAAACTTAAAACTCACCTTCAACAGCTCGATCCACCACCATTAAACTTTTGGATTGCTGCTATATATACTTCTATCTTATGTTTAGATATCGATGAGCAACACCACCACAACCGACCCATCACTGCTACAACTAAATATTTCGCTAGTTTCTGTTTCAAACCATCATCGAGACCACCTGTTACCTTTGTTTTTTTCTACAACCGGTACACAATCAAACACCCCTTTTATTATTATAATGTTGTTCAAAAAGTTGGAAAGGATGACAGCTTTATTTAAGTTGGAGATGTCAAAAATTGAATCGACATGTTGATAGAGACAGGAGCAAGTGGACGGTAGGGTGGAGATGTTTAAATTACTCAAAAGAAAATTCTATAACTTGATGATATAAAACCCCACACATGCGAGTGTCATATTTCCTTCTTTTGGGCCATGATTTAATTTGATTTCTATTGGGCCACCATATTACTATTTTTGCTTGGGACGAGGTCATCCTGTTGGGCCGCAGAATACCAGCGACTATGTTGGTTCATTTATATGGTAAGATTTCTGAAAACAAACCAAGTTGATATACGCAAGAAATGATGATGATGTTATTATCATAATAGATGATAATGGTTACGAACATATGTGAGTAGATGATGCAGTATTAATGAGGTATTATGATGATGATATAGGTGATGACATAAGATGATGATAACCATAAATTGATAATATACAGATAATAATATATCAAAGATTCGATAATTTAGGTTATGATGATACGTATATGAATTAGATGATGATTTTTGATGATGATGATGATGATGATAGTAATGAAATGAAACACAATATTGTTATGATGAATGATCGAGAATAAGGAGAAAAAGTGTAACAGATAGAGATAGATTATATAGTTTATTTTGGATATAATTTCATAAAGGAAGTGACAGAGCAGTGGTCTTGGGGTATTGGGTTTAACGAGAGGTCTCAGGTTCGAGCCCCCGTTGTGGCATTTTTTTTAAAAAGAAGAAGAAAGGGAAACGGGAAGAACAGGGGTTATATAAATATAAGTATCATATAAATTAGGAAAAACAGACATAGAGGAATGGTTAGGATTGTTTTCGGGTTAGCGGGATGTCGCGGGTTCAAACCCGGACTTGGGCATTTTTTAAGGGCTACTCCTTTGAGGTAGTTATTACTAATACTCTTATTTTTATTATTTCAGTATTATTATTTTTTTTATTATTATTTATTATTGATTGTTATTAAGTAATTATTATTATTACTAATATTAGAAATAAGATTATTAGTATAATTAATATTATTATCATTATTATTATTAAAATAAATAGTATTATTATTAATATGACTATTGAAATTTCTATTAGAATAATTTTTTAATTAAAAGTACCATTATTATTTTAAATATTATTTTTATGAAAACTAACATTTTTATTTTATCATTATTATCTTTTCATTAAAATTATTATTATTACTAACATTACTTTTATTATTAGTATTATTATCAAAACTATTAATAGCAGTATCATTGCTAAATCTAATTACTTTTGGTATTATTATTATTATCATAAAAAGATACAAATTTTTATTTATTATTATTGATATTATTTTAACAAATAAATAGCTATATAAGAATATATTTAAAACATATCGCATAACAACATTAATATTTTCATAATAAATACTAATTATTTATCTAAAGTATATAGAATAAATATAGTTAACATAGTTACCAATGAAACATACAAGTTGCTGAAATAACAATTAATAATAATATATAAACTTGTTCGACTACAAGTATATGTTTTAATAAATATATGAATAATATAGGTTCGTGAATCCGAGGCCAACCCTACACTTGTTCAATAACGTCATATGTATTTTTACTACAAAATACAGTATAGTGAGTTTCATTTGCTCCCTTTTTAAATGCTTTTGCAATATATATTTTTGGGACTGAGAATACATGCGCTGCTTTTATAAATATTTTACGAAATAGACACAAGTAATCGAAACTACATTCTATGGTTGGATTATCGAAATCGAATATGCCCCTTTTTAGTCTGGTAATCTAAGAATTAGGGAACAGATATCCTAATTGACGCGAATCCTAAAGATATATCTATGGGCACTAACAAGCCCCAGTCAGAGAATTTGAACTGCTTTAGTACTTCGAATTTATCATGTCCGAAGGGAGTCCCGGAATGATGGGGATATTCTATATGCATCTTGTTAAGGTCTATTACCAGGTGTTCAATCCATATGAATGATTTTTGTCTCTATGTATGGGACGTATATTTATGAGAAATGGAAATGAAAATCATGTGGTCTATTAAAATGATGGAAATGATCGATTATGATAAACAAATGAACTCACCAACCTTTTGGTTGACACTTTAAAGCATGTTTATTCTCAGGTATGAAAGAAATCTTCCGCTATGCATTTGCTCATTTTAGAGATATTACTTGGAGTCATTCATGACATTTCAAAAGACGTTGCATTCGAGTCGTTGAGTTCATCAAGAATATTATTAAGTCAATTATAGTTGGATATATTATGAAATGGTATGCATGCTGTCAACTTTCGATGTAATGAAAGTTTGTCTTTCAAAAGCGAATGCAATATTTGTAAAATGTATCATTTAAAGGTCAAATACCTTGCAATGTAATCATATGTTATTGTATTCGTCCTAATGGATTAGGACGGGTCGTCTCAATGAAAGAGTATAAGATTTTTCACTAAGCATGATCTTAAAAATCATCGCTCTATAATGTTCAAGTAACTAATGTCAACGTAAATGTCAAAGTGTTAAGGACGAGCTAGTTCATGTTTAATGAAGATTCAGTAATTGCATAATAATGTATATAGGCTAGATGTTCGGAAATGAACAATGAAGTTTAACTCGATGTGTCAGTTCTGGTCCTTTAAAATTGCTGGACCAACAAGCTCACAAAAGAATGTGGATCTGTGTGTAGATGGTACATCCACTTTACACCATAATTGTCAATCTTTACATTGGCGAAAATTTCAAATCCAAGTCAATGTAATTGTATAAGAATAAGTGAAAGTTTGACATAGTACATATGTATTTCAAGTCAAAGATTCATCATGAGGGGGAGAACAAGAATATATATGTTGATATAAAGCTTCATTTCAACTATAATTTCAAAGAATTCAAGAGTCGTTCATTTCAAAACCTACAACATCAGTGTGCCACATAATCAACACATGATTATTGTGTCGATACTGGATTTTGATTTATATGCGACGAAGTCTGCAACATCTTATCACAAAGAGCTTCCGCAACACAACTTCAAAGGAAGATTTCAAACAACATATCCAAGAATGAATGGTTGAATCTTCAAGAGCAAAAATCAGAAGATTATCATTCAGTAGACTACTCTGATAATGTCAAGACAATTTTGAAGAACTCTCAACAAAATCTGAAGATAATTACGTGTTTTAAAAGATAGACTCTTCGAAGGATCTTAATGCGATTGAAGTCAAGAACTCGACCATCAATAATCTTCTCAAGCATTCAAAGTCATCATGAAGACAATCAAAGGCAACTCGAAGAGTTCTTAAGATAAAGATCAAAAGAGGAAGATTGTTATCAAAGGAAGAGTTCATTCAACCAAGTCAGTTATCGAAAAAACACGAGCACAAATCCATAAGGGGATATTATTAGGACTCAAATTATCCTCTAAAATGTATATTTGTAGCTAGAGCCTAATTGTAAAGGGTGTGGGTATTGTGTCTATCAATACCCACTCACCATCATAGGTAGTTATTAATGCTCCTAACGATGTTCAAGAGAGGTGTGTAAGTTTCTACTTAGTTATTAATAGAAAAGTCAGATTTACTTTCTCTCTTTAAAATGAAGCTTTTTCTCTCTAGTTCTAAGCATTGACAATCAATCTAACAATGAATCAAAGCACAAATTCAGGTATTGTCACTATTACTCCTTCAAAAGTCTCGAGCGATTAATTATCGAATAGCGAATTTTGCAACCTTGCCTATAACTATGAACTAAATATGTTTTAATGCTCATTCAATTTTAACTACAACAATTAAAAAAAAATGAGCACTATAGTCTCTAGATTAGTAGTTTGTTCTATGAATGAAGATTAACATCATTTACATGAATAATGGCATGTATCTTTAACATAGGTACTACATTAAAGTTTAGTTCTGTTTGTGTGTAAACTTTATTCGTTGATCGAAGTAAGTTCATATGTATATCATAATAACTCTGTGGCTTGGCATATCTCATGCACGTGGGTAACATGTGCAAATGAACATTGAAATCTTAAAATATGATATTCATTTGTTTATGGATTCAATCCAAAATATTACAAAATATAAGTGTTTGGTAAATTTGGTGGAATTTATTTTTTAATTCATAAGTTATAATTTTCATGCTACCAATCGAAACTTATGACTTGAACGTTATTAAAATAATAAGCTCAAGCTCTAATAAGATCGCATAAACCTCAAGAAGCTGATGCATCAAACAAACCATGATTGAAATTATGCTAATGTTTTAATTTTTTTTTAAATTAAAGGAAATTTGTAAATAATGTTTAAATATTACAAATAATAATAATAATAATAATAATATATTATACCGGACAAAATCATGGAGAGAGAGAGAGTGGAGAGAGAGAGTGGAGAGAGAGTGTGGAGAGAAGGCACACAAGTCAGGCACGACTAGAGTTAGAAGGGAATACAACGGTGGCTATGGGTGTGATGACCCAGAAATTTCTGACCAAATTTAAACATAATGATTAATGTTTTCGACACGATAAACAAAGTCTGTAAAACCGAATCTCAAAATTTTTGAACTATTCAAGTACCATTCGGTTGTTCTCAGCGATTCGCGAACCATTATATGTAAATAGATACATATATATATACTATAACTTGAAAATGTAAAAAAGTTTAAATTGCATGATACCGTACATTAAACTTATTGGTTTATTGATAGTTAAAGCTAAGGGGTATAAAATACTATTAATTTTTAGCAGGAAATACTATTAAATACGATACAATTTTATACAAGATATTTATTTATTTATAGAATGGATATACTTAAACCTTGCTACAACACTTATAGGCAGTGTACCTAATCGTACAGTAGTGTAGTTTTTAGTAAGTCCGGTTCGTTCCACAGGGAATCTTTTTCACAAAGCTTAACGCTATATTAGTTTAAATTTATAAAAATACAAATATATATATATAAGTAATATTATTATTATAAAGGGGGGTTTTTACCGTTTAATGACCGGTTTGTCGATTTTAAAACTTTAATCGCAGTTAAAACCAAATGTAAAATAATAAATAAATACAAGACTTAATTTAAAGCGTAAAGTAAATAACGATAATGAAATTGCGAATAATAAAAATGCGATAAAATAAACTTGCGATAATTAAAAAGTACGATAATTAAAAGTGCAATTAAATACAATAACAATAAATAAAAGTGCTATAATTAGAAGTGCAATTAAATATAAAATAAAGGAAATTAAATATGAAATAAAAGAATTATGCTTATTTAAACTTCCGTAATCATGATGTTTGACGTGTTGATTTTAGTTTTATGCCCATGGGTTAATTGTCCTTTGTCCTGGATTATTTAATATGTCCATACGAATTTTGTCCATAATAGTCCATCAGTCATAAATATAAAGAGCGAAAGCCTTCGTCAAATTATTCTTATTCCCGAAGTCAAATATTCCAACTAATTGGGGATTCGAATTGTAACAAGGTTTTAATACTTTTTTTAATGAATACACCAGTTATCGACTGCGTGTAAACCAAGATTTTACTACTTTGTTAACAATTACACCAATTACCCTTGAATGTAATTCACCCCTGTTTCAACAAGTCTATTAACTATTAATCCAGTTCCGTATCCGGTAAAATGAATAATTATTGGTATTTATAGATATCCCGCCCACCGTACCCAGTCAAGCGTATGTGGTTATATATAAATACGTCGAATTATAAGTTTGTATATTAAATTAACAAGGTATTGTTTAGTTAATATAAAACCCATTAATAACCCATAGTCTAATTTCCACAAGTGTCGTTCTTTTATCCAAACCCCAATTATGGTACAAAGCTCAATTACCCAATTTTAGTAATTAGCCCAACATCATGATTACTTCGAATTTAAATAAGCATAATAATAACTTAGCTACGAGACATTAAATTAAAAAGTTTGAACATAACTTACAATGATTAAAAATAGCATAGCGTTACACGGACAAAATTTCGACTTACACCCTTACAACATTTGCTAACATACCCTTATTATTAGGATTAAAATTAAAATTAAAATTAAAATATAAATTATAAATATAAATATTACGTATATAGATAGAGAGATTGATGGATATTGGATGAAAAAATGATCAGAATTCGTTGGGCTTTATAGGGAGTTTCAGTTTTTGGGGCTCCGCGACTCGCGGCCCATTCCTTCTTCAAACTCCGCGAGTCGCGGAGTTTGTAATTACAGCTCACTCCATTTTGGCTCTTTGTTTACCGACGGTTTATTATATAAATATAATATATATATAATTTATATAATTAATTATATATTATATTATATTTATATACATAGTTAACTTGTAATTTTTAGTCCGTTGCATCGAGCGTTGAGAGTTGACTCTGGTCCCGGTTCCGGATTTTCGAACGTCCTTGCGTACAATTTAATATCTTGTACTTTGCGTTTTGAATCTTGTACTCTTGTAATTTCGAGACGTTTCTTATCAATAATTGGAACCTCTTTGATTGTCTTTTGTACTTTTGAGCTTTTTGGTCATTTGCGTCTTCAATTCGTCGAATCTGTCTTTTGTCTTCACCTTTTATTATTTAAACGAATATCACTTGTAAATAGAACAATTGCAACTAAAAGCTTGTCTTTCTTGAGGAATAATGCTATGAAATATATGTTCATTTTTAGCATTATCAAATATTCCCACACTTGAGCGTTGCTTGTCCTCAAGCAATATCGTCTTGAAATACTAGAATCACTTCTTTATTCTTCACACTTTGTACATCAGTGATTTCTATACGGCGGTATAAACAATGGTAGTAACGATATGGTTTACAGTCCCACATGACTATAAAAATTTAGATCCATTAAGGAAATTGGATCTTTATGAAAACATTTGATCTTTTGAAAATTAAATCTAGTTTTTACCCTAGATAAGTTTTCCGGAATAACCCTTCACCGGTGTTTGCAAAATATTTTTGTGGGTTTGGTGGGTTTCAGATTTGAAAATTTTAGCTCAAAACTTATGGTTTTGTGTCACCCACTTGCTAACCTTGTATTTGGAAAGCAACACGTCCAGTTTACTTGTCCCGTATATTACCTTTCGGTAAACTACCGTCCGGTTGTAAAGGAAAGCGTTGAACAAGCAACTGTTAAGGCAATGTCCCCTGACATGCTTTTAATTATGGTCTATAACGTGTCAGACGCAATTACTATCCTTGGTAGGAGCAATAGTAAAGCTCACCCTTATAATTTGTAGGTTTGGCACAAGGTCCTGTCTTTGACCACTATGCAACCACCGTTCTTACGGTTGACACCCGATTTGGTTCAGGTGACCTAATGAATTCCAGGTGAATTCCTAGGATTTTACGTTCAATGGTAATGAACGCATTGAAAATGGGTTTTTAGAAAACAAATCGGTTTGTAATTTTGATCAAAATATTTTCTCGTTCAGGCTCGAGTTTAGATATCATTGAATTCCATGAGTTTGTAATTCTCAATCTTTAAGGTCAATCTCAAGGATTGAGTAATATCAGGCTTAAAAGCTGATTTTTGATCTTTTAAGGAGATTATCCTTTCTGGGAATCTGATTCATTAGTCTTATCCAGCTAATTTGCATGGTGCCCCCCCCCCCATTGTACGAGATAAATCCTTCTCATGGTTAGGATAAATCTGACCACTTGGCGACCCTGTTTAATGCTGAGGTCCGTGGATTTCCTGCTGATTTTAGTGATGACTTTTCTAGGTTTTTCGTCAACCTACAGTTGGTCTGAACGACAACTTCCTGACCTAAATCAAGAAGCGCGTTTCTTTTTCGGAAGACTTTACTTCCTTTTAATGATGGAATTGATTCATCGTGTAGATCCATCTCTTCTTTTCTTTCATCGGGTAAAACAGTTTAGTTTAGTCCAAAGCAAAAGTATTTTCAGTTATTTGTACAAAAATATGTGACATATGTTTTGAATAACTTGGAGAATTTTCCCACACTTGGCTTTTATTTTCCTTTTTATTGTCCTCTATTCCATTTTAAATGAATTTTAACATTTTGGTTTGTTTATCAATTTATGTCCTTTCCGAGGTAACAATAATTTCGGTGTTAAAACCTAGTTTTATCATTCATAAATATGTATAAACATGATTTTGAGTTCATTTAATTAAAAATTTTAAAAATTTTTACTAGAATTGGGTAGTCAGTATATAAGACTAGGGCTGTTCTTTATTATCAGAGAGCACTAGATTCTAATACAACTACTATTTTACTAGTATTTCTAATGGTAACCAAGTGTATAAAGTAAAAATTTTAAAATCCGAAAGAATTTAACCCCTTCCCACACTTAAGATCTTGCAATTCCCTCATTTGCAAGAAATTAGTAACAATTTAAATTATTGAGGGTGATTTGTGTGAAAATGATTAAATTTTACCAAAGTTTCCAAACATATTTGTGTTTGTTTGCTGAATGATAAATGGTGCACATCATTTGTTCATTCCGTTTTGTTGTTATTTCACATATATTTTGCATCTTGTCGTCAAAATTAGTTGCTTTTGCTGAACTTAATGCCAGTCTTTGAAAATGCGTTGTTTTACCCTGTTGTGTACATAAGATAAACTGCATACATATATACATATTTTTGAAGTTTGGTATATTACCCCACATTCAAAAATTATTAAAATCTAAGAATAGAAGTTAGAAAATTATAAAAACTATTACAATATTAAATAAGTATTAAACGTATCAACATTACAAATTACAAAATAAATAAAACTAAGTAGACTAGGGATGATACTGATACCAGAAGGGGTTCCATGCATAACCATAGGTGCTATAAAATGCTTCAGCTGGGTTATACGTAGGATACGGTAGTTGAATCTCTATAGACCAGGGAGGGAATATGGGCGATGGAGTAGGAATATAGTTTCTACCTATATGTTGGCAATAAGCTATGATTTGGTTTTGATGAACTTGCCAATCTTCAAATGCTCTATGTCTAGCATTTTCATACTCTTGTGAAGCTATAAACCTTTGCATTTCTGCCATTTCATTTCCCCCTCCTACATTACCTTGCTGTTGGTTTCTCTCAACCTGTGGATGTCTACCATGGTATTGTACTGCGGCGTTATTTCGCCTCTTCAAAACTTTCGCACCATGGTATACATTTAAACCTATTGTATCGCGGGGTTCTGGTTCTTCGACTAATAATCCCCCCCGACTTATATCCACACCGAGATATTCAGCAATCAAAGTAATAATTATACCACCTCCTATTATGTTATGCAGTCTCATCCCCCTAACCATAGCTGATAAATAATAACCCACACAATAAGGTATACTTACAGCACTTTGTGGGTCTCGAATACACATATGGTAAAACAAATCCTGTTCATTTACCTTTTCCTTGTTCTTACCTCTTTGTGTAATCGAATTAGCTAAAAACCTATGAATTACTCTTAATTCAGCTCTATCTATATCCAAATAAGAGTAATTTCCCCCTTTGAATCGGTGATGGCTTGTCATTTGACTCCATACACCATGTGTATCAAAATTTTCATCTATCTTTCTACCATTTAGTATCAACCCTCTACAATCGGCAGATGGTAACTCCTCAGGCGTATATATATGTAAAGCCTGAGCCATGTCTAGTAAAGACATGTGGCGCATCGAACCTCCTAACAAAAATCTAATAAAAGATCGATCGGTTAAACTAGCTACCCGATCATTTAATTCTATACTACACAACAATTCTTCACACCATACTTTATATACAGGTCTACGCATGGTGAATAAACGTACCCAGTCGTTAAAAGTAGAATTACCATACCTCTGTGCAAGTAATTCCCTAATTGGCCCGGCCAATTCTACAACTTCTAATGGTCCCCATTCTATGACCCTAGGTACCTCAACAACTTTAGAATGAAGAGTATGCAAACCCTTTGGTATTTTGGATAATCTTTCCAAAGTCTGTCAAATCTCAGGTTCAGGTGCAAATCTTCCAAGTGCATATCAGAAAATGTCATGACTGGATGAGGTATATCTTATTTGTAGTAGTTATCCACCTCCTGTTGTTCCGCATTCTCAGCAGGAGCATTGCGAGCTTGGGATGAAGATTCACCCCTTTCAGTCTGCAAAACACATCAAACACAATTTTTGTGCATCCAAATATGCATTAGTGTCAGCAAAATCATCAATCAAAATAATTACAATGACATGATCAATTTATATCAAACTTAAGCTCATTTTCATATTTTCATCAAATTTACACTTTTTCAAATAAGCATATACGAAAATGTTCGCCAAGTTCATAAGCATTCAACTCAAATAACATGTCAAAATAATCATTACTAGCAATTAAACAAGTTTCAAATGGCATTATCTTTCAAAAATCAAGTTCATGAATTTTAGACTTGAAAAAGTCCACTTTAATTCTCAAAATCATGTTTAGGCTCAAAGTTTGGATCATTTAACTACCTAAACATATTACACTACTTAATTTAGCAACAATTCATGACAAAAATCGGCCATAACCTGTTTATATCAAAAAGCCCCAAATTGCTCAAGAACACAAACCCTAGATTACTCAAAATTTGAAGTTTAAGGCTTCTAATCATGTTAAATAGCATCAATCTAGGTTATACAGGCATAATACATAAACAATTTAAGCATAATTACACTAAAAAGCATCAAAATCAAATTGGGGAAAAAATTGCTCAAGAACACTAATTTTCGGATTAAATGGTGTTTAGGTGTAGAAATTTACCATTTTTCTTGAGTAATTCCTTGATAGCATCCTTCTCAACATGATTTTAGTAAAAGAATTGATGATTAACGGTCAAAAATTGTGAATTTGAGGGTGTTTTTTCGGGTTTTTGCGGGTTTTATCGCAGTGTTTTCGTGGGTGTGGGTTGTGGACTGATCAGTTCTGCCCCTTTTATTTTTTTTCGGTATTTTTGGAACTCCGCGAGTAGCGGTGTTTTTCCCTTTCAAACTCCGCGAGTCGCGGAGTTTGTATTTTTTTTTTTTTAAACAAACCTTAACTTGTAAAACAAATATAAAATAAATTTAAAATTTTGTTTTCCTTTGTTTTAGGACGAGGTCATTTCGGATCGATGTCCTAGTCCGTCCTTCGACAAAATTTTAAAATTTATCTTTTTCAAGCGATTGTTTTAAAAGCTTAGATTTTTTTTTTAGTTTTTTAATGTTTTTGTCATACTTTAATTCAATAAGATTAAAAATAATGATAATAAAAGTTCTCGTCCCTCCCTCGGGTAAAGCAATTTCGGTTCAACGACCTAGTCTTCAACTTACGACGAATTTTAAAAATCATATTTTTAACTTAATGAGATAAAGTAAATTTTTGTTTTAAATTCACACAACTTAAATATAAAATTCAAAATTAATATTAAAAATTCACACCAAACTTAAAATTTGAAATGCATAAAATTAAAAATTCATATTTTAAAAATTAAAAATTCACACCAAACTTAATTTAAAAATTCATATTATAAATTCACACCAAACTTATATTAATTTTTCAAATATTTACAATTTTAATATATTGATTTTATAAAGTTTATAATATTAATTTAAGATTTATATATTAATTTTAAAAACATGGTAAAAATAAAATTAAAAATATTTTTGGCTTTTTATCCCACTTTAATCAATCAAATATTATCAAAAATATGCGCCCCTCTTTTCGGTAAAGTAATTTTGGTTCCAAGACCTAATTTAACTCATGACGAATTTTTAAAATATTTTGGGTTGATTGATTAAAGATATTTATACCTTAAGAATAAACGTTAAATTTGCAGTGATGTAATAAATTTTTGAATGATATCAATAATTTCGGTCGCCAAACCTAATTTTATTCAATACCAATTTAATACTTTATAGCGAACAAATTAGCGTTTATTATCAAAAGGTTAAAAATAAAAATAAAAAAATAAAAACTGTACAAACATACGTGTGAAATAGATTTCTTAGTTATATGATCTATCCCATTCATAAGATAGTCGGTTTAATTGGTTTTCCATGGCTACATAGGCGTAACCTCGAGCATTCAGTGTTTTTTCTTCTAAACATATGAACGGTCCGTCTCTGCATAAAGTAACAAATTCGGTGTTTGAATAGGTTTGATTATTTGAACATTTACCTCCATGTGACCATTTTCCCCATTTGTGACATCTTTCTAGGTGTCGTGCTCTTCTTTTCGCTGCGGATTTTGATTTTCCTTTACCAAATTGTAACTTATTATCTTCGCATCTGGATTCTTTTCTAACTCCGTCCAATCTTTCTCTGATTACTTATACTATTTCACTCAGAAGTGTGTCATTATTACGTTTAGTGATCAAAGCGTGTAGCATTAGACCATGGTTTAGTTCACAGGCAGTCTTCATTTCCTAAAAAAAATAAAAATTCAGAATGGGGGGGAGAAGACTAGTTCTTTAGGGTCTGCTAGGGAAAGACCGTTCAGGTTTCATTTTCGAGAACTACATGAAAACAGACAATCTAACTCTAACAGAAATACATAAACCCCCTATACTTAGTTAGCTGTGGTATCGAAATTGTGATTAACTTCATTGTCTTCTTCCATCGGACCATGTATGTAATGTTTAACTCTGTGACCATTAACTTTAAATTCAATCCCATTTGAATTTATTAATTCTATCGTTCCGTATGGGAAAACTCTTTTGACTATGAATGGTCCAGACCATCTTGATTTCAATTTTCCAGGAAATAGCTTGAATCGTGAATTGAAAAGAAGAACTCTGTCTCCTTCTTTAAATTCTTTTGAACTTCTGATTCTTTTATCATGCCATTTCTTCGTTCTTTCTTTATAGATTAACGAATTTTCGTATGCTTCATGTCTTAATTCTTCTAATTCGTTTAGTTGACTTAATCGTAGACGTCCGGCTTCATGTAAATCAAGATTACACGTCTTCAAAGCCCAAAATGCTTTGTGTTCAATTTCTACTGGAAGATGACATGCTTTTCCATAAACAAGTCTAAAAGGTGTGGTTCCAATTGGAGTTTTGTAGGCTGTTCTAAAAGCCCAGAGTGCATCCTCCAATTTAATGGACCATTCCTTCAGATTTGATCCTACGGTTTTCTCTAGAATACGTTTTAAAGCTCGGTTGGTATTTTTAACTTGTCCACTTGTTTGTGGATGATATGCGGTGGAGATTTTATGAGTTACTCCATATCTTTTAAGAACTTTCTCAAGTTGATTATTACAGAAATGAGTACCCAGATCACTTATTAAAGCTTTCGGTGTTCCAAACCTTGCAAAAAGACGTTTTAAAAAGTTGACTACAACTCGTGCATCGTTAGTTGGGAGAGCTTGTGCTTTCACCCATTTAGATACATAATCAATGGCTACGAGTATATATAGATTATTATGAGATTTTGGAAATGGACCCATAAAGTCAATACCCCAAATGTCAAATACTTCACATACTTGGATGACATTTTGTGGCATTTCATCACGTTGACTTATTTTTCCGGCCCTTTGACAAGCATCACAGGATTTGCAAAGAAGGTGTGCGTCTTTGTAAATTTTAGGCCAATAGAATCCAGCATCATAAACTTTTCTTGCTGCTAGTTGAGGCCTATAATGCCCTCCTGTTGGTCCTGTGTGACAATGGTTTAAAATTTTACTAGATTCATCTCTAAATACACATCGGCGTATTATTCCATCGGGACAACTTTTAAACAGATGTGGATCTTCCCAAAAATAGTGTTTTATATCACTGAAGAATTTCTTTCATTTTTGGTACGATAATCCTTTTTCAAGGAATCCACAAACTAAGTAGTTTGCATAGTCTGCAAACCATGGAATTTCTTTATAATCTATCTTCAATAGATATTCATCAGGAAAGTTGTCTTGTATGGCCGATTCATTTAGAACTTCTAATTCGGGATTTTCAAGACGAGAAAGATGATCAGCGGCGAGATTTTCTGCTCCTCTTTTATCTCGGATTTCAATATCAAACTCTTGTAAGAGTAAGATCCAACGGATTAATCTTGGTTTATTATCTTTTTTTGAAAATAGGTATCTAAGAGCAGAATGGTCGGTATAGACCACCGTTTTTGCTAGAACGAGATATGATCGAAATTTGTCAAAAGCAAAGACAATAGCAAGGAGTTCTTTTTTAGTAGTTGTATAGTTCGTTTGTGCTCCTTGTAACGTCTTACTAGCATAATATATAGGTTGAAATCGTTTTTCAATCCTTTGTCCTAAAACGGCTCCCATTGCAAAATCACTTGCATCGCACATTAGTTCAAATGGTAGATTCCAATTTGGTGTTATCATGATCGGCGCATTAGTGAGTTTCTCTTTAAGAATTAAAAGATTTGATACACTCATCTGAAAAGATGAATGGAGCATCCTTTTCTAGGAGTTTATTCATAGGAGTGGCAATTTTAGAAAAATCTTTTATGAAACGTCGGTAAAAATCGGCATGCCCTAGAAAACTCCTAACTCCTCTAACATTGGTGGGATGTGGAAGTTTAGCAATTACATCTACTTTAGCTCTATCCACTTCAATTCCTTCTTTTGAAATTTTATGTCCAAGAACGATGCCCTCTTTAACCATGAAATGGCATTTCTCCCAATTAAGTACTAGATTTGATTGTTCGCATCTAATAAGCATTCGTTCAAGATTAGCTAGACATGTTTCAAATGTATCACCGAAGACTGAAAAGTCATCCATGAAAACTTCCATGCATTCTTCTATCATGTCATGAAAAATCGCCATCATACACCTTTGAAAGGTTGCAGGGGCGTTGCAAAGTCCAAATGGCATGCGTTTGTAAGCAAAAGTACCATAAGGGCACGTGAATGTGGTTTTCTCTTGATCTTCGGGTGCTATTGGAATTTGAAAATATCCGGAAAATCCATCTAGAAAACAATAGTAACTATTTCCGGCTAATCTTTCCAACATTTGATCAATGAAAGGTAAGGGAAAGTGATCTTTTCTGGTGGCGTCATTTAATTTTCTATAATCAATACATACACGCCATCCTGTTACAGTCCTAGTAGGAATAAGCTCATTTTTCTCATTTGTAATGACAGTCATGCCACCCTTCTTAGGCACGTATTGAACTGGGCTTACCCATGGACTATCAGAAATTGGATAAATTAGACCTGCGTCTAGCAGTTTAATAATTTCTTTTTTAACTACATCTTGCATATTAGAATTTAGTCTTAGTTGGCGTTGCACATACGTTTTATGACCTTCTTCCATAAGGATTTTATGTGTGCAATACGAAGGACTTATTCCTTTAATATCATGAATCTTCCATGCAATGGCAGGTTTATGAGCTTTCAACACATAAATGAGTTGTGATTTCTCATTTTCAGTAAGAGAAGACGATATTATTACAGGTAATTCAGATTCACCATGTAAATAAGCGTATTCCAAATGGTTTGGAAGTGGCTTTAACTCTAATTTCGGTGGTTCTTCTATCGATGATTTATATCGATATCTGTCTTTTTCTTTTAGCATTTGAATTTCTTCTGTTGTTGGTTCATATCCATTAGCTATAAGTGTAGCTAACATTTCAGCTTCATCAATTTGTTATGTTCCTTCTCCTAAAGAACATTCTCATGTTCCTTGTAATTCTGGAAATTCTTCTAATAATTCTGCATGTGCATCTATAGTTTGAATATAATAACATGTATCATCTGCAGATTGTGGTTGTTGCATTGCTCTATCAACTGAAAAGGTAACACTCTCATCCTCTATACTTAGGGTCAATTTCTTACCGAACACGTCTATCATTGCTTTAGCCGTGTTTAAGAATGGTCTTCCTAATATGAGAGGAACTTGAGAATCTTCTTCCATGTCCAGAACAACAAAATCTACTGGAAATACTAAAGTACCAACTTTAACTAGCATGTTCTCCATTATCCCTCTAGGATATTTTATTGATCTATCGGCTAGTTGTATGCTTATTCTGGTTGGTTTCAATTCTCCAAGGTCTAGTTTAGCGTATAGTGAATATGGCATTAGATTTATACTAGCACCTAAGTCTGCCAATGCTTCTATTGAACTAAGACTACCCAGAAAACATGGAATTGTGAAACTTCCTGGATCAGATAGTTTTTCTGGTATCTTATTCAACAGCACTGCTAAACAATTAGCATTCATGGTAACAGCCGAGAGTTCTTCCATTTTCTTTCTATTTGAGATTAGATCTTTCAAGAATTTAGCATATCTAGGCATTCCTGAAATCACATCAATGAAAGGAAGATTTACATTTATCTGTTTAAACATATCCAAGAATTTGGATTGCTCGGCTTCAAGTTTCTCTTTCTTTATTTTACTCGGGTAAGGAAGTGGTGGTTGGTATGGTTTAACATAAGGTTTAGCCTTAACTGTGTTATCTTCATTAACCTTTTCAACTACCGGTACTTTTTCCTTATCTTGATTAGGTTGTGGTTCTTGTGGAGTAGGAATAGCTTCATCAGAAGTTACAAGTATTTCAGGTGGTTTAAGTGTTGTACCACTTCTTGTGGTAATGGCTTAAGCTGTTTCATTCCGGGGGTTAGCATTTGTATCACTAGGTAGACTTCCCGGTTTTCTTTCACCTATTAACCTTGCTAGGTTACTTACTTCTTGTTCCAGATTTTGAATAGAAGCTTGTTGATTTCTAAATGCTTGAGCATTTTGTTCATTAGTTTGTTTCTGGGATGTGAAAAACTGCGTTTGAGTTTCAACTAGCTTCGTCATCATATCTTCTAAATTCGGCTTTTTATCATCGGTTTGTTGTGGTGGTTTGTTTTGAAAATTAGGTCTTTGCTGATTGTAATTATTATTGGATACTTGTTGATTGCTAGGACCTTGTTGGTTGTTGTATGGAATATTTCGGTTATAATTCTGGTTTTGATTGTAAATAGGTCTTGGCGGTTGATAATTATTCTGATAATTATTTCCAGGCCTTTGGTTTATGTATGAAATATTCTCCCTTTGTTCCATTGTTAATTCAATACTGAGACAATCTTTTGTCAAATGTGGTCCTCCACACTGCTCACAACTAATTCGTATTAATATCTTTAGTCATCTTTTCCATTCGTCTCTCCACAGCATCTATCTTTGCGGAAATGGAATCTAAGTCATGGCTAGAATCGGCTCTAGCTGCTTTAGATGATCTAACGATATCTTTTTCTTGGTGCCACTCATGTGAGTGGGAAGTAGTGTTATCAATAATTTTGTAAGCATCAGTTTCGGTTTTCTTCATAATAGAACCACCAGCTGCTATATCTATGTCTTTCCTTGTAGTGATGTCGCATCCTTGGTAGAATATTTGTACTATTTGACAGGTGTCTAAACCATGTTGCGGACATCCTCTTAACAACTTTCCAAATCTAGTCCACGCCTCATATAGAATTTCATTCGGCTTCTGTGTGAATGTAACAATTTCTCCTTGAAGTCTTACGGCTTTAGATGCAGGAAAGAATTGTTTAAGAAATTTTTCAACTAAAACATCCCATGTATCAATCGCCCCTTCAGGTAACGATTCCAACCCATCTTTGGCTTCTCCCTTTAAAGTCCAGGGAAATAACATGAGATATATCTGTTCATCCTCCACTTCTCGGATTTTAAATAGTGTGCAGATCCTGTTAAAGGTACGTAGATGTTCATTTGGATCTTCCTTCGGCGCACCACTAAATTGGCATTGATTAGTCACCATGTGTAGAATTTGTCCTTTGATTTCATAATCTGGCGCATTAATGTCTGGATGAGTAATTGCGTGACCTTGGCCAGTGCGTTTAGCTCTCATTCGGTCTTCCATACATAATGGTTCTGTTACTTCCATAATTGAATTTGTTGAATCGGAATCACTAGAGGATTCTGATTTAATGGTTCGTTCCTCAACAATCTCTGTTTGAATGATTGGTGGTTCCGGAGGAAAGTTTAGTGGTTCAGGATCTACGAATCGTCCCTGAATATTCTTCGGATTCTCAATTGTGAGGTCGGGTTCAAAAAATGGATTATCGGAAATTTGAACTGGAGTACTTGGTCGACTGGATGACGATTCTAAAGAAAAATCAACGGCAGTAATATTTGCTAAATGTCTTGATCTAGTTACAGGTGGTGAACGTACAAAAGGTGGTGAACGTCTTGCTCGGTGCATTCACTGAATATCCTATTAGTTTTTTAAAAGGAAAGAAAAATTATAATAAGTTATCCAATCAATAGACTTTTCTGATTTTGCCCACGTTTCGAATAGCCAAAAGATGC
Source organism: Rutidosis leptorrhynchoides (assembly GCF_046630445.1). Taxonomy (NCBI): domain Eukaryota; kingdom Viridiplantae; phylum Streptophyta; class Magnoliopsida; order Asterales; family Asteraceae; genus Rutidosis; species Rutidosis leptorrhynchoides. Next base: position 34,759,372 of record NC_092333.1, on the reverse strand, counting down.
AGCAGAGGGGCAGGATTCGTTTGGTCTCAATATAATTGAGGACTGTTTGGCTCCAATAACCCGGTCCACGTACAAATCCAACTATTACTACGAACCAGAAAATTTTGATGTCTATCAATTTAACCACTTAAAATAAATTTTCGTAATTTTAAGAAATTTAGTTAAGAAGTAGAATAAAAATCTATGTCCTAAAAACTAGAATAGCGAGAAATAAGAAAGAAAAAGAGCGTGTCGAAAAAGGTCGAAAAAGAAAAATGGTTGAAAAATAAAAGGTGATGGAAAAATAAAAGAAACTTATAAAATTTAAAAACACTTGACTAACCTAACCTTATTACCACAACTAACTTAAAATTATAATCGCAAATTGAGATTACTAATTGGAATGATAATTGATACATAGGTAAAAGGTGTCTAAAAATATTAAAGCTTACAAGAAAAACTATATCCCAAATGGCAATAACTTAAAAAGAAACTAAAACTTAAAAGGCGTCGCAAAATTCTAAAGTACCTAAATTTTAGTCTAAAGAAAAAGTACTTAAGGGATTTTACGGCAAAGCCTAAAAATCTAGAACTAAAAAAAAATAACTATGGCAAAAACTAAGTTTAAAACTAAAAACTAGCAAAAAATACAAATATTACGCTAAAACAATTAAAAAGGGACAAAATATAAAAATATACAAAAAGTTGTAAAAATTACAATTTTTATAAAAATATTATTTTTATATTATTTATTTTATAAAACTATTAATTTTTATATATAATAAAACTAATTATAATTAATTAAAACTAAATTATATTAATAATAAACTAATTAGGGTTTAAATAATAATAATAATTAATTACACCGTATTAAATGCAGATTAGGGTTTTGGTCTGGCCTGTCAGGGCGGCTCCGCGAGTTGCGGTGCCCGAAGCAGCAAACTCCGCAAGTCGCGGGGTTCCAAAATTCAAATGACAGATTGTTTAAAATTCGACGCGTTTTTTTTTTCCTGTTTTATATTTTCTGTTTAAATCAAAACATTTATATAATAAAAACTTATATTTAAAAACTAAAATAAAAATAGAACTACTTTATAATTTTAAAAATATCTTAAAAATAGATTTATATATATATTAAAAAAAAATTCGGTTTTTTTTTATGTTCTAAATAAACACAAAATATTTAAATAAAACTTATATTTTTATAAAATAAAAATAAAGAAACTTTATAAAACTTAAATATTTAACAAACTCTTAAAAATATTTATATTTTTGTTTTCTTTTTATATTTTCGAATAATTAAAAACGTATTTTTTACAAAAACGTATTTTTATAAAAGTAAACTAAAAATAAAAATCTTTTTTTTTATATATTAGCGTTGCACTTCCGGCTTTTAAGCGAATCCCCGGTAGCGACGCCAAAAATACTTGATAGTTAAAGCTAAGGGGTATAAAATACTATTAATTTTTAGCAGGAAATACTATTAAATACGATACAATTTTATACAAGATATTTATTTATTTATAGAATGGATATACTTAAACCTTGCTACAACACTTATAGGCAGTGTACCTAATCGTACAGTAGTGTAGTTTTTAGTAAGTCCGGTTCGTTCCACAGGGAATCTTTTTCACAAAGCTTAACGCTATATTAGTTTAAATTTATAAAAATACAAATATATATATAAGTAATATTATTATTATAAAGGGGGGTTTTTACCGTTTAATGACCGGTTTGTCGATTTTAAAACTTTAGTCGCAGTTAAAACCAAATGTAAAATAATAAATAAATACAAGACTTAATTTAAAGCGTAAAGTAAATAACGATAATGAAATTGCGAATAATAAAAGTGCGATAAAATAAACTTGCAATAATTAAAAAGTACGATAATTAAAAGTGCAATTAAATACAATAACAATAAATAAAAGTGCTATAATTAGAAGTGCAATTAAATATAAAATAAAGGAAATTAAATATGAAATAAAAGAATTATGCTTATTTAAACTTCCGTAATCATGATGTTTGACGTGTTGATTTTAGTTTTATGCCCATGGGTTAATTGTCCTTTATCCTGGATTATTTAATATGTCCATACGGATTTTGTTCATAATAGTCCATCAGTCATAAATATAAAGAGCGAAAGCCTTCGTCAAATTATTCTTATTCCCGAAGTCAAATATTCTAACTAATTGGGGATTCGAATTGTAACAAGGTTTTAATACTTTGTTTAATCAATACACCAGGTTATTGACTGCGTGTAAACCAAGGTTTTACTACTTTGTTAACAATTACACCAATTACCCTTGAATGTAATTCACTCCTGTTTCAACAAGTCTATTAACTATTAATCCAGTTCCGTATCCGGTAAAATGAATAATTATTGGTATTTATAGATATCCCGCCCACCGTACCCAGTCAAGCGTATGTGGTTATATATAAATACGTCGAATTATAAGTTTGTATATTAAATTAACAAGGTATTGTTTAGTTAATATAAAACCAATTAATAACCCATAGTCTAATTTCCACAAGTGTCGTTCTTTTATCCAAACCCCAATTATGGTACAAAGCCCAATTACCCAATTTTAGTAATTAGCCCAACATCATGATTACTTCGGATTTAAATAAGCATAATAATAACTTAGCTACGAGACATTAAATTAAAAAGGTTGAACATAACTTACAATGATTAAAAATAGCGTAGCGTTACACGGACAGAATTTTGACTTACACCCTTACAACATTTGCTAACATACCCTTATTATTAGGATTAAAATTAAAATTAAAATTAAAATATAAATTATAAATATAAATATTACGTATATAGATAGAGAGATTGATGGATATTGGATGAAAAAATGATCAGAATTCGTTGGGCTTTATAGGGAGTTTCAGTTTTTGGGGCTCCGTGACTCGCGGCCCATTCCTTCTTCAAACTCCGCGAGTCGCGGAGTTTGTAATTACAGCTCACTCCATTTTGGCTCTTTGTTTACCGACGGTTTATTATATAAATATAATATATATATATAATTTATATAATTAATTATATATTATATTATATTTATATACATAGTTAACTTGTAATTTTTAGTCCGTTGCGTCGAGCGTTGAGAGTTGACTCTGGTCCCGGTTCCGGATTTTCGAACGTCCTTGCGTACAATTTAATATCTTGTACTTTGCGTTTTGAATCTTGTACTCTTGTAATTTCGAGACGTGTCTTATCAATAATTGGAACCTCTTTGATTGTCTTTTGTACTTTTGAGCTTTTTGGTCATTTGCGTCTTCAATTCGTCGAATCTGTCTTTTGTCTTCACCTTTTATTATTTAAACGAATATCACTTGTAAATAGAACAATTGCAACTAAAAGCTTGTCTTTCTTGAGGAATAATGCTATAAAATATATGTTCGTTTTTAGCATTATCATTTATATATCTATGTGAATATTTATGATAAGTTGGATATTAATTGTTTGAATAACTTGCGTTGTTTTTTTTTTTAATGTGTTTTTAAATAATATATATTAAGTTGATTATAAAACATTTGATAATACTATAATATTGGTAAATATCAAGACGATGATTTATAGAAGCAAATGACCAAAACACTCAAATGTATAAGTTATATTTCGAGTGGTATAGTTTATAGATAATTTAAGTCTATATTTTGACAAAGGTACGAGTCGCGAAACGTAAAGTACAAGTTTTCTCAGTGTACGAGAGGACGTTCGAAAAACCGGAACCGGGACATAAGTCGAGTGATGACGTACGACTTATCGGAACAAAAATTACAAATCAACTATGCACGGGAATAAAATATAATTTATAATTAATTAATTTAAATTATATATATTATATATTATATTTAATTATGTCGACAAGGAAGTGGCCAAAACAAGTGGTGAGCTGGAGCAGGCTGCTCCACAATCGCGGCATATTTGCACTCACACACTCCGCAATCACGGAGCTGTGGGATCAGTTTCTGGCCTATAAATCCCGGGCTTGTTGCAGAAGGCGTGTATATTTTTTTTCTCAATCTCTCTTATATCTATATATATATATATATATATATATATATATATATATATATATATATATATATATATATATATATATATATATATATATATATATATATATATATATATATATATTATTTATATTATTATTATTATTATTAAGATTAATATTATTATTATTAAACTTATTATTATTAGTAGTAGTATTATTATTATTATGTTTTACATAAAATATTACGACAAAATCATGAGCGTGTCATTTTCAAAACAAGTTTTCAAATGGGTTTAAGCTAAGCAAACTATGGGTTATAGCTATGGAGGTTATGGGTAATGTTCGTGGGTATTGTTCGCACTCTACGTACTTTCCTACAATATTGAATCGCAATATTGATACGTGAGCATTCATATCTTATCTTTTATATATTAATAGTGTATCCATATCTAATGCTCGAGTATATATGTTTATGCATGCTTGTATGCTTTAATTTTGCCATTTGATAGTTTATGATGAAACACGAATTTAATACATATACTACTAATAAAAAGCATATGATATGCATGTTATTGGAAAGCTGGCGAAAAATCAATAACTTTTCATTTAGAAATCGCGTAATTTCGATGAACGAATTAAAAGCTATAGTCAACTGAATTATGATTTACATTAATTGAAATTGCTTTTGAATCTGCAATTAAGATTTAAACAAACTTGTTTATGAGATTGATAAAATGGATTTTTAAATATTACCAGCCGAGTAAATGAATCCTTGTATAAGGCACGTCTCGTTTTGTTGAACAATTGTCAAAATTGAATTTTTGAGATGACTTTTGATGACTTTTGTATGTCGATCTCGAGCATTAGGATTGTGATACACTATGACCCAACCTAGCTTGTTAGACAGTTATTGATTAACATATACTAATATAGGTTCGTGAATCTGAGGCCAACCCTGCACTTGTTCAGCGCCGTCATATGCATAATTGCTACGAAATACAGTATAGTGAGTTTCATTTGCTCCCTTTTTAATTGCTTTTACAATCTATATTTTTGGGCTGAGAATACATGCACTTTATTTTAAACGCAATGGATACAAGTACATACTAAATTCTACACCGAGTTTGAACCGAAAATACCTTAGCTTTGGTAACTAGTAACTACCGGTTATAAGAACTGGTGGGCGCTAATAGTTATATATGGATCCATAGGGCTTGACATCCCCGTCTGTTCTAGGTATAGAAACCCTAGCCTAAACTATAAAACAGACGTATGCTATTTGAGTTTAGAACACGTTGGATTGCGTGTATTGTGCATGTTGGTTGCATGTATGTTAAAACAGGAGTACTTATTATAACGTTAAAGTTTAGTTACCAGGGTGCTCAATCTTGTAGAATAATTTGATAAACGTTTCTGGATGAAACAACTGAAATCTTGTGATCCACCTTTATATACAGATTATGCGCAACATTAAAACTATGAACTCACCAACCTTTGTGTTGACACTTTCAAGCATGTTTATTCTCAGGTTCCTAGAAGTCTTCTGCTATTTGCTTATATGTGATACAAGCTATGTGCATGGAGTCATACATACTTTATTCGAGAAAACGTTGCATTCACAAAATCATCACCGTGTATCTTATTTTGACTGCATTATCAAGTAATGTAGTATGGTAAACTATTATTTACGGTGATTTTCTATATGTAGAAATCATCAAACGTCAAAAACCTTGGAATTTGATAATCAATTATGATGTGCCTTTTCAAAAGAATGCAATGTTTACAAAACGTATCATGTAGATGTCAGTACCTCACTGTGAAATCGATGGATGATGTATTCGTCCAAAAGGGATATGGAAGGATCGTCACAGTTGGTATCAGAGCGTTGGTCCTAGCGAACCAGGTCTTGCATGAGTGTGTCTAACTGATAGTTGTTAAGATGCATTAGTAAGTCTGGACTTCGACCGTGTCTGCATGTTAAAATTTTTGCTTATCATTTCTTGTCGAAAATTACATGCTTATCATTCTTAAGTCTATACACGTTTTCCTTCATTTATTGCATAAATAGTATATAGACAAAAAATTCATATCTTAGCGTATCTGTTACTGTAAACTTTTCCTGACATCTTCCGAAAATTTCTCCGTGATTTATGAAATTTGGTATTATATATACATATGTAAATTATGTATTGAAGAATACCAAACTAAATTCTATAATCTAATTCATATCAAAAATCATCTCCCTAATTATACAAGATGGATCCCGTATCTAGTTCAAATTCCTTAAACTCCGACAGCTATTCCGATATGGATATTCACCTGAATTCCGAAGACAGTGTAACCGGAATGGATCAACCAATCAGCCATCACCTATTCTGGATGAATTGGGGATGGGTTCGTAGCCTACTTAGTCATTGGAGACAAGAAGAAGGTGATCCCTTCCATCCACCACATTTCCCTCTTGGCGAAGAACCTGAAGCACTTACCGGCGAACCTGTTCGAGACACCATTTTCTCTCTCATTTCCAGAGTATCTCGTCACGATAATATACTATCTCAAATTCTGAATCTTATTAATCCGCTCGTCCGAACCAACAATCATCCCGGTGTAATAGAAGAAGTCAACGAGCTTCGCGCTCAGGTAGTGGCTTTGGAGAATATGGTGCAAAGGTTACAAGCACCAGAAGCATCACCGGCATCAACAGTACCACCGACAACAACACCAACAGTACCATTACCACCACCAACAACAATCACATCGCAAACCTCAACTTCACAATCTGTCCCACGAGCATCAACGTCATACGCCCTATAGATACCAAGGAATATCAACAACAACAAATGATGAAGTATTGATTCATAACTTCATCGAAGAAATATTCTGTAGAGAATATGTAGTTTCTAAAAGTTTTAGAGATTATATATTCTAATGCATATTGTAAATTAGAAGTGGGCGGATAGAAATAATAAAGTGAAACCCTGACAGGAATAGTGCACGATTTAGAAGCTAGACTTGTTATACAAGCAGCATCAACAGTACCGTCAGCATCACCAGCACGTCAGTACTATCAGCATCGTCAGCACTAGCAGCACCTATAACATCACGATTTCCACCAGTTCCATAATCACCAACATCATCACAAATCAACAACGCATATATTGTATCAACGAGTTATGAAGTATTAACTCATTTCCCCTGAAGAAATTATATGTATATTTTATATATGTATATAGATGTGAAATTTGAAATAAAAATAAATCTTTTCGTACTAAGCTATTACATGTGAATCATAACTGGTAGGTACTACTCGGTTAGTTCATGTTACTAATATGCTATACATCCTTCGTTAATGACTTAACAATCGTTAACTATAATCTCTGCTTCGACTTAATAGATTCCATTTCATAATAAATCAAGTGTATTATTCAAATACATGATTGATTTTACACTTTCATTTTCGATGTACTTGAAACTTTCCAGAAAACATCATTCGTACCTTACGAAGTTAGCAAGAGTTCCATAAGCACCAATATGATTCACTGAGGAAATATCAATAAAACTGAATAACGAAGTATTGATTACATTAGTGAAATACTCCACGAAGATTATGAAATCTTTAATGTTTTAGAGATTATTCATATCTAATCCAGCCGAAAATTAAATGAGCTTAATATGATATTAACTCATTAAATCTGTATTACATCTGAAGAAAATATTCATACATATATTTTCATAAATACTGTAGTAAAATACTTCTGTACAAAATATTACTTGCGAAATTTTTAACGGGTAGGTAATACCCGGGAAATATATAAGTTCACAATTAATATGTTACACTTACATTTTTCAATTTTGATTCAAAAATTATTTACTATACCCACTACTTTCACAACGCTATACATTCGTTCATAGAAATCTGAACAACCATTCTTATTCAAATTCAATTACATATTCTGACAGAACATAATCCAAGTCAAGATTTAACAAGTGACATCATTCTTAGATCTCTACATCTTTCAAAGCTATACTTTGACTTCAAAACTGTGAAAGATCCTTTAGCGTTGTTATTACCGAAAATAATCTTGCAATCCTTTTCAAAGTATCCAGTTTTATCACACTTCCAACCAGTCAACTTCGACTTTTCAGATTAGCCTTATTGTAACTATTAACATATATGTTCTTGTTACCGGAGAACCTTTCATGTTCCACCACATTAGCAGTAAACTTACCAGCAACTTCATTACTCATTGGTTTAAGTCTCTCCAAAAAACCATTATAATTGTTCATTGAAACCCTATCATGTACTCATCCACATCTTGTAAAAATAATTGCCATACCAACTACCGGTAATTAGCAATCAGTATTTCGAATTTCGCAAAAATTCTACGCCAACAGTTATATATATACATATAATGTCTATCTCCTAGACTTACTTACTTCGAATGTGAAGTTTCTGAAAAACACCCCAAACTGCGAAACTAGCTCTCCGAATTTTGGAAAAATGCTGATGAAGCAGCAAAAACTGTAAACGACTTTAAATAGTCAAAAGTTTGATGATAAAGAGTAGTGTGTTGGAAAAGCACAGAAAAAGAGAAAATTTGGTACTGGAAAACGAATTGAGCAAACCATGAAGGAGGCTGTGGAGAAATCACAAAGACTAAACCTGCCTTCAAAGAATCCAAATGATTCAGTGTCTGCTGAAGTCATTAACGAATACCTTGCTCCTGACTCTAAACCTTTACGAACAAATCTTCTTCATCATCCTTCAATATTAGAAATTCTAAGATATCATCGTATCTTTCATTATAAATATCTTCGATATTCCTGAAGATATTTTCACAACTATTCTTATCTGAAATCATTTATCTCTTTGCGCTATCTGTATTACATCATAAAAGAAACTATTTTAGTTTCTAAATCCTAAAATTTCGAAAAATGGATGTTTTTGAAGTAGTGTTGGGAATTGAAGCATGAGTTAGTATAATATAATGACACTTGATCAACATGATTATATTACAGTAAGTCATGCTGAGTTTCTAATGGAACGTGATAAAGGTTCACAGATCATACCCTCATCATGAACCATGTTACATAACTCTTTCATTCTATTTAACCTCTAAACATATCAAGAAAATATTTTTCTTGATGATTCGGTCTTTTCCGTGAATTTCTGGTAATTTAACCAATCAGATCATGCTATTACCATTTCTTTCTTAGAACATTATTTATGTTCATCCAAAACTTCATACCTACGAATTCTGGACCATTATCCGCTTGACTTAAGGTTGGGAAGAGAAAACGAAAGCATAAAGCTCCAAAATATAATGGAGAATAAAAAGCCCGATAAAAACCCCGAAATTACAAACCGTGTATATCAATGCGTATAGCAATGTAAAGACACGGAAGAATGAAAAACACTATAACCCCAAGGTAATAGTAGAAGAAAATAACTTCCTATGGTGGCAGATGAAAAAGAAGAATGAAGGATACAATAGCCAAGAAAATATCAAGAATCAGAACTGGATTAAGCATTTTCACAATCTATTAGGAAGTATGAAATAAAGAAGAAGATTATAGGAGTGGTGAAAATAAATGAAACGGAAAAGGTCAATTTATAGCGAAATATCAGACATAGCAATCGAGGCAGATTACGCATTTAATCAAAGGAAATCATAATTTCCATAAATCTCGAAGAATCAAATCTTATTTAGATTATGAAGATTCTCTATTCCTTAAATTTCGGAAATCAATCGTAACTACGTCAAGAGTTAAAACGAATCTCTATTCCCTCATTTCACTCTTTTACGATAACTTCTCTCATACGCTTCGAGTAATCGGATTGTTTTATCCATATTATTCAATGGTGAAAAAATAGAATTTTTCAACTCATATTCATCATGAAAATATTTTTATTGTTAGCCATGACGACCTCACTCAAAATTTCAGGACAAAATTTCTTTAACGGGTAGGTACTGTGATGATCCGGAAATTTCTGACCAAATTTAAACTTAATGATTAACGTTTCCGACACGATAAGCAAAGTCTGTAAAACCAAATCTCAAAATTTTTGAAGTATTCAAGTACCCTTCGGTTGTTCTCAACGATTCGCGAACCATTATATGTAAATAGATACATATATATACTATAACTTGAAAACGTAACAAAGTTTTAATTGCATGATACCGTACATTAAACTTATTGGTTTATATATCTATGTGAATATTTATGATAAGTTGGATATTAATTGTTTGAATAACTTGCGTTGTTTTTTTTTAAAATGTGTTTTTAAATAATATATATTAAGTTGATTATAAAACATTTGATAATACTATAATATTGGTAAATAACAAGACGATGATTTATAGAAGCAAATGACCAAAACACTCAAATGTATAAGTTATATTTCGAGTGGTATAGTTTATAGATAATTTAAGTCTATATTTTGACAAAGGTACGAGTCGCGAAACATAAAGTACAAGTTTTCTCAGTGTACGAGAGGAAGTTCGAAAAATCGGAATCGGGACATAAGTCGAGTGATGACGTGCGACTTATCGGAACAAAAATTACAAATGAACTATGCACGGGAATAAAATATAATTTATAATTAATTAATTTAAATTATATATATTATATATTATATTTAATTATGTCGACAAGGAAGTGGCCAAAACAAGTGGTGAGCTGGAGCAGGCTGCTCCACAATCGCGGTATATTTGCACTCACACACTCCGCAATCGTGGAGCTGTGGGATCAGTTTCTGGCCTATAAAGCCCGAGCTTATTGCAGAAGGCGTGTATATTTTTTTCTCAATCTCTCTTATATCTATATATATATATTATTATTTATATTATTATTATTATTATTAAGATTAATATTATTATTATTAATCTTATTATTATTAGTAGTAGTATTATTATTATTATGTTTTACATAAAATATTACGACAAAGTCATGAGCGCGTCATTTTCAAAAAAAGTTTTCAAACGGGTTTAAGCTAAGGAAACTATGGGTTATAGCTATGGAGGTTATGGGTAATGTTCGTAGGTATTGTTCGCAAGTCAAACTTAGTGTTTATCATCTCCGTTGCGTCTACGTACTTTCCTACAATATTGAATCACAATATTGATACGTGAGCATTCATATCTTATCTTTTATATATTAATAGTGTATCCATATCTAATGCTCGAGTATATATGTTTATGCATGCTTGTATGCTTTAATTTTGTCATTTGATAGTTTATGATGAAACACGAATTTAATACATACTAGTGGGTAATGCCCGTGCGTTGCACGTAGTAAGTTACGTGTGTTGCACGGTTAACACACGGTTTTGATACTCGTATTCTAATTTGGTAATGGTTAGAGATGTACAACTTTAGGTTTTAAAATTGAATTTGGTAAGAAAAATTCGATCAAGGGAGTTGTACCTCATGCTTCTTGAGGCATTTTATGTGATCACAATTAAATATGCGCTCATACATTGTAGTATTAACCCAACAATATAAAAAAGGAATATTTAAAAGCAAAGACTTATTATATGACAATAATTTTTTAGTTTTATAATACATCTATACTTTAATGTAGATTGTTAAAAGTTTTATTGTAAACAACATTTTTTGTGGCTATGATCATTTTTGATCTTGATCTATTTTGAAAGATGATCTCTTGCAAAATATCATTGTTGTTTTACATGGCATGCGATGTGTGTCTATGAATGTGATGCAAATCTCATCCTAGCATTTACATGTCATGTATGAAATTTAACAAATATATAAATTGCTTCATGAAGCTACAGTTGTTGATGCATGCCTACGATAAAAAGTAATGAAGAATCAACAATAGAAATTTACCTTTTGTCATATGAAAATAATGAAGTTGCAAATGTGAACAAAATATATATATCAATGTTTTGGGCAACCCAAGACACTAAGCTTATCAAGATTCTCGACATCTCGAACCATTACTAACCATATGCAAACCGACTACTAAGTTAATGAACATTATATATTTGTTATATGAACATTTCAAATGTAACTCATGAATTAGTAGTAGTGAAGATTCTTTCATTTATGTGCATTTAATTTAGAATTTATTTTAACTCTTCACTTTCTTATCTTTTTATGAGAGATGGACTTATTCGGTTATTCTTTTACATCAGTTATCACTTATCTACAATAAAGTATTTTATCCAATGTTGTTATTCTTGTTCTTAAATATTTAGTTATGTTTTGTTTAACTTTTTGTGATAATTATACTTCAAATATATACTACATTTGAAGGAAAATCACAACTAATATTTTATAACTCATTTTGTATATTAGTTATTTCATTAATATTTAATACTTTATCTTTAAATATGTTTTTTAAAATAGAATACAACCTGGAATCATCAAATAGATATTTTTTAATTGATAAATAAAAAATCACTCGTCATGTTGATTTTTATGCTCTTGATTATTATTATTTTTATTATTATTATTTTAATGCATTATTTTATCCGTTCTCTTTACAATCATAAAATTTATGTTATAATGTATTTTTTATCTTGTTTCGCCATGAACATGCATATGTGTTGTGTTAAGTAAACTCAATCTAAATGGAATGTAAAAAAAATATTCAAATGAAAGGTCAATAATTAAACATGATTTAACATTGAAAATATGCACACAAATTATATGTACACTAATAAATGTTGAGTTTGATAAAGAGTTAAAAATAGGATACGCATGAAGTGATGAATTAAACATATCTCTAATGTTATTGTAATACATGAAAATCCTCACTTGAAAATAATTCTCCATTTGAATATTAAAATTATAATTACCACCAATTACCACCATTTAATTTCATCACAAATGCCCAAAATCATTTCACCTAAATGATAGTCACCTGCAAAGAGTATCATATAAAAAATAATATACACATATACAATAATCTAAATAATATACAGTTAATCATTGCAAAGAAATACACAATTTGATAAAGAGATCTGGGTATATAAATACCAAATAAAATGGACTTTTGCTTCATCTTGAAATCAAATGCTTACCATGATTTTTTAGACAAAAACATAAAAATGTCGATCAATTTTTATTTAATCATGTGAAGTCCATTCAACTCTCTGCAACTCCCTTCCACACATTAGCAACCTTCCATATGAATTTTATGTTGTGTGCTATGACTTATACCCCATATATATTATAGTAAACCTCTCCACAATCTCACATTATGAGATTTTATTATGTAACTTAAATTTAAATTGAATTTACTCTAATTGATTTTTAATGCCAATTATTAATGAAATGATAGTGAACCGATTGATTTATCTTTTAATAACTTATCATGGTTAAAACTTAAATTAACTTTTAAGCTCATGAATTGAATTAGGACTCGATATAAATTAATTTTGTTTACATTTTTTGGATGACTATTTTACCATTATTTAATATATATGAGTAAATCAAATTTATAACACTTGGAGTCATTTTTTATAGATAAATAGATAGATATAGATATTACGACATTTTTCGGAGACGGCGAAAGTAATTGGGGTGGATGGTTGAATGTGTCGGTTATACAGATCCAGGCTTTATCAGGCGGTGGGTTTTTATTTAAAAAATAAGAAGTACAATAATATTTGTAAATATATGTATATACATTATACATTAACCACTATTAAAGGTTAAACATTATTAAAGGCATGCAATAACAAAATTTTTCTAAATGAAAGAGATTTACCATCTGATTAAGTGTTTATGTTAAACGTTATATATAGATAAGCAATAGCCAACTTTTTTTTTAATAAAAGAGATTTACCATGTGGTTAATTGTTTATGGTGGGTAAAAAATCATAAGTAAATGAACGGGATTGATGGTCTAATTTATGACAATGGGAGTCAAAATTTAGTTAAAGAGATTTACGATGTGGTTAAGTGTTTATGGTGGGTAAAAAATCATAAGTAAATGAATGAGATTAATGGGCTAATTTATGGTAATGGGAGTCAAAATTTAGTTATATATAGATACTACTGATAAAAAGTATATGATATGCATGTTATTGGAAAGCTGCGAAAAATCAATAACTTTTCATTTAAAAATCGCGTAATTTCGATGAACGAATTAAAAGCTATAGTCAACTGAATTATGATTTACGTTAATTGAAATTGCTTTTGAATCTGCAATTAAGATTTAAACAAACTTGTTTGTGAGATTGATAAAATGGATTTTTAAATATTATCAGCCGCGTAAATGAATCCTTGTATAAGGCACGTCTCATTTTGTTAAACAATTGTCAAAATTGACTTTTTGAGATGACTTTTGATGACTTTTGTATGTCGATCTCGAGCATTAGGATTGTGATACACTATGACCCGACCTAGCTTGTTAGACAGTTATTGATTAACATATACTAATATAGGTTCGTGAATCCGAGGCTAACCCTGCACTTGTTCAGTGCCGTCATATGCATAATTGCTACGAAATACAGTATAGTGAGTTTCATTTGCTCCCTTTTAAATTGCTTTTGCAATCTATATTTTTGGGCTAAGAATACATGCACTTTATTTTAAACGCAATGGATACAAGTACAAACTAAATTCTACACCGAGTTTGAACCGAAAATCCCTTAGCTTTGGTAACTAGTAACTGCCAGTTATAAGAACTGGTGGGCGCGAATAGTTATATATGAATCCATAGGGCTTGACATCCCCGTCTGTTCCAGGTATAGAAACCCTAGCCTGAAATATAAAACAGGCGTATGCTATTTGAGTTTAGTACACGTTGGATTGCGTGTATTGTACATGTTAGTTGCATGTATGTTAAAACAGGGGTACTTATTATAACATTAAAGTTTAGTTACCAGGGTGCTCAATCTTGTAGAATAATTTGATAAACGTTTCTGGATGAAACAACTGAAATCTTGTGATCCACTTTTATATACAGATTATGCGCAACATTAAAACTATGAACTCACCAACCTTTATGTTGACACTTTCAAGCATGTTTATTCTCAGGTTCCTAGAAGTCTTCCCCTGTTTGCTTATATGTGATACAAGCTATGTGCATGGAGTGATACATACTTTATTCTAGAAAATGTTGCATTCACAAAATCATCACCGTGTATCTTATTTTTACTGCATTATCAACGGATGTAGTATTGTAAACTATTATTTACGGTGATTGTCTATATGTAGAAATCATCAAACGTCAAAAACCTTGGAATTTGATAATCAATTATGATGTGCCTTTTCAAAAGAATGCAATGTTTACAAAACGTATCATGTAGAGGTCAGTACCTCACTGTGAAATCGATGGATGATGTATTCGTCCAAAAGGGATTTGGACGGATCGTCACAATGGGTATCGTTACAAGCGGTCAAGCGGTAATCATCTTACTTCGTGCATGTTCTTCAACTTTCCGGACGATTGGGGGGTAGTCGACTTCTGAAAGCTGTTCAAACCATACGGTGCGGTCAGAGATGTCTACATTGCAGCGAAGAGGCTTTAAAATGGTCAGATATTTGCTTTCGTAAGATTTGGTGAGGTATTGGATGATTCCAGGTTGCTGAGGTCACTGGAAAAAGTCACAATCAATGGTAACCTAATCAAAATTTTCAAAGCTACAGTGAGAGGACCGAAGCCTGCTAAGATGGAAAATGATGCTGGAAATACTCACCCTAAGTCAGACGACCCAAAACCTAGGTCTACTCCAGCGGTTGATCGTTTCCATGATGGGAGATCATTCAGCAACGTTGTTAGACCTGATGTTGATCTAAGGAATTTCTTAAATGGGAGACAAAGGGTCGATGATAGTAATACACCTCAAAGTGACCTCAGATCTAGGTTAAACAAGAAGCCGGCTGGGGAAAAAAGGGAATGAAAGTGAGAAGCTAGTTAAGATCGACGATAACAAAGATAACCATGAGTTGCTATCAACTGCTGTCATGTGTGATGCAAAAGGCCATTCAATTCTTAAGAATCTCCATAATATTTGTATTGAGGAAGGTTTTAATGCTGAAGACGTTCAAATTATATTGATAGGTGGGCTTAGTCTAGTGATTATATTCGGATCTGGGGATGTCGCGTCTGCTGTGGTAAATCAAACCAATCACCCTTTAAGGAAATGGATCCATAAAGTCCAATTATGGGATGATGATTTTTGACCAGAAGGAAGAATGGCCTGGCTAAAGATTAGTGGTGTTCCAATTCAGGTTTGGTCGGATAACACCTTTGTCTCTATTGAGGAATGGTGGGGTACTATTTACGACTTGGAAAATTGCACACTCAAGGGTAACCAGAATCTTAAGTATGGTCGGGTATTAGTGAAGCTTAATAATCCAGAAGTGGTAAACGAGTCTCTGAAACTCATGCACAAGTCCAGATTCTATTTTATCAACGTCAAAGAGGAAGATAAAAGATTCCTAGATTTGGTAAAAGGTTCAGATGTAGAGGATAGTTTGCAAGATAGCTCGAATTTTAGCTCGGAGTATGTTGATTCGGATGACTTGTCTAGCAACTCCGATGAAGACAACTATGGAGATCAATCCGATGATGAGGACCTTTCGGACTCAATGTCGGTTGATTTTTACAAAACTGATGGTAATGAAAATGTCGTAAAGGATGGGGGTTTGCAATCTCCGTCTGCTGGCTGCGATGTCGGTGATGCTCCGGCAGGTAATCATCAGGCGAATTGTTCTCCAAAAGGCAATAATTCAAGGGTGGAAGATCAAGAGTCTGGATGTTTTGGGTTTTGCAATCTTTTTGATGGGATCGAGGAGTGTGTGTCAGAAACCAAAAGTAATAATGGCTCTAAACCTAGTCCCAACGTGACTGTTACGGTTCCTGTAGTTAATGATTCGACATGCAATGATTACCTTAGGGTTTCGAAGCAAAAGGTCAGTGATACAATTGATGGACTAAATAAAGTCGAGGCCCAAGGTGGTAATATATTGGTAGATCTAAGTGGGCCGAGCTCTCAAGGTGTACAGGAAGAAGGTTTCTCTGTAGGTGGTGTTGGGCTACATGATGGGCCTGGTGGAAATGTGGCCCAAAGTGTGATGGGGCAAAATAATAAAGATATTAATAATGTTTTGGCCCAAGATACAAGTGTGGGGAATTCCAATGATAAGGTCCATTCTAAAACAAATCCCCCAAAACATTCACGGTCGATTAAGTTGGCAAAGCTTAGCTCCAAATCAAGCGAGGTTTCTTTCTGCCAAAACTGCTACCTGAAATCAATTGGCAACTGCAGAGCCTCTTCAAGGCTGATGAGGTTTAAAAGTATGGCAAGGAAAGGGTTATCCTGGATTCTGTTGAAGCGAACAATTGCAAAAACTGTAAAAAGAGTGCTAAACCTAAAAGTCACGCTTCAAAATCAAGTCAATTGAGTGGTAGAGATACTTCTCATTCACAATCGATCAGTAATTGCGAGATAAAGGACTTTGGGGAGCAAATCGGATTGAGGTGGCCCAACCTCAATCCCTTGTAAGTTGTTGTTCCTTTCCTGTCGTTCCCTATTTTTTCTTTATGAAGATACTGTCTTCTAATGTTCAGGGATTGGGTGTGAAAGGGAAGTTCGGGTGGGTTAAAAGCTTTTGTGTGAATGAAAGACCAGACCTTATTGCATTGTAGGAGATGAGATGAAAACATCTCAATGATCATTGGATCTTTGCGTTATGGGGAAATAATGATTTCGGGTACGTCCAAAAGGAAGTTGTGGGAAACTCGGGAGGTATGCTATTGGTATGGGACACAAAGAGTTTTATGGCCATGAACGCTTTTTGTAATGATTTCTTTTTAGGTGTGAGAGGTAAATGGGTCAGTTCGGGTCTCGACTCAATAATTGTTAATGTGTACGGCCCTCAAGACGATGCGAGTAAAAAAATAATGTGGGAATCCCTAGATAGTATTATGAAGGATGTTGACTCGGCATGGTTACTATGTGGGGACTTTAACGAGGTTAGAGAGTAGTCAGATAGGCTCAACTGTGTTTTTCATCATAGGCGGGCGAGTCGTTTTAATGACTTTATTATGCGAAACAACTTGATTGAAATTCCGATCAATGGTAGGAAATTCACACGCATAAGCGATGATGGGACAAAGTTTAGCATGCTTGATAGGTTTCTTGTCTCTGATAAATTCATTAGTTTGTGGGAGGATCTTTCGGTCATACCATTGGAATGTAGAGACTCGGACCACTGCCCTCTAATCCTTAGGGACAAAATCATTGATTAAGGACCTAAGCCTTTTAAAGTGTTTAATGAATGGTTTAATAAAGAGGGTGTGGAGGATATCATTCGTGCTTCTTGGGATAAACCTGTCACTAGTAACAAGCTGGATTGTAAGTTTTGAGACCGATTAAAGAATGTTAAGCATTCACTTAGAGACTGAAGTCGCAATACTTTCGGTAATTTAGAGGTTGAGATCGATAATCTTAAAGCTAAGGCGGAGGAGTAGGAAAAACGGGCTGAGTCGGGTAATTTAAACGCGGTGGAAAGATCTGAATGGCTAGAAGTAAGGAAGTGTTGGTTGGATAAGGAGAAAATTAAAGCGAACATGTTAAAACAAAAGGCTAGAATTCGTTGGATTTTAGAAGGCGACGAAAATTCAAAATTTTTTCACGTGACCATTAAACGGAGGTATAATAAGAGCAACTTTCTTGGCATTAATATTAACGGGCTGTGGAATGAAAATCCTCATGAGGTCAAGGCTGCTATTCGTGATCATTTCCAGCAAATTTTCTGTTTAAAAAATGACAGCAGGCCATCCATCTCGACATGGCACTTTGATGATGAGCTTAATGGGCCTATTGGGCCTGACTGTAAACGGCTTACAGCAGCTAAATCTGCAGCCTGTGACAACCCGAAAATTTTCGAACAAATTTAAACTTTATCTTTATATTATTCCGACATGATAAGCAAAGTTTGTTAAGTTAAATATCAAAGAATTTTAAACTATGTTCATACATTCATTTAACCTCGACCAAATTTCGACGATTCACGAACCATTGTTAAATTGGATATGAATATGTATATATAGGTATATGTATATATTATAACTTGAGAATATTAACAAAGTATTAAACGTATGATACGTTACATGAACGTATTTGTTTCAATATGGTTATCGATGGAATTAAAAGATAATATCAAATGATTGAATTATCAGATACATTGTGATTATGATTACGGGTCTATGTTGTGAGGTCCACTATGATTTGAGAAATCTATTCTTTTTAATGATATTCGGAATAATTGGTAAAGTGATCTACATTTGAGAACAAAGTGTCAAATAACGAAAATTAGACAAAAGTTAGTGGAAGACTAAATTTCATAATAATCAATTGATTTAGTTACAAGTGTACAAAAACGTTTTTCGATATAATGGAACTTGATTATTAAAATGTCCTTGTTTAAATAACGTGAATTAGAATATTAGTTGTTGAATTTATAAATAACTTGCAACGTGTATTTAAAACGTGTTTATAATTATTGAATATATATAATTTCAAATTAGTTAAGTAGATAGTAGTAACACTTGTTTATTTGATTCGATTGATTTTTAGATATGTTATTTAAAATGTTTGAGGAGTTAAAATAAACGTTGGCGCATAAATGAATTATATTAAATTAAGTTTTAAAGCGTAAACGTTAGGTGATATAATAATATCTATTGTTTAAACGGTTTTAATTTATATATATTAAACTTTGAAATATAATAGTTTTTGAAAAACTGAATATTATATTAGTAAATAAATATTTCTAAAATATATAAGTTCATATTTCTAAATGAAAATATATTTATATTTTTCGAAGTGATGAAATATAATATTAACTTGGTCATAAAAAGTTTTGGATTTAAAATAATATTATTAAACATACTTTGATAAATAATGAGATTTTGATTTATAGAAGCAAATGAACAAAACACTCAAATGAATAAGTTACACTTTGAGTGGGATAATTTTTCATTGATTTGAGTCTTGTTATTGATAAAGGTACATTACACGAAATGTAAAGTACCAGTTTTCTAAGCGTACGAAAATGCGTTCGAAAAATCGGAACCGGTACGTAAGTCGATCGTCAACGTACAAGTCATTGGAACTAAAATTACAAGTTAACTATGCACGAGAATAAAATATAATATTTAAATAATTATAAGAATTAAATATAATATAAAATTAAACGTGTGTCATAAATGAACAATTGATCAAATGTGCTGGTTACACTTTTACCATGCGATTGCATGGTCATAACTCTCCAAAGCCATGCAATAGCATGAGCGTCGGTGGCAGGAACTCTATATAAACGCATTCGATTTCTGGTTCTCCGAATCACTCTATCTCTCTCTCATTATCTATATTAATATCATTATTATTATTATTATTATTATTATTATTATTATTATTATTATTATTATTATTATTATTATTATTATTATTATTATTATTATTCTTATTATTATTATTATTATTATTATTATTATTATTATTATTATTATTATTATTATTATTATTATTATTATTATTATTATTATTATTATTAGTAGTAGTAGTAGTATTATACATAAAATATTACGACGGAGTGCTGTCCGAGTGATTTCAAAATTGTTTTTCGAGAGGGACAGAGATAAGGAGATTATGGGTTATAGCTATGGAGGTTATGAGTATTATTCGGGGATATTGCTCGTGAGTCAAACTAGTGTTTATCATCTCCGTTGCGTCTACGTACATTCCTGCAATATTGAATCACAATATTGATACGTGAGCACTCATATCTTAACTTTTATATATTAATTGTGAAGACCCGTCCTAATCCATCCGGACGAAGTCCATATCGATTATAAACGATTCACAACAGTTGATTACATCGCGAGGTACTTGACCTCTATATGATACACTTTACAAACATTGCATTCAATTTTAAAAGACATTCTTTCTTTACAACGAAAATTGACGGCATGCATACCATTTCAGAATATATCCAACTATAATTGACTTAATAATAATCTTGATGAACTCGATGACTCGAATGCAACGTCTTTTGAAATATGTCATGAATGACTCCAAGTAATGTTTCTAAAATGAGCAAATGCACAGCGGAAGATTTCTTTCATACCTGAGAATAAACATGCTTTCAAGTGTCAACCAAAAGGTTGGCGAGTTCATTAGTTTAACATAAATAATCATTTCTATCATTTTAATAGACCACAAGATTTTCATTTTCAGTTCTCATAAATGTACGTCCCATGCATAGAGACAAAAAATAATCATTCATATGGATTGAACACCTGGTAACCGACATTCACAATATGCATATAAGAATATCCCCATCATTCCGGGATCCTCCTTCGGACATGATATAAATTTCGAAGTACTAAAGCATCCGGTACTTTGGATGGGGTTTGTTGGGCCCGATAGATCTATCTTTAGAGTTCGCGTCAATTAGGGTGTCTGTTCCCTAATTCTTAGATTACCAGACTTAATAAAAAGGGGCATATTCGATTTCGATAATTCAACCATAGAATGTAGTTTCACGTACTTGTGTCTATTTCGTAAAATAGTTATAAAAATAGCGCATGTATTCTCAGTCCCAAAAATATATATTGCCAAAGCATTTAAAAAGGGAGCAAATGAAACTCACACATATAAATATTGTAAAACAGTTAATAAAGCATTTGTATGTATTCTCAGCCCAAAAACGTAAAGAGTAAAAAGGGCAAATGAAACTCACAATACGATATTTGGTAGTAAAAATATGCATACGACGGAACTGAACAATGCAGGGTTAGCCTCGGATTTACGAACCTATATCATTGGTATATATATTAACACATAAAATGGTAATTGAATAAATTTATATATTATTAGAGATTTAATTGTTATTTTAATTAAGTTTTTGATTAATAACCTTATTAATTATATTTATTAATATTTATTATAAAAGTATTAATATAGTTATGTTATGTGTAGTAAATATAGTTTTATATAACTAATAGTTATTTGATAAAATAATATTGATAATAATAATAAAAATTGTTTTATTTTACAATAATAATAATAATAGTTATTATGATAATAATATTGATAATATAAATATAATAATATTAATGTCAAAATAATAATAATGATAGTAATAATAATTTTGATAAAAAGGTAATTTCTCTAATAATAGTAAAAATGGTACTTTTAATACAAATGATAGTTTTTATAGAAATGATGTTAATAATATTAATGATATTATTAATAAAAATTTTAATAATACTAATAATAATAACAATAATAATAATAATAATAATAATAATAATAATAATAATAATAATAATAATAATAATAATAATAATAATAATAAAAATCTACCTTTAAGGCAAGTTTAAAAGAAAATAAATGCCATAGCCCAATATCGAACCCAAAACCTCTCGTCCACTAACCATACACCCAACCATTCCTCTGTTTAAACGTTTCTGATTTATGTTACAGAACGAATTTATTTAACCCAATAAATTCCTGTTTCCTCTCTATCATGTATCAGGTAATCGTGTTTCAATATCAAGTACACCATCTTGGATTGGGTTTGAGCATAGTAGCGGGCCAATTGTCAGCCCATTTTGTAAATTCATTTAAACATAAACGGCCCAACTCATATCAATGTATAATACGGATTCGTGAGTTATTTAGCTTAGGGTAACGAGAATAGATGCAACAGATGGTCTTCTCTCCTCGTCACTCATCATCAATCTCATCATATAACATTATCGAATTCAATATCATACCCTTCATCACCCCCGCTATCATCATATTTACTATTATTATCACCTATCTATCTTCATCCTAACAACATCATCATCTATCATATTATCATTATCACGAAATCATTATTTCATGTATTATCAAAATAATCCTCATCATCATAATCCTATGATCACGTCTACCATCCTAACCATCACCATTATCATGAATCAACACAATCATTGTCATTTACGTTCGTTTCATTTGATTAGTATAATATTTATTGAAGTCCTATCTAAAATCCAACTTCTAAGATAACCCACTGGATTATGCTCGGCCCACTTAAATAAATTAATTGGCTCATGATAAAAAAAAATGTTTCGGTGTCTAGATAAACACGAAACAGAAGTGGACAACCCAACATGTTTTTAATATAGATTGAACGATGGATTAGAGTTGTGGGGTTCGTCTGATAGTGGGAATTCAAACACGGCATTTTCTACATCATCAGCATATGCCACAAAGTTACTTTTAAAAATAAAGGAATGCCTTTAACTCAAATATGTCGGCCACTTAACCACATATGTTTCATTATATATTAATAGGAATGAAAGCACTGCAGTATTTGTCATCGTGAATCAAGAATATAATAGGTCTGCAAACAGAAGGAATAAAACTCAAGGATTTCGGACTGCAGAAAGAAAAAAAAATTAACGAGGATGGTTTGATTGATGCTTTACAGCTGCTACAGCAGCCTATTGTGCGGTGATTGTGGTGGTAAAAAACTGCAATAAAAAGGAACGAAAACAATAAAGAAAGTGGTGTCTGCGAGTTATTTCATACCCGTTTGACCCGAAAAGAATCTCAGGTGCGTGTATCATCAAACGAAAGTGGTGATGGTGAGTTGGTTGCTTACGACAGAAAAGGAGAGGGAAAGAAAAAAAAAATATAGAAACAGGAGCTGTTGTAGGTGACGGTTTGAATAGGTGAAGGATGATGTTAGTGGTGGCTCGTTGGTCGAAACAAGTGAGGTGATAGTTGTCCTTATTTGTAATTGTGAAGTGCAATATTTCTCCCCATATGTTATGAAATATATCTAACATATAAAGTAGGTATATGGTGAGGAACAAACATGGAGAACAAACACAGTATTCCCATTTCTAACTGATTTTAACTTCTTGCATTTGTCGATAGAATTTGTGAGTTATAATATTAATAAAAATAAAACGTGTGATGGAATTTGAGTTTGACAGGAAACAAATTCTGAAAATGATGGAAGCTGTTTTAATTCATACGTTCCCATTATTTAATTATTGTTAATAATTAATAGTTACAATTATGTTAATAATAATCTAAATGTAAAAACTATAATAATAATAATTTGATAATAATGATTTGTACTAGATTCATTGATTTATAATTTATGTAATATAATACATACTAATAATTAATAAATGTATTATTAATAATAACAATTACATTAATAATAATAGTAAAAATACTAATAACCCTAAAAATTATAATAATTATATTATTACTAATATTAATAATAGATTATATAAATTTCTATAAATACTATAATAATAATGATATTAATATTAATAATACTAATCTAAACAATCATCTATAGTAACTAAAATTGAACTCTTCCTACTAATTATGATATAAATAATGATAACAACAATACTAATAATAATAATGAATCAATTATATCAATTTTATATGTGTGTATTATATATTAAATTTACAATACTAATAATACTGATATCCATAATGAAAGTAATGTTTATACACAATATATATATTACAATATACATATTATAATAGTTATCTATAGAAGTCATATAAATTCATTTTAAATACACTTAATTATTTTATATATTATTTGAAAGATTTTATTTCTAATTAGTTATAGTGTATTTTTAATTTAATTAAAAATGTCCATATACATTTATATTTTTATCTACATAATTAATTACATATAATTGTTCGTGAATCATTGGGCATGGTCAAAGGTCAAAATATATCCATGTAAACTATTCTAATGTTTTCGAGACTCAACAATACAGACTTTGCTTATGGTGTCGAAATCAATATAAGATTAAGTTTAAATTTGGTCGGAAATTTCCGGGTCGTCACAGTACCTACCCGCTAAAGAAATTTCGTCCCGAAATTTGAGTGAAGTGGTCATGGGTAACAATAAAAATGTTTTCATGACGAATACTAGTTGATAAATAGAGTTTTATCATCATTGAGAATATGGGGATAACAATTCGATTACTCGAAGAGTACGAATGAAAGAATAAATGAAGGTTCAACTTAGCCAGTGATGTAGTTACGATTGATTTCCGGAATTCAAGGGATTTAAAGGAAATCTTCAAAATCTAAAAGATTTGATTCTTCGGCGAATTAAGATCTCTATCATTAAATACGGTGATCTGTCTCGATTACTCTGTCTGATATTTTCATTATAAATTAAACTTTTTCCGTTCCATTATTCTCACCATTCCTATACTTTTTTTCTTAGTTCATACATCGAAAAGATTGTGAAAATGCTACACCCCGTTCTAATCCTTGATATTTTTCTAGTTATCATTTCTGTCATCCTTCTTTTCAATCTTTCACCAGGAAAATCGGTTTACTTCTACTATTACCTGGGGGTGATACTATTCTTAATTATATTGTGTCTTTATATTGCTATTCGTATTAATATCCACAATTTGTAACTTTCGTGTTGTTATTAGGATTTATATTTTCTCTTATATTTTGGAGCTCTTTGCCTTTTTATTATCCTCCCGACCTCTAGTAAAGCGAGTAACAGTTCAGATTTCGTAAGTATGGAATTTTGGATAAATATCATGTTCTAAATAAGAAATAAGGTATTAACACAATCTGATTTGTCAAATTACCAGAATCACTGAGAATAGAACTATCAAGAATATACTTTCTTGATATGTTCAGAAGTTAAGAAGAATGAAAGGGTTATGTAACATGGTACATGATGACGTTATGATCTGTGAATCATCATGTCCCATTAGAAACTCAGCATGACTTACTGTAATATAATCACGTTGATCAAGTGTCATTATATTATACTAACTCATGCATCAGTTCCCAACATTACTTCAATAATATTCATATTTTAAGCTCGAAAGTTTACAGAATATAGAAACTAATAGTTTCTATATGATGTAACACTAATAGCACGAAGAGATTAATGATTTCAGATAAGAATAGTTATAAAAATATCTTCAGAAATATGGAGGATATTTATAATGAAAGATACGATGATATCTTGAAATTTCTAATATCGAAGGATGGTGAAGAAAATTTGTCCGCAAGAGTTTGGAGTCAGGAGCAAGGTATTCGCTAAAAATTTCAGCAGGCATTGAATCATTTGGATTCTTTGAAGTCAAACTTATTCTTTGTAATTTGTCTACGGCTTCCTTTATAGTTCCGCATAATCCGCTTTTCGGTACTAAATTTTCTATTGAATGTTCCCAACATAATGATACACAGGAATCACGAAGAGGTATATAATTTCGGACGAGAATATTTATGAAAATATCCTCAGAAATATCAAAAATATTGATGATGATATTTTGGAATTTCTAAGTTCGATGGTTGATGAGGAATATTTTCCGCAAGATTTTAACATGAGTACAGAGCAAGATATTCGTTGAAGGTTTCATCAGATCCAGAATTACCTGGATTCTTTGAATATATGGTATGGTCCTTGTATTTATCCTTGGTCTCCTTCGTGGTTAGCTCAATCCATTTTCCAGTTCCAACTTTTCTGAGCTTTTCCAACATACTATTCTTTATCATCAAACTTTCGATGATTATGGTCGTTTACAGTTGTCTATGGTTTCTGCTGCTTCATTCAGCTTTTTCAACATTCAGAGTATTGATTTGTGACTGAGTGCTTTTCAGAATTCCAGAAGGAGAGATCATAATTCTAAGAGATAAATGTCATACATATAATTGTTGATGTAGATATGCTGTGAGTTTTCAAAGTACTGATTGCTGATTCTCGGTAATTGGTATGGCAGTTCTCGTCACAAGATACGGATGAGTATATGATAGGGTTTCAATGAATAAATATAATGATTTGTCAGAGAGATTTAAGCCAAGAAGTAACGAGGTTGCTGGTATGTCTGCTGGTAATATGGTGGAATATAAAAGAATTCTCCAGTACCAAAAGGGTAATCGTATATATCAGGATTATAGTAAGGCTACTTCAAATGAAAAGTCGAAGTTGACTTGCTGGAGCTGTGACAAAATTTGCTACCTTGAAAAGGGATCGCAAAGTTATTTTTGCCAATAAATGCCAAAGGATCTGACGCGGCTACGTGTTAAAATTTTACTCAGTTGTCGAGAGTTTCTCAGATGCATAACTATATGCATAAATCTTTCCTTCCGTAGATAAAGTGCGGTTGATTCATCCTATCGATTGAGGTGTTTTCAAGAATCGTGAAAGATTTGAACGCAGATTGTAATCGTCAAGATACAAATGGGGTTTAAGATGAAATCAAGTGGCAAACTTGAAGAAATGTTTAGTTTCATATGTTTTAATCAATATTTTAATTCATTTTGATTGTCCAATTTTATTAGTCCACAGTCGATAGTCCACAATTAACAGTCCGATAATTCATATATAGATTAATATATAATATTCTAATTACTTAATATGTATCGTGACCCGTATACGTCTCAGACTCGATCACAACTCAAACTATATATATTATTGTAGAATCAACCTCAACCCTATATATATATATATATATATATATATATATATATATATATATATATATATATATATATATATATATATATATATATATATATATATATATATATATATAGAGTGTCTATGGTTATTCCAAATAATATATATATATATGCATCGATATGATATGTCAAAACCTTGTATACGTGTCCCGATATTTAAAATGCGTAAAATAAATACAGAAATTAAATGACTATAAATAAAATTGCGAGAATTAAATTGCGATAAAATAAATTGCAATAAATAAATTGCGATAATTAAATTGCGACAAATAAAATGTAATCAGTTAGCTAGGGACAATTTGTCATACCCCGTCCAAAATCTTCCTGGATGAACACAATAACATATGGTACCATCACGATGAACTGACGTCTATATGCCATGATCGACTCCATGTAATATCTTTAAAATGAGCAGATGCATAGCGGAAGATTTCTTTCATACCTGAGAATAAACATGCTTTCAAGTGTCAACCAAAAGGTTGGTGAGTTCATTAGTTTAACATAAATAATCATTTCATAATTTTAATAGACCACAAGATTTCATATTTCCATTTCTCATAAACATACGTCCCATGCATAGAGACAAAAATATCATTTATATGGATTGAACACCTGGTAACCGACATTCACAATATGCATATAGGAATATCCCCATCATTCCGGGATCCTCCATCGGACATGATATAAATTTCGAAGTACTAAAGCATCCGGTACTTTGGATGGGGCTTGTTGGGCCCGATAGATCTATCTTTAGAGTTCGCGTCAATTAGGGTGTCTGTTCCCTAATTCTTAGATTACCAGACTTAATAAAAAGGGGCATATTCGGTTTAATAATTCAACCATATAATGTAGTTTCGATTACTTGTGTCTATTTCATAAAACAGTTATAAAAACAGCGCATGTATTCTCAGTCCCAAAAATATATATATTGCAAAAGCATTTAAAAAGGGATTAATGAAACTCACACATATAAATATTGTAAAACAGTTAATAAAGCATTTGCATGTATTCTCAGCCCAAAAATGTAATGAGTAAAAAGGGAGCAAATGAAACTCACAATACGATATTTTGTAGTAAAAATATGCATTCGACGGAACTGAACAATGCAAAGTTGGCCTCGGATTCACGAACCTATATCATTTATATATATTAACACATATAGTTGTAATCGAATAAATTTATATATATATTTATTAATGAAATCATTTTACATTTTAATAACTAGTATGTTTCGTAAATGTATTCATTTTATGTACTTTAATAAATAAAAATATAGTTATATTATATGTATTAAGTATAGTTTTATATAACTAATAGTTATAATACTAACTAAAAAGTTGTTTCGTTTTATAATAATAATAGTAATAGTTGTTATGAATAAAATAATGATACTAGTATTAATAAGAATGATAATAATAATAATAATAATAATAATAATAATAATAATAATAATAATAATAATAATAATAATAATAATAATAATAATAATAGTCATAATAATAATAATAATAATAATAATAATAATAATAATAATAAGAATAATAATAAAGGCTACCTTTGTGTAATTAGCCTAAAAAAAATAAACGTCCCTGCCCAGGCTCGAACCCGCGACCTCCCGTTCACACAAACACCCTCCTAAACCATTGGACCATCTGTTTGTTTCTGTAATAACTTGCTCGCCTATATATATAACCCATACGAAACTGTTACCATTTCCTCAACATCTTTAATCATCTTTATCATCTCATTAGCATCATATAAAGTATCATCATCATCTTAACCATATCATAATCTAAATCATCATCATAATTTGTTGTCATCGTATGATATCATCATTAAAATCATCAATATCATATCATAATCAAAACATCATCATTTTGATTATCCTAATCATCTTTAATATCATTAATTACATCTTCTTCGCTTATAATTATCATCTTTATTACTATCATCCTTCATGGTTTATCGTCATCATCTCATGTATCATCTTGACTTCACGTACTAAAAATAAAAGTAGTAGTAGCTCGTTAACATGCTACAGGAGCTAGTCCAAGTGAACTCTTGGGCATTTAGAACAAGTTTTAGTTCAAGTATGTAATGGGCTTAAGGTTTGAGCTTGTATTGAAATAAGGCCCGTAATAAAAAAAAACATTTAAAATGATTCTTGGCTCATATAATTAGAAGAAGTCCAGCAGGTACTACAACATCATGAAAACTTCATCTCATCGTCATAGATACATCATCTTCCAAAACATGTGCGTATGGATGTGTTTGTAATTTCAACCCACTTACTAATTCCACTCCCACTTGTGAATTTAATATTTTAAGATCACCCTTTTATGAATTACATTACCAACTAGTTTGTCTGCCACCTTCTCAATCAATTGATTAAATTTTAGAAGTAGCCTTATAGATAGTTTATTATAATCAAACGTCTATCCATAAATAACTTTATTGTTTTGAACGAATAGGATAATAGCTATAGGATTCTCAAATGTTGCAGAACAATAGTGAATCATCTTAAAGGTGGTGAGTTGTCGACGAGTTTAAAATAGTAAAATAATAGTGGCTGAAATAATCGGGTACCAAAACAGAAGTAGCTGAGCACATTTTGGGGTTTGTAGAGCTGGATAAAATAGAAAATTATAGCGGTTGTACACGGTAGTTGATGGTATATGTACAATACGAAAACAGAAAATAAAGTATAGCAACAGGCAACGAATAATTGTAGAGTGTTGATGATTAAGTTGTTAAGCTTGAAAGGAAAAGAAAACGTGGGTACCGTAGCAAGACAGCAGCACATAATCGAGTGAGCAGGTTGATGATTGAAAATAAAAATAATTAACAGTTTTGTTGTGTTCTTGTGTGGGCTTCGATGCTTTGCAGTTTAACAAAGATGATGATGGTGATTGTTGTAATATGGTGGGTGTTGAGCTGCACAACAGAAGTGGATTAGCAGTAGTAATAGGTGGTCTGTAGTGGGGTAGGGTTTCAAGTGATGGTGGCGGTTTTGATGGTGGGTTCATGATGGTTGTTTGGGTTTAACTGTAACAGAAAAATAGGAAACAAAATGAGCATCGAGCAGTTGCAGAGGTGAAGTTGCAGTGGGGGTTTCCAGGTTAGAGAGAGAGAAGAGGAATGATGGATTCATAACTTTCTTGCATTGTATATGTATTTGTAATGTATATATAAAAATAAGAGAGAGTGATTGCATATGATGTTTGATATTCGATATTAGGAGAAAGACAGATGCTAGTAAACAATTTAGTGATGTTATTGGTTGGTATATGTCGACTATAGGGAAGAAAGAAAAGAACGAAATGCCAAAGAACTTTAATTATTGTAAGTGGTTCACCTAATTCGGTTGTATGTGTATAATATATCGAGAATACTTTTTGACATTCTAATTCCCACTAATGAAAAAGCTAATGGGGTAATCCTTTGCTAAAAGTGTCGGCCACATCAAAAAAAAAAAAAAAAAAAAAATATGATAACTCTATTTGTATGCTTAGTTTATTTATTTGAAACTTTGGTGATTGTTTTTGTGTCATTCTTTTGTCTCGGTAAAAAAAAAAATTAAATAAAAAAATAAACAATAGCCATAATGGGTGATGGTGTTTGTTGGTGATTAAAGAGGAAGATTGGGAGTGGTTTCTCATGAATCATTCCAAGTCTATACATATATAACACTAACGATATATATATTGATATATATATATAAAGTAATAATTATAATATTAAATTATAATATTATGGATCACATGGATCACAGTAGTAGTTAGTTAGTAGCCTTACTCTGCCGATACTTCAACACGGATGTTATTTCGTGCCCCGTTGATAATTAGTGGCGAATAAAAAGTACACAGATAAATTCCAAATTTTTGTGATAATTATATTTATTTATTTCAGTCATTATGGTAACAAATTCAATCATTAATTATTAAACAAAATTTTTCTCACTGTCCACTCCCGATCCCAGGTAAAATATAAAAAGTTTTAAAACATACCAAGTAGTTCCTAAATAAGTCTATGATTCATAGAACTTAGTTTCGGATCATCGTTTATTTTAAAATCATATAAGTTTGAATTTAGTCTGCTTAATATCAATCGGAACATCGAACGAGTATTACAATTATTTAATATTTATTTTTATTATACTTTATTTATATATATAGATATATTTTAAATAAATTATTATAATATCCAATTTTTATTTTGTTAGTTTTTTTTAATACAATAACATTTAATACTTCAAATTATATTTTGAATTATTATTTATATATACATACACACATATCTATTTACAATTAATTGATCGTGAATCGTCGAGAGCAGTCTAAGGGTAAATGCATATATGAACACAATTCAAAGTTTTTGAGATTTCAATATTACAGACTTTGCTTATCGTGTCGAGTTCATATTAAGATTAAGCTTAAATTTGGTCGGAATTTCCCGGGTCATCACAGTACCTACCCGTTAAAGAAATTTCGTCCCGAAATTTGAGTAAGGTGGTCATGGTTAACAATAAAAAAATTTTCATGACGTATATGAGCTGATAAATAGAGTTTTATCATCATTGAGTAATATAGCTATATCAATTCGATTTTATGGAGAGTACGAGTGAAGCTATCACAAAAGAACGAAATGAAAAAGTAAAATCTTATCATATCTTTTGACGTAGACATGATTGATCTCCGAAGTTCCAAGGATTTAGAGAAATTTTTTTTTTTTTTTTTTGAAATCTATAAGATCTGATTCTTCAGGATTTAAGGAAATTAAGATTTCTATAATTGAATGCGATCATCTGTTCTCAATTACTTTGTCTGGTATTTTCATTATAAATGAACTTCTTCCGTTCCATTACTTCTCAACTCCTCTACTCCCTTCTATTTTGAAGCTTCATTCTTTTGTTTCCTTTTCTTGACTTTAAGTAAGGCGATTAAGACGTCCCGAATTTTTAGTTATGAAGTTACAAATTATCCTAATATACTACGCAGAAAAGAGAGTTAATAGCATGATTTGATTTGTCAAATTACCAGAATCACTGGGAATTGAACTATCAAGAATATATTTTCTTGATATGTTTAGGAGTCAAGCAGAATGAAAGAGTTATGTAACATGACACATGATGATGATATGATCTACTGTGAACCATCATCACGTTTCATTAGAAACTCAGCATGACTTACTGGAATATAATCACGTTGGCCAAGCGTAATTATATTATACTAACCCATGCTTCAATTTCCTACACTTCTCCAGAATTCATTCATAATTTATACTTAGGTTTTACAGAATTTTCCAATATAATGTAATACAGATAGCACGAAGAGGTATATAATTTCGGACGAAAATATTTATGAAATATCTTCAGAAATATCGAAGATATTTATGATGATATTTTGGAATTTCTAAGTTCAAAAGTTGACGAAGAAAAGTTTTTCGCAAGATTTTAACATGAGTACAGAGCAAGATATTCTCTAAAGATTTCATCGAATACAGAATTTCCTGGATTCTTTGAATATAGGGTTTGGTCTTTGTATTTGTTCTTGGTCTCCTTCATGGTTAGCTCAATCCGTTTTTCAGTACCAAATTTTCTATCGAGCGTTCCCAACACTCCATTCTTTATCATCAAACTCTTGGCCATTTAGGCCATCTACAATTTTACTGTTTCGTCTGCATTTAATGCAGCCATATCTGAATTGTCGGTTATCATTCCGAGGTGTTTTCAAGAGAATTGTGTTTTTAAATGATTAAACGCTGATGGTAGTATGGTGGAATATAAAAGGTTCCCTGGTAACAATAAAAGAGTACGCATATAAATCAAGGTTATAATAAGGTTGTTTTGAATGAAAAAAAAATCGAAGTTGTCTTGCTGGAGCTGTGACAAAATTGACTAATTTGGAAAGAGATTGCAAAGTTATTCTCGATAATAATAACGCTAATGAAATTAGCACAGCTACGCGTTAAACGTTTACTCAGTTTCCGAGAGTTTTTTTTTTTTTTTTTTTTTTTTTTTTTTTTTTTGGTGCATAACTATACGCATCAATCTTTCTTTCTGTAGATGAAGTATGGTTGGTTCATCCTCTTGAATGAGGTGTTTTCAAGAATCATGAAAGGTTTGAACACAGATTGTAATCGTCAAGATATAAATGAGGTTTAAGATGAAGTCAAGTGGCAAACTTGAAGAAGTGTTTAGTTTCATATGTTATAATCAATATTTTAATTCATTTTAATTATCCAATATTATTAGTCCACAGTCGATAGTCCACAGTTGACAATCCAATAATTCATCTATAGTTTAATATATAATATTCGAATTAATACGTATCGTGACCTGTGTACATGTCTCAGACTCGATCACAACTCAAACTATATATATTATTGTAGAATCAACCTCAACCTTGTATAGAGAACTCGATTATTACCGCATATAGAGTGTCTATGGTTATTCCAAATAATATATATAGATGCGTCGATTTGATATGTCAAAACCTTGTATACGTGTCCCGATATTTAAAGTGCGTAAAATAAATATAGAATTTAAATGACAATAAATAAAATTACGAGAATATAAATTGCGATAAATAAATTGCGATAATTAAATTGCGATAAATAACATGTAATACGGAATTAACAGTTAGCTAGGAACAGTTAGCTAGGATTTTGTTGGCGTGGATTCTTAACAAAATTCCTCATAATTAAATTGTCTGTTTCTACCAAATTTTATTTTGTCCAATGTTTTCTTCATTATGCCACTTGTTATATTCTGATAGGTCAAAATCCAAATATGAAATTGGATGAATATGGTTAATTCTGTGGTGAACGGATTTTGTATATCGGTGGATGTAAGTAGGATAGTGAATGATTGTTGAATCAGATTCGCAGAAGGTACCGTGTAACTTATTAATGTGAAGTCTTAGATATTCCTCGGGTATTACCTACCCGTTAAAATATTTTCACCATTAACAGTTTGTACAAAAGAATTTTTTTATTACAATCTTTATGAAAATAAAGTTACATATATATTTTCTTCAGATGTAATCATAGATTTAATGAGTTAATGTGATATTAATCTCATTTAATTTGTCGTTAGAACAAGAATATATATAATCTCTAAAACATTAGAGATTACATAATCGCAATGCCGAACGAAGATAATTGATGTAGAACGATGATTATACTTGAGGTACATAATGAGATGTTGAGGCATAGATTGTTGATGGTACTGGTGCTGTTATTGATGGTACTGTTGGTGCCGGTGATGGTGCTGAAGCTGGTACGTTTTGCACCATATTTTTCAAGGCTACAACTCAGGTGTGTAGTTCGTTGACTTATTACTACGGGATGATTGTCGGTAAGAACGAGCGAATGAATAAGGTTTAGAATTTGAGTTATGATATAGTCGTGGTGAGATATTCGGGAAATGATGGTGAAAATGGTGTTTCGGACTGGTTCGCCGGTAAGTGCGTCAGGTTCTTTGCCAATAGGTGAATTCGGTTGGTGGAAGGGATCGCCTTCTTCGCGTCTCCATTGATTAGTTCGACTACGAACCCATTAGATGAATTGGTTGATTCATTCTGGTGACGCTGCTTTTGGAGCTTAGGTGAACATCCATGTCGGAATAGCTGTCGAAATAGCTGTCGGAATAACTATCGAAATCTGAGGGACTCAAACTGGTTGAAGGATTCATCTCGTACGATCAGATGAAAGGATGTAGATTAGTACCCTGCAATACATAATTTACATATGCATATATAATACTAAAATCCCATAAGTTACGGAGGAATCTATGGAGGCTGTCAAGCAAAGTCTACAGTAGCAGATACGCTATGATATGAATTTTGTCTATACACTATTCATGCAGTCAATGCAATAAAACGTGTCTAGACTAAGAATGATAAGCAGGTAATTTTCGACACTAAATGATAAGCAAAACTTTTGACATGCAGACACGGTCGAAGTCCAGACTCACTAATGCATCTAAACAACTATCAATTAGACACACTAATGCAAGACCTGGTTCGCTAAGACCACCGCTCTGATACCACATGTCATACCCCGTCCAAAATCTTCCTGGATGAACACAATAACATATGGTACCATCACGATGAACTGACGTCTATATGCCATGATCGACTCCATGTAATATCTTTAAAATGAGCAGATGCATAGCGGAAGATTTCTTTCATACCTGAGAATAAACATGCTTTCAAGTGTCAACCAAAAGGTTGGTGAGTTCATTAGTTTAACATAAATAATCATTTCATAATTTTAATAGACCACAAGATTTCATATTTCCATTTCTCATAAACATACGTCCCATGCATAGAGACAAAAATATCATTTATATGGATTGAACACCTGGTAACCGACATTCACAATATGCATATAGGAATATCCCCATCATTCCGGGATCCTCCATCGGACATGATATAAATTTCGAAGTACTAAAGCATCCGGTACTTTGGATGGGGCTTGTTGGGCCCGATAGATCTATCTTTAGAGTTCGCGTCAATTAGGGTGTCTGTTCCCTAATTCTTAGATTACCAGACTTAATAAAAAGGGGCATATTCGGTTTAATAATTCAACCATATAATGTAGTTTCGATTACTTGTGTCTATTTCATAAAACAGTTATAAAAACAGCGCATGTATTCTCAGTCCCAAAAATATATATATTGCAAAAGCATTTAAAAAGGGATTAATGAAACTCACACATATAAATATTGTAAAACAGTTAATAAAGCATTTGCATGTATTCTCAGCCCAAAAATGTAATGAGTAAAAAGGGAGCAAATGAAACTCACAATACGATATTTTGTAGTAAAAATATGCATTCGACGGAACTGAACAATGCAAAGTTGGCCTCGGATTCACGAACCTATATCATTTATATATATTAACACATATAGTTGTAATCGAATAAATTTATATATATATTTATTAATGAAATCATTTTACATTTTAATAACTAGTATGTTTCGTAAATGTATTCATTTTATGTACTTTAATAAATAAAAATATAGTTATATTATATGTATTAAGTATAGTTTTATATAACTAATAGTTATAATACTAACTAAAAAGTTGTTTCGTTTTATAATAATAATAGTAATAGTTGTTATGAATAAAATAATGATACTAGTATTAATAAGAATGATAATAATAATAATAATAATAATAATAATAATAATAATAATAATAATAATAATAATAATAATAATAATAATAATAATAATAATAATAATAATAATAGTCATAATAATAATAATAATAATAATAAGAATAATAATAAAGGCTACCTTTGTGTAATTAGCCAAAAAAAAATAAACGTCCCTGCCCAGGCTCGAACCCGCGACCTCCCGTTCACACAAACACCCTCCTAAACCATTGGACCATCTGTTTGTTTCTGTAATAACTTGCTCGCCTATATATATAACCCATACGAAACTGTTACCATTTCCTCAACATCTTTAATCATCTTTATCATCTCATTAGCATCATATAAAGTATCATCATCATCTTAACCATATCATAATCTAAATCATCATCATAATTTGTTGTCATCGTATGATATCATCATTAAAATCATCAATATCATATCATAATCAAAACATCATCATTTTGATTATCCTAATCATCTTTAATATCATTAATTACATCTTCTTCGCTTATAATTATCATCTTTATTACTATCATCCTTCATGGTTTATCGTCATCATCTCATGTATCATCTTGACTTCACGTACTAAAAATAAAAGTAGTAGTAGCTCGTTAACATGCTACAGGAGCTAGTCCAAGTGAACTCTTGGGCATTTAGAACAAGTTTTAGTTCAAGTATGTAATGGGCTTAAGGTTTGAGCTTGTATTGAAATAAGGCCCGTAATAAAAAAAAACATTTAAAATGATTCTTGGCTCATATAATTAGAAGAAGTCTAGCAGGTACTACAACATCATGAAAACTTCATCTCATCGTCATAGATACATCATCTTCCAAAACATGTGCGTATGGATGTGTTTGTAATTTCAACCCACTTACTAATTCCACTCCCACTTGTGAATTTAATATTTTAAGATCACCCTTTTATGAATTACATTACCAACTAGTTTGTCTGCCACCTTCTCAATCAATTGATTAAATTTTAGAAGTAGCCTTATAGATAGTTTATTATAATCAAACGTCTATCCATAAATAACTTTATTGTTTTGAACGAATAGGATAATAGCTATAGGATTCTCAAATGTTGCAGAACAATAGTGAATCATCTTAAAGGTGGTGAGTTGTCGACGAGTTTAAAATAGTAAAATAATAGTGGCTGAAATAATCGGGTACCAAAACAGAAGTAGCTGAGCACATTTTGGGGTTTGTAGAGCTGGATAAAATAGAAAATTATAGCGGTTGTACACGGTAGTTGATGGTATATGTACAATACGAAAACAGAAAATAAAGTATAGCAACAGGCAACGAATAATTGTAGAGTGTTGATGATTAAGTTGTTAAGCTTGAAAGGAAAAGAAAACGTGGGTACCGTAGCAAGACAGCAGCACATAATCGAGTGAGCAGGTTGATGATTGAAAATAAAAATAATTAACAGTTTTGTTGTGTTCTTGTGTGGGCTTCGATGCTTTGCAGTTTAACAAAGATGATGATGGTGATTGTTGTAATATGGTGGGTGTTGAGCTGCACAACAGAAGTGGATTAGCAGTAGTAATAGGTGGTCTGTAGTGGGGTAGGGTTTCAAGTGATGGTGGCGGTTTTGATGGTGGGTTCATGATGGTTGTTTGGGTTTAACTGTAACAGAAAAATAGGAAACAAAATGAGCATCGAGCAGTTGCAGAGGTGAAGTTGCAGTGGGGGTTTCCAGGTTAGAGAGAGAGAAGAGGAATGATGGATTCATAACTTTCTTGCATTGTATATGTATTTGTAATGTATATATAAAAATAAGAGAGAGTGATTGCATATGATGTTTGATATTCGATATTAGGAGAAAGACAGATGCTAGTAAACAATTTAGTGATGTTATTGGTTGGTATATGTCGACTATAGGGAAGAAAGAAAAGAACGAAATGCCAAAGAACTTTAATTATTGTAAGTGGTTCACCTAATTCGGTTGTATGTGTATAATATATCGAGAATACTTTTTGACATTCTAATTCCCACTAATGAAAAAGCTAATGGGGTAATCCTTTGCTAAAAGTGTCGGCCACATCAAAAAAAAAAAAAAAAAAAAAAATATGATAACTCTATTTGTATGCTTAGTTTATTTATTTGAAACTTTGGTGATTGTTTTTGTGTCATTCTTTTGTCTCGGTAAAAAAAAAAATTAAATAAAAAAATAAACAATAGCCATAATGGGTGATGGTGTTTGTTGGTGATTAAAGAGGAAGATTGGGAGTGGTTTCTCATGAATCATTCCAAGTCTATACATATATAACACTAACGATATATATATTGATATATATATATAAAGTAATAATTATAATATTAAATTATAATATTATGGATCACATGGATCACAGTAGTAGTTAGTTAGTAGCCTTACTCTGCCGATACTTCAACACGGATGTTATTTCGTGCCCCGTTGATAATTAGTGGCGAATAAAAAGTACACAGATAAATTCCAAATTTTTGTGATAATTATATTTATTTATTTCAGTCATTATGGTAACAAATTCAATCATTAATTATTAAACAAAATTTTTCTCACTGTCCACTCCCGATCCCAGGTAAAATATAAAAAGTTTTAAAACATACCAAGTAGTTCCTAAATAAGTCTATGATTCATAGAACTTAGTTTCGGATCATCGTTTATTTTAAAATCATATAAGTTTGAATTTAGTCTGCTTAATATCAATCGGAACATCGAACGAGT
The DNA here is from genome assembly GCF_046630445.1 of Rutidosis leptorrhynchoides. Taxonomy (NCBI): domain Eukaryota; kingdom Viridiplantae; phylum Streptophyta; class Magnoliopsida; order Asterales; family Asteraceae; genus Rutidosis; species Rutidosis leptorrhynchoides. The sequence goes on along the minus strand of NC_092333.1, from coordinate 34,719,993 downwards.
ATTACAATTATTTAATATTTATTTTTATTATACTTTATTTATATATATAGATATATTTTAAATAAATTATTATAATATCCAATTTTTATTTTGTTAGTTTTTTTTAATACAATAACATTTAATACTTCAAATTATATTTTGAATTATTATTTATATATACATACACACATATCTATTTACAATTAATTGATCGTGAATCGTCGAGAGCAGTCTAAGGGTAAATGCATATATGAACACAATTCAAAGTTTTTGAGATTTCAATATTACAGACTTTGCTTATCGTGTCGAGTTCATATTAAGATTAAGCTTAAATTTGGTCGGAATTTCCCGGGTCATCACACAATTAGCTAGGAAAAGTTAGCGTGGATTCTTAACAAAATTTCTCATAGTTAATTTGTCTGTTTCTAACAAATTTTATTTTACCATATGTGTTCTTCATTATGCCACTTGTTGGATTCCGATAGGTCAAAATTCGAAAATGAAATTGAATAAAAGTGGTTATTCTGCGGTGAACGGATACGTGTATCGGTGGTTGTAAGTAGGATAGTAAATGACTGTTGAATCAGATTCGAAGAATGTACAGTTTAACTTATTAATGTGAAATCTAAATATTCCTCGGGTATTACCTACCCGTTAAAATATTTTCACCATTAACAGTTTGTACGAAAGAATTTTTAATTACAATCTTTATGAAAATATACTTACATATATATTCTCTTAAGATGTAATCATGGATTTAATGAATTAATATGATATTAATCTCATTTGATTTACTGTTTGAACAAGAATATAAAATCTCTAAAACATTAGAGATTACATAATCGCTATGTCGAACGAAGATAATTGATGTAGAACGGTATGTAGTATGATGATTATAATCGAGGTACAGAATGAGATGTTGAAGCGTGTGTTGTTGATGGTACGGGTGTTGTTACTGATGGTACTTTTGGTGCCGGTGATGTTGCTGAAGCTGGTATATTTTGCACCATATTTTACAAGGCTACAACTCGGGCGCAAAGCTCGTTGACTTCTTCTATTATACCAGGATGATTGTCGGTTCAGACGAGCGGATGAATGAGGTTTAGATTCTGAGATAGTATATAATCGTAACGAGATACTCTGGAAATGAGAGAGAAAATGGTGTCTCGAACAGGTTCGCCGGTAAACACTTCAGGTTCATTGTCAAGAGGTGAACTCGGTTGGTGAAAAGGATCGCCTTCTTCGTGTCTCCATTGATTAAGTCGACTACGAACTAATCAGATGAATTGGGGATGGATGATTGGTTGATTTATTCTGGTGACACTGCTTTCGGAACTTAGGTGAAACTCCATATCGGAATAGCTGTCAGAATTTAAGGAATTTGAACTAGTTGCGAGTTCCGTCTTGTACGGTTAGATAAAGGATTTTCGGTATGGGATGATTTTTGGATATCGAATGATATTCTAATTGTATAGAATACCTAAATATAGTACAGAAGATCCCGTAGATTACGGAGGAAATCAAGGGAACGTGTCAGATAAAGTCTACAGTAATAGATACGCTAAGATATGAATTCTGTCTATACACAATTCATGCAGTCAATGCAGTAAAATGTGTCTAGACTAAGAATAATGAGCAGGTAATTTCCTAAGGATGATAAGCAGATGATTTCCGACAAAAACAATAAGCAAAACTTTTGACATGCAGACACGGTCGAAGTCCAGACTCACTAATGCATCCTAACGACTATCAGTTAGACATACTAATGCAAGACCTGGTTCGCTAAGACCACCGCTCTGATACCAACTGTGAATACAGTGGGGACAATCACCGTCCCACCCAGTGCCTTCCCATCTAACCGCCTGGTGACCACTGAGTGTACCTCAGATACTGATTTTAGGGCCTGCCTCTCGGCTATTGCCAACCCTCGTAAGGGATCGCAAGGAGTAAGAGCCAATGCTTCGTCACAAGTAACACTGTGAGAACCTCCTTTACGACTAACCCACCACACATGGACGCGGTTATACCAGCTCTGATACCAACTGTGAAGACCCGTCCTAATCCATCCGGACGAAGTCCATATCGATTATAAACGATTCACAACAGTTGATTACATCGCGAGGTACTTGACCTCTATATGATACACTTTACAAACATTGCATTCAATTTTAAAAGACATTCTTTCTTTACAACGAAAATTGACAGCATGCATACCATTTCAGAATATATCCAACTATAATTGACTTAATAATAATCTTGATGAACACGACGACTTGAATGCAACGTCTTTTGAAATATGCCATGAATGACTCCAAGTAATGTTTCTAAAATGAGCAAATGCACAGCGGAAGATTTCTTTCATACCTGAGAATAAACATGCTTTCAAGTGTCAACCAAAAGGTTGGAGAGTTCATTAGTTTAACATAAATAATCATTTCTATCATTTTAATAGACCACAAGATTTTCATTTTTAGTTCTCATAAATGTACGTCCCATGCATAGAGACAAAAAATAATCATTCATATGGATTGAACACCTGGTAACCGACATTCACAATATGCATATAAGAATATCCCCATCATTCCGGGATCCTCCTTCGGACATGATATAAATTTCGAAGTACTAAAGCATCCGGTACTTTGGATGGGGCTTGTTGGGCCCGATAGATCAATCTTTAGAGTTCGCGTCAATTAGGGTGTCTGTTCCCTAATTCTTAGATTACCAGACTTAATAAAAAGGGGCATATTCGATTTCGATAATTCAACCATAGAATGTAGTTTCACGTACTTGTGTCTATTTCGTAAAACAGTTATAAAAATAGCGCATGTATTCTCAGTCCCAAAAATATATATTGCCAAAGCATTTAAAAAGGGAGCAAATGAAACTCACACATATAAATATTGTAAAACAGTTAATAAAGCATTTGCATGTATTCTCAACCCAAAAATGTAAAGAGTAAAAAGGGCAAATGAAACTCACAATACGATATTTGGTAGTAAAAATATGCATACGACGGAACTGAACAATGCAGAGTTGGCCTCGGATTCACGAACCTATATCATTTGTATATATATTAACACATAAAATGGTAATTGAATAAATTTATATATTATTAGAGATTTAATTGTTATTTTAATTAAGTTTTTGATTAATAACCTTATTAATTATATTTATTAATATTTATTATAAAAGTATTAATATAGTTATGTTATGTGTAGTAAATATAGTTTTATATAACTAATAGTTATTTGATAAAATAATATTGATAATAATAATAAAAATTGTTTTATTTTATAATAATAATAATAATAATAGTTATTATGATAATAATATTGATAATATAAATATAATAATATTAATGTCAAAATAATAATAATGATAGTAATAATAATTTTGATAAAAAAGGTAATTTCTCTAATAAGAGTAAAAATGGTACTTTTAATACAAATGATAGTTTTTATAGAAATGATGTTAATAATATTAATGATATTATTAATAAAAATTTTAATAATACTAATAATAATAATAATAATAATAACAACAACAACAATAATAATAATAATAATAATAATAATAATAATAATAATAATAATAATAATAATAATAATAATAATAATAATAATAATAATAATAATAAAAATCTACCTTTAAGGCAAGTTTAAAAGAAAATAAATGCCATAGCCCAAGATCGAACCCAAAACCTCTCGTCCACTAACCATACACCCAACCATTCCTCTATTTAAACGTTTCTGATTTATGTTACAGAACGAATTTATTTAACCCAATAAATTCCTGTTTCCTCTCTATCATGTATCAGGTAATCGCGTTTCAATATCAAGTACACCATCTTGGATTGGGTTTGAGCATAGTAGCGGGCCAATTGTCAGCCCATTTTGTAAATTCATTTAAACATAAACGACCCAACTCATATCAATGTATAATACGGATTCGTGAGTTATTTAGATTAGGGTAACGAGAATAGATGCAACAGATGGTCTTCTCTCCTCGTCACTCATCATCAATCTCATCATATAACATTATCGAATTCAATATCATACCCTTCATCACCCCCGCTATCATCATATTTACCATTATCATCACCTATCTATCTTCATCCTAACAACATCATCATCTATCATACTATCATTATCACGAAATCATTATTTCATGTATTATCAAAATAATCCTCATCATCATAATCCTATGATCACGTCTACCATCCTAACCATCACCATTATCATGAATCAACACAATCATCGTCATTTACGTTCGTTTCATTTGATTAGTATAATATTTATTGAAGTCCTATCTAAAATCCAAATTCTAAGATAACCCACTGGATTATGCTCAGCCCACTTAAATAAATTAATTGGCTCAGGATAAAAAAAAATGTTATGGTGTCTAGATAAACACGAAACAGAAGTGGACAACCCAACATGTTTTTAATATAGATTGAACGATGGATTAGAGTTGTGGGGTTCGTCTGATAGTGGGAATTCAAACACGCCATTTTCTACATCATCAGCATATGCCACAAAGTTACTTTTAAAAATAAAGGAACGCCTTTAACTTAAATATGTCGGCCACTTAACCACATATGTTTCATTATATATTAATAGGAATGAAAGCACTGCAGTATTTGTCATCGTGAATCAAGAATATAATAGGTCTGCAAACAGAAGGAATAAAACTCAAGGATTTCGGACTGCAGAAAGAAAAAAAAATTAATGAGGATGGTTTGATTGATGCTTTACAGCTGCTACAGCAGCCTATTGTGCGGTGATTGTGGTGGTAAACAACTGCAATAAAAAGGAACGAAAACAATAAAGAAAGTGGTGTCTGCAAGTTATTTCATACCCGTTTGACCCGAAAAGAATCTCAGGTGCGTGTATCATCAAACGAAAGTGGTGATGGTGAGTTGGTTGCTTATGACAGAAAATGAGAGGGAAAGAAAGAAAACAAAATATAGAAACAGGAGCTGTTGTAGGTGACAGTTTGAATGGGTGAAGGATGATGTTAGTGGTGGCTCGTTGGTCGAAACAAGTGAGGTGATAGTTGTCCTTATTTGTAATGGTGAAGTGCAATATTTCTCCCCATATGTTATGAAATATATCTAACATATAAAATAGGTATATGGTGAGGAACAAACATGGAGAACAAACACAGTATTCCCATTTCTAACTGATTTTAACTTCTTGCATTTGTCGATAGAATTTGTGAGTTATAATATTAATAAAAATAAAACGTGTGATGGAATTTGAGTTTGACAGGAAACAAATTCTGAAAATGATGGAAGCTGTTTTAATTCATACGTTCCCATTATTTAATTATTGTTAATAATTAATAGTTACAATTATGTTAATAATAATCTAAATCTAAAAACTATAATAATAATAATTTTATAATAATGATTTGTACTAGATTCATTGATTTATAATTTATGTAATATAATACATACTAATAATTAATAAATGTATTATTAATAATAACAATTACATTAATAATAAATAGTAAAAATATTAATAACCCTAAAAATTATAATAATTATATTATTACTAATATTAATAATAGATTATATAAATTTCTATAAATACTATAATAATAATGATATTAATACTAATAATACTAATCTACACAATCATCTATAGTAACTAAAATTGAACTCTTCCTACTAATTACGATATAAATAATGATAACAACAATACTAATAATAATAATGAATCAATTATATCAATTTTATATTTGTGTATTATATATTAAATTTATAATACTAATAATACTGATATCCATAATGAAAGTAATGTTTATACACAATATATATATTACAATATACATATTATAATAGTTATCTATAGAAGTCATATAAATTCATTTTAAATACACTTAATTATTTTATATATTATTTGAAAGATTTTATTTCTAATTAGTTATAGTGTATTTTTTACTTAAGTAAAAATGTCCATATACATTTATATTTTTCTCTACATAATTAATTACATATAATTGTTCGTGAATCATTGGGCATGGTCAAAGGTCAAAATATATCCATGTAAACTATTCTAATGTTTTCGAGACTCAACAATAATGACTTTGCTTATGGTGTCGAAATCAATATAAGATTAAGTTTAAATTTGGTCGAAAATTTCCGGGTCATCACATTAATAGTGTATCCCTGACTAGTGCTCAAATATATAGGATTATGCATGCTTGTATGCTTAATATTGTCGTTAGATAGTTTATGATGAATCATGAATTTAATACATATGCTACTGAGATAAGGTATATGATATGCATGTCGTTGGAAAGCTGGCAAAAAATTAAGAACTTTTCATTTAGAACTCGTGTGATTTCGATGAACGGATTAAAAGATATAGCCAACTGAATGTTAGTATTAATATTAAAAATGATTATTATTATTATTATTACTATTGTCGTTATTATCGTCGTTATTATTATTATTATTATTTAATAATAATTATTATTATTATTATCGTTATCGTTATCAATATTATTATTATTATTATTAAAATAATTATTAGTATTATCATTTGTATTATTATAATTAGTACCATTATCATAAAAAAACCGATATTAGTATCAACTAATTATTATGATTAATATTTTTATCATTATTATGAATGCGATATAAAAGAGAACTAAAAGCTATTAAACAAATCGATTAGAAAATAATGAGTATGAGTATCATGATGAAATTAAAATATTGTAAGATATTGATTTAAGAGAAAAATATCGTTTTCATTATTTTTATTGTTATTATTAAAAGTATTATTTATATTAAAACTATCATTTTTACTAAAATTATCATTTTTAATAGAAATATTATTGTTATTATAAAATATCATTATTATTATCATTTTAGTATTATTATTATTAAAAATTATCATTTTATAATTAAAATCATCATTAGTAAATAAATATTGTTATTACTATTATTAGTAAAATAATAATAATTATTATTATTTCAAAATAATACAACTTTTATTCATTATTATTATTATCTATAATATTTAAATATGTGATACAAATATATTTTCATCACACGTAATATAATTACATTAATAATACATATCACTATATTTTTATGAAATCAAGTAAACTTTATAAATTTTATTACTTAAGATATATAAAAGTATATCTTTATCATATATATATATATATATATATATATATATATATATATATATATATATATATATATATATATATATATATATATATATATATATATATATATATATATATATATATTAATATAAATTTTTATTAATAAATGACTTTTATTATTTACTTTAATAAAATCTGATAAATATATTTAAATATATATAAAACGACTATATTTAAGTTATATAATAAACACGTATAAATTTTGGAAATGATTTTTAGTCAGATTGACTTTTGTTGACTTTTGCATGATAATCTCGAGCATTAGGATTGTGATATACTATGACCTGCCCTAAATTGTTAGACAGATATTGACCAACCTATAAATATATATAATTAATATAGGTTCGTGAATTCGAGGCCAACCTTGCACTTGTTCAATGCCGTCATATGTATTTTTACTAAGAAATACAGTATTGTGAGTTTCATTTGCTCCCTTTTTAAATGTTTTTGCAATATATATTTTTGGGACTGAGAATACATGTGCTGCTTTTATAAATTTTTTACGAAATAGACACAAGTAATCGAAATTACATTCTATGGTTGGATTATCGAGTCGAATATCACCCTTTTTAGTCTGGTAATCTAAGAATTAGGGAACAGAAACCCTAATTGACGTGAATCCTAAAGATAGATCTATTGGGCCTAACAAACCTCATCCGGGTTACGGATGCTTTAGTACTTCGATTTTATCATGTCCGATGAGAGTCCCGAAATTATGGGGATATTCTAGACGCGTTTTGTTAATGTCAATTACCAGGTGTTCACCATATGAATAATTTTTATCTCTATGCAGTTTGTGCGAAATGCCTGATATGAGATGTATATTGAAACGAAAAATGAAAATCTTTTGGTCTATTAAAATTATGGAAATGATTGATTATGATAAACTAATGAACTCACTAACCTTTTAGTTGACACTTTAAAGCATGTTTATTCTCAGGTATTAAAGAAATCTTCCGCTGTGCAGTTACTCATTTTAAGGATATTACTTGGAGTCATTTATGGCATATTTTAAAAGACGTTGCATTCAAGTCATTGAGTTCAATAAAGATTATTATTAAATAAATGACAGATTAGGTCATTTATAGTTTGGATATTATGAAATGGTATGCATGCCTATCATCTTTCGATGAAATAAAAGTTTGTCTTTTAAAAACGATTGCAATGTTTGTAAAATGTATCATATAGAGGTCAAATACCTCGCAATGTAATCATATGTTATTGTATTCGTCCTTATGGATTAGGACGGGTCGTCTCACAGCCCTTGAACTTCCCTTTGGTGAAAGTGAGATATTGGAGGCGGTCAAAGAATGTGGAAGCACAAAAGCATCGGGGCCAGATGGATTTAATATGTGCTTTTATAAAAAATGTTGGGACATTATCAAAAAATGATCTCGTGGAAGCAATTAACTCGTTTTGGGCTAGTGGAGAAATTTCTAAAGGGTGCAATGCTTCATTTATTACCCTTGTCCCAAAGAAATCAGACCCGATGTCGCTAAACGATTATCGCCCGATTAGTTTGATTGGGAGTTATTATAAAGTCCTCGCTAAACTACTATCGAATTGACTCAGAAAAGTAGTTCCTAAACTTGTTGGTGACGAGCAGAGCGCGTTCATAAAGGGCAGGAATATTTTAGACGGGGCATTGGTTACAAATGAGACTCTGGATTTTTTAAAACATAAGCGTACCAAAAGCCTCATTTTTAAGGTGGACTTCAAGAAAGCATTCGACTACTTAAGTTGGGAGTTTTTGTTGGAAGTTATGGCTTTCATGGGGTTCGGGACAAAATGGCGACATTGGATATTATATTGCCTCAAGTCGGCTTATATATCCATACTTGTAAACGGCTCCCCGACTAGTGAGTTTAACTTGCAAAAAGGGGTGAGGCAAGGCGACCCTCTTTCGCCTTTTTTATTTATTCTTGCGGCGGAAGGATTAAATGCCTTAGCTAAAGCCGCGGTGAGGCATATCTTGTTCTCCAGTGTGGAAGTTGGGGCCAATAAAATATGCATTTCTCACTTACAATATGCGGACGATACAATCTTCTTCGGTAGTTGGAGTGAGAGTAATATTCGGAATCTCATGATGTTACTTAAATGTTTTGAGCATACGTCAGGTCTTAAAGTCAACTACCGCAAAAGTAACTTCATTGGGGTAGGTATGTCTAATGTTGAAGTGGAAGTCATGGCTTCTAAATTCGGGTGTAATGTGGGGTCGCTACCTTTTATTTATCTTGGTCTTCCAATAGGTGCAAACATAAAGAAACTTGATTCTTGGAAGCCCGTGATTACTAAATTCGAGAAGAGACTTTCGGATTGGAAGGCACGTTCGTTGTCATTTGGTGGTCGCTTGACACTTGTTAAGTCGGTTCTAAATAGCCTCCCGTTGTATTACTTTTCGTTTTTCCGTGTTCCGCCTTGTGTGCTTAAAAAGCTTGAGAGTGTAAGACGTTCCTTTTTTTTTTGGTGGGTCGGGAAGTGAGTCTAAAATTGCTTGGGTTAAATGGGATGAGGTCCTCTTGCCTCATGGGGAGGGTGGGTTAAATTTGGGATCTTTGAAAAGCAAAAACTTAGCTTTGATCGGCAAGTGGTGTTGGAGGTTCAAAACCGAAACCGTCTCCTTGTGGGTCAAAGTAATCTCGAGTATCTATGGACCTTCGGGTTGTCTTGATTTTAATAATAACATTCTTTTGAATTCATGTACAACGTGGGCAAATATTGTTAAAGCAGGGATACGCATAGACTCGTTCGATCTCTCTTTCAGGAACTCTTTTTCGAGAAAAATAGGCAATGGAGCTGCGACGTCGTTCTGGAACGAAACATGGACAGGTTCTGAACCTTTGAAAAACAGATTCAAAAGGTTGGTGCGGTTAGAGACAAACGCGGATGCAACGGTTAGCGATAGAGTGGGCTGGGACGGTTCGAAAAGCTGTGGGAATTGGAGCTGGTCGAGGTCCCCCTCGGGACGTGGTCTAGGCGAACTGAACGATTTAAACTTGCTGTTATCTTCGGTCATAATCAAGCCTACTGAATCTGATTCATGGTGGTGGCAAATGGCCAACAAAGGGGTGTTCACGGTCAAGAGATTAACTTCCATAATTGATTCAAAGCTGCTATCGATTGGGCCTAATAAAATTGAGACATTGAGTAATAGTTTGATACCAAAGAAAATAGGAATATTTACTTGGAGAGCAAGGAAGAAATGTCTACCAACTTTAACGGAGTTAGACAAACGGGGTATCGACTTACATTCCGTCCGCTGCCCTCTTTGCGACGATGATGTGGAGTCGGTAGATCACGCGCCTATTTTTTGCAAGCATGCTTTCGAGGTTTGGAATAAAGTTTTCGATTGGTGGGGTCTTAATATGTTCTCATCGCTTAGTATCAATGAATTATTTGTCGGGAACTCGAGTACTTCAATGTCGACTTTGGACTCCAAAATTTGGCAAGTGGTTATTTGGTCGAGCGAATTCCTCATATGGAGTAATAGAAATCAAAAGGTCTTCAAGAATAAGTGCTGGAATTCGCCCGTTGCGTTATGTGAAATCCAAGTCAAGTCCTTCGAGTGGATCGCTAAAAGATGCAAATCGACGACATTGGATTGGCAAGAATGGCTACACAACCCGCATGTTTATCTTCATTGTTAACTTAACCTCTTGTTAGTTTAGCATTTGCGAATCTCATGTATGTTGTTAGCATTTCGTGTATGACTGCACATGGTTGCACTGTTGTATAATTCTTGAGTTTTAATAATAATCTATATATGCTTTTCAAAAATAATATAATAATAATAATAATAATAATAATAATAATAATAATAATAAAGAAATTGGCAGATGTTTATTTCACAAAGGTTACCGCTTCTGCAGAATCCACTTTTTCGTTATCTCCCCGACAATCGGCCTTATGGAAATCGCAGCAGGGTGATCACACCTCTGCTTGGCTAAGGGCAGTCCCTATTTTGGGGTTGGGTCAGACGATGAACGCAAAGACTTACCGATGTGTGTTGTGCTACCGGTTGGGTGTTCCATTGTTCTCTATCTCGACGGCATGCTCTGCCTGTTCAAGGGTTTTTACTGGGGATATTTTCGGGGATCACGCGGTGTCTTGTGCTGGTATGGTGGGTATTAAGCATCGACATAATGTTGTTCGGGATTCCCTTGTTGATGTTTGTTATCGATCTGGGATTTCAGCGAGAAAGGAGGTTGACATTGGGTTGTCTGGAGGGAACGACAGGGCCCTCAGACCTGCAGATGTGTTACTTTATTCCTGGAATTGTGGTCGCGATGTTTGTGTTGACTTGACAGGGTCTTCTCCTTTGACACAGTCTGGGCTTTCTGACTTTGTCCCTGGACGTGCTGTGGTTGATGCGGCTCGTCGGAAGCGGGTCAAGTACGAATCTAGCTGTCAGATGATTGGTTATGGTTTCATTCCTTTCTCATTTTCTTCCCTTGGGGAATTAGAAAAGGATGCTGTTTCTTTGCTAAAGCGGGTTCAGAAGAGTTCGATGGCGCAAGATATTGGTGCCGGTGCTGCTGCTCATATTTTTACTAGGATAGGTTTTGCTATTGCTAGAGGTGTGGGGGCCCAGATTGTCTCTAGGCTCCCCACTAATTTTTTGTAAGTTTTAATACTTTTAAGTTTATTATTATAATAATAATAATAATAATAATAATAATAATAATAATAATAATAATAATAATAATAATAATAATAATAATAATAATAATAATAATAATATATTATATTTGATATGATGAGTAATAAAGTAGCTTTCTTATTTAAATCGCCATGTGAATTATTCATTATTAAATCAGTTGAACATGCAAACAATCAAAAGATGATTCTGGATTCGTATGTTTGCGTAATCATATAGAAAAAAGAATGCAAGTAGGTAATAAAAAAAAAAAATTAATTTTACATGAGAATTCTACAAGTACGGCTAGGAATATTTGTTAAATTTTATGCGTACCTATAAATTTGGCTATTTTTACAGGCGTACCTATGAATTTGGTTAATTTTACATGCGTACCTATAAAAATAATAGCTAATTATGACTCTTTACAAAAAAAATTTAAATAAATTTTATGAATATAAAAACACTAGGTCTCGTTTGGCTCACAGAACAGAATTAGAATTGAATTTAGACACGCACAAAACGTGTCTAAATTCAATTCAAATTCCGCCGAAATCTCATTGGATTCCGTGAGCAAAACGAGCTTAAGAGTGCGTTTAATTACCTCTTAATTAGGGGCGGATTTGAGGGCGTGCAACACGTGCGCTTGCACAGGGCCCATAATCCAAAGGGGCCTAAAATGCTAGTAGTACTTAACCTAATTTGTTAGTATTTACTGAACTTATTCATACATATATATAAAACTTTTGTATTCAAAAAAGGCCTATTTTTTGTTAATTGAACAGGGCCCATGTGCAAAATTAGAATTGAAGAGACGGCCTTGCTCTTAATTAAACGGTTCAGTGTTGCATGTTGAACCATTCAGCATTCATCGCGTTAGTTTCTGACATCTGAATAACATATGATTCATAAGATTAAACATTATGTGCTCAACGATTCAGAGTTGAAATTATATTAAGATCACTTATTAAACAGCTACAATGTTTTATATTGATGCAAGACATTAATAACGTAAGTTTTATCATTCACATTTTTTATGAAAAATAATTATCATACATGCCATGGTCATTTAAAATAATTATCATACATGCATTGACAGGCGAATTGAAGCTCCGTATTTTGCATTAAAAATTGAGACAATTATCTTAAACGTATAATTAATTTTTAAAACGTAAAGTCAAACTACCCTTAAAACTTCGTTATGTTAGACTAGTTGTAATGGCAACTCCAAACGCCGTGGCCATCCTATGTGGCAACCAACCCACACCAACTTTTGCTGTATCAAGGCGTGGGTGAGGGGCCGTGGGGGTTTGTGCGTGGGTCTGCAACGGGGAAGGCCACGGGTGTGGCTCAATTTTTTCAATTTTTTTTATTAATTTAAAATAATATTTTATACCCTTTTTAATACTTAACCCAATTATATTTTAACACATCATCACAATACTTCCAACTCACACTAAAAATTCACACCACCACTACTCCACAAAAACAACCCACAAGTCCTAGTCATCAAAAAAACAACTCACGCCCCCCACTTTTACGAATGATCTTACGATGGAAAGTGTTCAGGTAATACTAATGTGATAGTCTTAGAATGAAAATTTATGAAGATGATGTCATATGGACCGCACTTGAGATATTTTTCATTCAGTGTAAAGTTCCAAATATACGAACTAAAGATTATAATTTATAATATACTATTATTAGTATGATTTATGATTTATGATTATGATTTATTTATTTATATATTGAATATTGATGATTCATTTATTTATATTTATTATTGCAGATTGCAAATATTTGTACAGTAATATCTTATCCATCTCGCACAAAAATATTCTCCAATGGCTTCATTTCTTCCTCTTCCTTCAGTTGCCCTCAATTTTAAGGTTCGAAGACTGCATTTAAATCAATTTCAGAAATTCAAGTCCGTTTTCAGCATTCGTAAGGGATTTAGGGTTTTTGCTGGAGGTAAAAATAACACAGTATAAAGACAAGTCCCCTTTATTATTATTATTTTCATTAGTAAAGTAATTAGTAATATTTGCTTCTCGTTTGTTCTTTTTGTTTTTGTTCTATTAATAAAGTTTGAATCTTTATGTATGTTTATGTTCGGATTTATAGTTTAGTTGCAATGTGTTTATGCCCACCAACTGTTTGTTGAAAATCTTGTATCATAGAGAGAAATGTCCCCATGTAAGATAGCATATATATGGATAAGTGATGGAAATCTCAACTGTATGTGCTTTTGCATTAGAAGTTAATCAAGTAAGAACTATAAAATCTTGAAGTGTTAAAGCTGAAATGTAGCTCTGAACCTGTTTACTTTGCAGATGTTATAATCGAAGAAGATGATGTTTTGCTAACTTTTTTGAAGGATAGAGAGTCAAATGGAGATTTGATAGCAAAAGTTTCTGATAAACTTTGGTTGAGGAACACGATTAATATCGATAATGTTGAAACTGACTTAAGAAATGATGTCAACCAACCTGATGAGGTAATGGTCATTTCAAATTTACTCATTTTGAGCTTTCATCACCATTGGTGTTTATAAGTTCTGACATATTCAAAAGATACATATACTAGAGGTGGATAAGTATGTGGTTTGTGCTTTCATACCCATAAAATTACCCATGTTATTCATTTGATTATTATTTTAATTATCAGAAAGACAATAATCTCACACACTCAACCATATATATATATAAATATTCCACGAATATATACATATGTCTAACCCCGGGACTTGAACCCACGACCTCATGTTTGGAAGGTCTCCTGAATCTCCTCTATACTGCTAGGCCTAAGGTCCTTTGGCATTTCTTTGGTATATTATGTTTATTTTTAGTTTTATATTTATCCAAAATGGCAAATCTTATTACAAAAGATATTAAATTATTTATGATAACGGAACTGCCTTCATGGCCCGATAGTTCAACCCCAATACCTTGAGTATTGGGCACGGTTGAGTTAAGGGTTCGATCCCTGGCTCTGTAAAAAGCCCGTGAGGGAGGTTTTACCGACTTATACGTAGGAATTTGACCCGATCCACATGCCCGTATGGATTGATGGATCGGGTCCCTTTTATGCGGTTCGAGTTTCCGCCCGGAAACGCTTATGTGCGTTAAAAATTATCCGGTGAGTGGTTTCTATCCCCGTCAGTGATTTCAAACCCAGCTTCCAAAAAACGCGTCTGTGCGTGGAAAATGATCGGGTGAGTGGTTTCTATCCCCGTCGGTGATTCCAAACCCAGCTTCCAAAAAAAAAAACTATTTACGATAACGTGATTTTTGAGGTTTTTATGATAACTATTTATAATAATATGATACACTACGGATGTCATTTGAACTGTTTGTCCCATTTTGATTCTTTTTCCTTTTGATTAAATCCGTTGGTGCAACTCAAATGACATGTTCTGTTAGATATAATCATAACCCATATCGTCCTCTTTATATAAGGGTTGAAGTTTGATACCTTAAGATAAACTTATGGTCTATGAAAATTTTGACTATTAAGTCAATTATCCAGTCGAATTATGTTTCATTACATGTTCTATTATTGGTATAGCATTGATATTCAAGTTTCCTTTATGACACACTTGATCACTGTAGCCATTGGATGATGAAAATGCGGGTGGTTTTTTGAAATTGACGGCAACGAATGAGTGGCTACTAGGGGAAAACGATGCACCATTAAACAAAAAGATGCGAGCTAAGGTATAACTGTTTTTCATTGTTACTTCACTTATAAGTGATATGTCTGATCAACACATCCAAGTTCCACTTCAAACGCTATCATCATTTTGGAGTTTATAAATGATGCATAACTTTAATTTAGCATGTTCGTTGTGATAACAGCAACTTCGCGATGATAGCGAAAGAAGAACCAGGCTAAACCTACTTCAATATGAAGCGGTATGAACTGTTTTAATCCGAATAAGCGATATGATAATTGGGTTTTGATCATTAAGATAATATTATGTATTTAACTATTCATTAGCTATTTATATATCTTGTAGGTGAAGAGGGAACTATTTTATCTAACTGTTGGTATCGGAAGTGCGTGCACTGGATATTGTTTAATAGTATTCTCAATCCAGGTATTCACATAGAGGTATATTTTCAGTCAATTATGTTCTTTATATACATGGTTTTCAGGTCTAGTAATCACATTCACACACATTCACAAAGATAGGAAATGAAATGAAGACAATGGTTCAACGATTTGGTTACATTAACAAGTTTTGGTTATAGACGTGACAACTCGGCAGGTTGGGTAAAATTTTATCATGGGTCGGGTTGTAAAAAGTAATTTGTAATGGCAACTCGAAACATGTTTGGTGGACCTGCAAAGACATTCATATTAATTTTTTTAGTTTATTTAAACCTATGTGGCGATGATTTCCGAAAGTATATTAGAAGAAAGCAAAAAACTTCATCTAATAAAAGCTAATTTCGAGGCTTTATGCATTTTTATTTACTTAGGAGGACTTCCTATCTTTTGATCCAGGTTTTATGGTTCGATCCTGTAACTTAACTTATTTAACTCGTTAGGGGTATAAATTAAACCCATATTAACCCATGTATAAGTAGAAGGCTTGACATAGAACCTCTAGTTCGTATAACGAAATCCACCTTCGATATGTAATCTAGTTAGTTTTAAAGATGTGAGATTAGAAATAAAATAACTGTCGTTCTAACTGTCCACCGTGATACTCAACTCAACTGAATTCTGTTGGCTTTATATTCTACAAGGGAGGTGATTTGTATACAACAAGCCCTAGTGAGGTTTTGTATATTTGTATACCCGTTGTCATAAATCAGTTCTGCAGACTTACTATTCAAGTTGTTGACCAAGGACCAGAATTGTTTTAGTATAATTCTTTTAATTGGTTCATAAAATCAAAACTTGATAGCTTATGGATGAACTTATGCATCTTCTTCTTATTTGCTTAGGCTGCTGTGAGTTATGCAGTAGGCGTTCTTTTCAGGTTAGTTCAACTTTTAAGCCATATAATGGCTTATTATTATTCTTTAGTTGGACAGTTTAGCAACATATATTTCATCAATGATCATAGTATAGTTAGAGTTTAATATGTGTGAAAGAAAAACACCTAGATGTGTTTTAAAAAATGAAAGCAAAGCTCACAATCCTTAGAGAAAAAACTATTATATCCCCGAACTTATATTCTAGGAATGTCATTTACTATTTTATTGGCACGTTTGACCAACAATTCAAAGTATGTTGAAGATAGTAAAAAAGGTCTATATAAGATGATCTAAAGTTGATAGTAATCACTAATTAAATTTCAAGTGAGTCGCAACAAAATTCAAACAAATAGTAAAGTGTATTATTTTTTAGTATTAGGGGAAAGTTGAAATGGAAGCCCAAAATGAGGGAACTTGGGAACAATAAGTTCAAGTGAGTTGCATAAAAATTTGAACAATAAAAAAGTGGATTTATTTTTTCAATATTGGAGGAGAGTTGAGATGAACTTAGGAATTTGGGCACGGTAATTGGACTAAAATAGCGCCAATGGTGCGTAACTCAGTTGGTAACGGGTTGCCAGTTACCAACCTTTTGCCACTAAAAATTGGACTAAAATACCAAAATAATCAAGCTAATGCTTACTTGGACATTTATTACTTACAGTTGCTTGTACCTTCAACTTTTGTACCGATATGTTGACAACCTTTCAAGGGAAGCAGTTCCACAAATTTTTAGGCAAAGGAAGATTAAAAGGTATGATACTCGGCTGATTTGATTCTCTTTTCATTCAATATATCATTTTTACTGTTAAAAACTATTCCTTTACCCTTGCTTATATGAAATTAGAATTGGAATAAGAAGCGATGACCTGGCGGATACTTTTGAGAAAGTAGTCAAGGGCTGTAGCATGGTTCTATCATCTCCACGACTTGTAATCCCAGCAGCTATTTACGGATTGTGGGGTGTTTCTCAACATTTTGTGAATGATTACTTCCAGGTATCACTCTAAACTGTTCATCTATGGGTGGATTAATGTGGGCTATGTTTAATATTTTACGTGAAACATTTCCATTAAAAGCTAGGTATGGAATAGGTCAACTATGACAAGTAAGTTGAAAGCCTCCTCCAAAGTTTAGTTTAAGGCACACAACCTATGTTTAAACAAACAATGATTACATAAATTAAGGGAAAAACATTACAGGACTGTAAAAAAAAAAAGCAACCACAATTTAATAGCAAAAAGGTCTCAACTTCATTTCTATTATGATCACTAAACCTCAAAAAGTCATACTAAAACCATCCAACTTCTGACTATCGTCACAAAGCACATGCAACTATTGGCAGCTGCTGACAAAAACCATATAACTTTGTCATATTATTACCTGGGCCTTCTAACGACAACCCTTAGGGCTGTCGTTAAGATGCTTAAAAAACTTGTACGCAGTGGTTATGTTGTCTTTTAGACGGCGGTTATTAAAACTTTACAAGTATTTTAAGCATGTTAACAACAGCCCTAAGGGTTGTCATTAGAAAGATTTTTTTTTTATAGAGAGAGGGATGACTTTCTCTACTCTTGAGATTGTTTCACTCTGGATGGAGAAATGACTTGTCTTTATTCTAGGATAGGGGAAGGATTGTCTACATCTCACCTTCCCCATACCCCACACATGTGGGATTGGGTTTTGTTGTTTTTTTCTATAATTTCCTGAAGCATTCATTTCCATATAAGGTGAAAGTATGTTGTTATGTGTTGCACTTCTTGCTCATCTCATTTAATATTTTAATATATAATATATTTATTAAAAAGATGATCGCTTGTTATGGATATTGGTTGTAGCTTACACCGGCGATGGTAGGCGTGTTTGCGTATAAAGCTGCCGCCTTGGTTCAAGTTTACAGAGACAATGAAGATCTTCAATTAATTCTTCCTGGGAATGAAGACGAGTATTAGCTTATTCACTTGTTGGAGTTCATACTTTTCGATCGTCCATTACCCTTTTTCGGGTTTAATTTGATTCCTCCCAACATTTCACATCTTCGAGGTACCAATTCTTGCTTTCAGTTACCATAAAGATTCCGTTTGTCATCACAATTAAATGGTTTTACATAATCATTTTGCTGATTTTCGGAGGATTCTTCTGCTCGATCAGGGATTATATCTCAATAAATCTTTTGCAGTTAGGTGTAGTTGTATATTACTGGTCAATAACATGTTTTAAATAACACTTGTAAGTTTTAACGTGTTAAAAGCCTTTTGTGTATCGACTCAAGCCCATATGAGTTTTCAGATAAAGTTATCAAATTTTTTTAATGTAGGTTTGTCAACTTTGGTTATAAGTTGGTTCAGTTGCACATTATTTATCATATTGTATCCTCATAGGAATAAAAACTTTGAATTATGTCAGTGAATAGTGGATAAATGTTCTACTGCAACTTTGATTACTTGATAATATCAGTGGAAAATGTTTTTATTTACGGGTGAACTAGAAAAAAAATATTATTTATTTAGTTCATTTTGTAAGCTACAAAACTTTTTCAACGTCAGACATACCTAACGAATCATGTAAACGGCCTCTAATCTACAAAATTGAAAAAATTAATCTATTAGACAAAATTTGAACTTTGAGAGTTTATTTTACACCTAACTGCAGATATTTACTTAATGTTACCTTACATTGTTGTAACTAGGAATCTGTCCACTTTTACTTATAAGCTGCAAAATTGCTGCTGCTTTCTTTTTCGCTCTTTTTGTACCGTTTTGCGACACTTCTGATACATGCTCATATACACCATACTGAAGTGCAACCACCAAATTATTATTATTATTCGTACAAAGCTTAAGAAGGACCGCTGCTGCACATTCTTTATTCTTCGGGGTCCCTGATCTCATAAACTTGACTAACGTTTCGATAAATGACATTTGTCCAAGTTCTTTTTTACCATCCGGATGATCTGCAAGTAGTAAAAGTACCGAAAGAGCTTCATCAACCATATCCAACCGTTCGTTTCCAAGAGTCTTTAATAAAGTTTTAATGGCACCAGCTTCAATAGCCTTAGATTTATTTGCTTGTGAAAGCGTTAAGTTAAATAAAGCTGTAGCTGCATCTTTTTTGCCTCTAATTGTTCCTTCGGTTAATAAAACAACCAAAGGCGGGATCCCATTTGATGATCCGATTAAAGTTTTGTTTTCATCAAGCATTGATAAACTATATAATGCTGCTGCCGAGTTTTCTCTAGCTCCAATAGTTCCATTTTTTAGAATTTCGATTATAGCCGGAACTGGGTTTTCATCAGAGACTTTTTTCTTGATGTTTTCATCGATTGAAAGATTCAAAAGAGCTGTAACTGCGTGTTCTTGAATTTTGGAATCTGGGTATGTAAGAAGGTGGACAAGTGGCGGAATCCCGCCTTTTTCCGCTATTAAAGTTCTGCTTTCTGTGCATTCTCGTGAAAGCATGCGAATCTTTGTGACTGCTTTAAGTTTTTCTTCGAATTGGGTTGAGGTTAAGTTTTGAATCAAGGTTAAAACTTTTTCACTTGGTGCTTTTTTCAGTGGTGGTGGTGGTGGTTCTTTTTTGGGAATTTGGTAGTTGTTGTCCTTGCACCATTGCAAAATTAAGTTGTGCAGTGCAACATTTGGTGCTAAAGCAGTGTGTGTTAAAGGTAGTCCGGTTTTTGGGCAAGTTCGGTTGTCAGAATCTAACCATTGTTGTATGTTCGTCCTCTCGTATGTCTGCAACAGAAAATAAACATTCAACACTAGATTTTGTATGAAAAAAATCTTGTTCTTAGATGGATCATATGAAGTTCATGGGTCAAAATCTGTTTAACTAATCGGTTAAGGTCAATTAATGAGTCAAAATCGGATTTGTTGGTCAAAGTTAAAATTGGTCAAATCAGCTTCTTAGATGGATCATATGAAGTTCACGGGTCAAAATCCATTTAATTAGTTAATGGGTTAAAATTGGATTTCTTGGTCAAAGTCAAAATTGGTCAAATCGGCTTGTTAGATGGATCATATGGAACTCACCTGACCAGTTGCGACAATAACAGGATCCCTCATTATCTCCAATGTAATTGGACACAAGAACTCGAAAGGGATTGCAATTGAAGTACATTTTCGTAAAGATCTATTGCTTGGAACAGGGTCATCAAGAACATTGACTTGTTCGATTCCTGCAAATCTCTTGAATCTATCAAGAAGATCTAGTATCTTTTGAGTTCCTTCTGCATTCTGTCCTTTTCTTTCTTTAACAAGTTTTCTTATAGCCACTGTTTCGATTCTTAATTCCTCAAGGGAATTTAAACATAGCTTTTCTGCTAGCTTTTTGACACTATCACATTCTATAATCCGATCACTATCAAAATACAACACCGTCATCATATCCTTGGTTAGTTCAATATCTTGGCTGTCAATGTCGATTCGTTGCTTTGCTCGTTTGAGTTGCATACACATTAACTCCACCTGCAACAATATGACTTTAGTATGGTACTATGGGTTAAATCGAGCGAAATAACAACCAACTTCTACACTTTCTACTTTGAAACATTAGAATAACTCCTCGGTTACTCAAATGTAAGTCGACTTTTGACCACCAATATTTAAAACTTAATTGGCTAAGTATGCAATCTTTATATGTTTTTGTTTGTTTTTTTTTTTTTTTTTTCAATCAAACCAATGCAAGTCAAGGGTGTTTCATCATCTTTATGCAATATTAGCCAAATTTACTATTAATGAACATGATTATGCTTTTGGTAGTTAATTAGACTAGTTAAACTTCCTGTGATGAGTGCACTAGCAAATCCATGTCTCGCGTCGGAAATTGAAAAGAAAGTCAGCAATTTGTTTTAGAGTACTTAAATTCTAGTGGCTTATATGTTGGACATGTTGGGTTAAAGACTCGACCGTAAACAAAATTATAGATATTACCTGTTCTTTAACTTCTTCTGAGATTCCAATTTCTTTGTATGGGAATCCCTCCATTGCTTGATTCATTCTATCATAAACAGTATTGAATCTTGTTACCATTGCTTCAGCCTCCAATACCTAAACAAAAAACAAAAAAAACAAATTAATCAACACATTAACATTCAATACCTTTAGCATTACAAAAATAAGGTACAAAAGCTAACCAAATAAATTTTGCTTCCAGCACTACAAGTCTTTAACAATTTTTTGCCTAAAATAAATGCCCTTTTCAATTTACGTAAACATGATATACAGATTTCTGGAATATGAGCATCGAGATCTCGAATTTCTTCTAGTAACGGTAAACAATGTCTTAATCGTCTAGCTAACGTTTGGCTTTCTTTCTTTTGTGAAAATCGAAATTCTCCCATTGTTTTTGCAGCTTGGATGATGCCTATCAACTCCTCGGCTAAATCCCTAACAACTCGCGAATTCGATAACACATTTTCTTCTTCCATTTGTAGATCCTCCATTTGTGAATTTTGTTTCGTCTTCTGTCACCATTTGAATGTCATACTATTCGTCGAAAAATATGTTCTTGTCGTACAAAAATGTAGAGTATTTTTCATGATTTATTTAACAATTTAAAGATTTCAATGTTTGATATATATTTGGAGATTGATACTTGTGTACGAGATGATTGAGATTGATGAACAAAGAAAAGCCTAATTTTGAGTTTTGTGAATTAAATTGGAAATGTAATCATATGAATCAAACATTATTTTGCGGTCTCATTTTGTGGATTCTAATTTAAAAGTTATTTGGTACATGTGTAATTAAACTTTGGGCATATGTATATCCACATGCACTTGCACATGTGACATGTATATTTATACTACAGAGTAGCACGTAATATACATGTATAATGTATAAAAATTGATGATGTATATATATATATATATATATATATATATATATATATATATATATATATATATATATATATATATATATATATATATACACCGATATATGCTGAGAAAAGCGACACCGAATTATAGCAAACCGCTAGTAATAATTGAAATAGCGACAATAAAGAGACACCGAGATTTAACGTGGAAAACCCCAATAGGGTAAAAACCACGGACAAGGAAAGAAACGTTTCACTAATATGAATAATAGGAATTACACTTCTCTCTAATTACAAGGATAAGTACCAAGTTTTATATCTCTTGTAATTAGGAGATTTATCACTTACTAATTATCTATTAGACTACTAGAACACAAGAAGGAAGAATGTGTTGGGATGCATTGAAGAGCTTGAAACCTCCTCTATTTATAGTACAACAAATGAGGGTTAGGTGGAGTAAATCAAATGAGAAAGTCTCATTTGTACCTCAAATATTACGGAAAGGAAAATGGTAGGTAGCCTACCATCACCAACCATTGACTTTTCAACAATCTCCCACTTGAAGATTCGATTGAAGCTCAATCAATCTTCACACGATAATCCTTCCTTGCCAATGATGTTGCTTACGTTTCCGCTAGGCCGGATGAGGAACGGCACCAAATAAACTTGTCATGGTTGATTGACTTTGTTAGAAAATCAGCTACATTGTCGTCAGTATGAATTTTCTGCATATCCACGGTTCCTTCTTCCACTTTCTCACGAACGAAGTGATACTGAACTCGTATATGCTTTGTCTTTGAATAAAATGCCGGATTCCTTGCAAGATGCAAGGCACTCTGGTTGTCACAAAATAGAGTGATATTCTTTTGTTTGTGTCCGAGTTCCTCCAACAACATCTTCAACCATACTGCCTCTTTAGTAGCTTGAGTAGCTGCTACATATTCTGCCTCTGTTGTTGACGTCGCCACAACTGACTGCAGTTTTGAAACTCAGCTTACTATTTCACCACAAAGTGTGAAAACATATGCAGTGGTAGATTTACTTTTATCGATATCACCTGCATAATCTGAATCAACATACCCTTTGACAATAAAGTTTGGTTCCCCATAACATAATGCAACATCTAAGGTTCCCTTGATGTATTTAAGGATCCTCTTTACCGCATTACAATGCTCTTTACCAGGATTCGCCATGTATCGACTAACTACTCCCACTGCATGTGCAATGTCTGGTCTTGTACATATCATTGCGAACATTAAACTTCCCACTGCTGATGCATACGGTACTCGAGACATCTCCTTCCTCTCGTCTTCACTGCTAGGACACATAACGGAGGATAACTTGAGATTAGTAGGAAGTGGGGTTAAAATTGGTTTACTATCTTGCATATTGAAACGCTCAAAGATTTTCCTCAAATAATTCTTTTGAGAAAGCCAAATCTTCCTATTATCTCTGTCTCGGTGAATTTGCATCCCTAGAATCTTGTTAGCGGCACCCAAGTCTTTCATTTCAAACTCCCTAGCCAATTGAGCCTTCAGCTTATTAATATGATATTTGTTAGGGCCTGCAACCAACATGTCGTCTACATATAACAGCAAAATAACAAAATCATTGTCCCCAAACTTCTTGAAATATGCACAAGGGTCTGCATAAAGTCTATTATATTCAAGGCTCATTATGAAATAATCAAATCTCTTGTACCAATATCTCGGCGCCTGTTTGAGACCATACAGAGATTTCTTTAACCTGCAAACCAAGTTCTTTTTTCCTTGTAGTTCAAAACCTTCTGGTTGAAGCATATAAATTTATTCTTCAAGATTTCCATGAAGAAATGCAGTTTTCACATCTAGCTGCTCTAGATGCAAATCAAATGTAGCACACATCGCTAGAACTACTTGAATTGTTGTAATTCGAACCACAGGAGAAAATATTTCATTAAAGTCCGTACCTTCTTTCTGAGCATATCCTTTAACCACCAGTCTTGCACGATACCGCTCCACTTGATCATCACCATTTCGCTTGATCTTATACACTCATTTATTTCCAATAGGTTTTCTACCTTTCGGCAATGGCACAAGTTCCCATGTTTTATTTTTATGAAGAGCTTCAATTTCTTCCTGCATAGCCGTCATCCACTGAGATGCATCTGAATGATTCAGTGCCTCGCGAAGAGTTGTTGGCTTTCCTTCCTCTGTTAGAAGACAATATGCAACACTGCTTTCCATAATATAATCTGAGTGTCACCCTGGACGTTTCCTTTCCCGATTAGAAATACGAGTCGCTGGAGCTTTATCAACGACTACTTGATTTTCATCGTGCTCTGGTACTGCTTCAGAAGAATCTTTATGAAATTCGTTACCCACCTGTATCGGTATAGTTTCTTTTGAAGTGCTAACATCTTCAAGATCTTTGTCTTCTGTAAAGACAACATCTCTGCTGATGACTACTTTGTGGGCAGTGGGGTCCCACAAACGATACCCCTTAACTCCATCAGCATATCCCAAGAACAAACACTTTCTGGACTTCGGATCCAACTTTGTCGTTTCTTGAGAATTGTACATTGCGTACACAAGACTTCCAAATACATGAAGGTCAGAATAATTAACTGGTTTTCCAGTCCACATTTTCATCGGCGATTTCAACTCAATTGCAGTTGATGGTGACCGATTTATCACGTAACAGGCAGTACTTACTGCTTCTGCCCAGAATGATTTTCCCAAGCTTGCAGTTGCCAACATCGCCCTTGTTCTATCTAACAAGGTTATGTTCATCCGCTCTGCCACTCCGTTTTGTTGAGGAGTGTATGCTGTTGTGAACTGTCTTTTGATGCCTTCTTGTTTGCAAAACTTTTCAAATTCATCACCAGTGTATTCTCCTCCATTATCTGTCCTCAAACACTTGATCTTTTTACCAGATTCAAGTTCAACCCACGCTATGTAAACTTTGAAAACTTCAAACACATCTGCCTTCCTCTTGATTGGGTACACCCAACATCTCCTAGTGTAATCATCAATAAATGATACAAAATACTTTGCTCCTCCTAGAGATTGAACTGGTGCTTGCCACACATCAGAGTGAATCAATTTACTTCTAGAATTTGATGTGTTAAACTTCAGGCGATGCTGCTTGCTGATTATACAATGCTCACAGAAAGGTAGCGATACCTTTGTAAGACCAGGAATAAGATTTCTTTCAACAAGAATCTTCATACCTTGCTCAGACATGTGTCCAAGTTTTTGATGTCATGTCATAGCAACTTTATCACTTGAACTATTCGAAGCAACAGATGCTTTCGATTCTTGTACCGTCTCGCCTTTCAGAATGTATAAATTAGCACCCACCTTTTCTCCTTTCATAAGTACAACCGCTCCTTTCTTGATTATCATGATCTTCTCATGTATCACTGTAATGACCCGGAAATTTCCGACCAAATTTAAACCCTAATCTTTATATGTTTCCGACACGATAAGTAAAATCTGTAATGTTGAGTCTAGAAAGTTTGAAATCTTTATTCGGTTAATCAGTTACCCTTTGACCATGTCTGATGATTCACGAACAATTATGTGTATATTGATATGAATACATAATATATTTTATTTAGTTGAAAACGTTTTTGATTCAATGGAATTTAATTAATAAAATTTAATATATTAAACGTAGTTACAAGTTAAGCACATGATTGTTATACTAATATTATTTTTATTTTAGTATTTATTAAATATATTAAAAGTATTATTATTATTAATATTATTAATATAATTAATTATTTTTTTTATATATATATATTACTAATATTTCTGCATTTATTATTAGTATCTTAATTATTAATAATAATAATATCTGTATTTTTGTTAATATATCTGCATTTATAATATATTAAAAATAACAAATAAAGATATAATGTTACACGTAATCAGATCATTATCAGATGAAAACGTTTCTGTTTTTTTCTCCTTTTCTTGTAAATTCTTTGTCTACCACTAACACTAGATTACAAACAAATATACTGCTCCATATATTCAATTAATATCCTCATCATCGTTATAAATTCATTGTATCTTCACTTGATAGAAAATTAAAAACAGAAAGTGGTAAACCAAACCCGTTATCCCCCGAACTCCCTAACCAATATCTTCTCCTTCAATGATACAACCATCTTGTTTCTTCATGAACCATGACAACCATTGACAACCACCCTCACCATATCACCACCATTTAAAACCCATCTTGCATCACCACGACAATTATCTCTCTCTTGAATTCCAAATTGAACCGCCACTACTTAAACCATGAACCACCATTTTTTTTCGATGAAATTCATTAAAACTTCACTGCTTCTGTGTGAACCTTCAAACCGAACCGATACCATCACCCCACCATCTAACAACAACTCATATCATTTTTTTTATACCATTAAACAAACCACGAACGAACTACTTCTGCAATCCTTTCGTTTATATATATGCCCGAACAAAACAACCATCCTTCACTTAAAAACCGTCACCACCAAGAACGAGTACACTCTCTCTCTCTCTCTCCATCTCCTGCTTCGGCCACCTCTGTCACCATTCTCCTCAACCTTACATCCGCCACCTTTTGGCCACTGGTTACCGATATAATTGTTGAGTTACACTATGAAATTCAATGATGAAAACATTAATGAAAAGGCAATGCATTATTATGAATGATGCGTTGGTTTTCCTAGTCCCAGACGAGCCCCACAAACCGCTAACATCGATATAATTTAAATGAAAATATGTTGAGCTGTAAAGAAATTTATGTGGCTATTATTTCCATTTTAAAATAAACCCCACTTGATGTAAAGGGTGTATGGATAATAAAGTTTAATGGATTAGTTGATGACTTAATTTATCATAAAATTTCGGTGGGACAGATAGAAGAACACACAAGATCGCTGGATATTTTTTTTTTATGTTAAGCCGAGATTTCCTTTTATTTGATTGGGACAATTACGTTTTAAATGGATTTGCAAGGTTGGGATAAGATAATCTAGCTTTTTAGGCCATGTCTCTATCTATGTGATTGGACCAAATAATAAAGTTTAAGTGATCATGATTGATTACTCCATCCTAATCAGCTAAAGCAGAAGAATAAGATATATACGAAATTCTTTTAAACACAATCGGGCCAGGTACATAGAGTGGGCTGTAAAATTCGGACATATGAAGCTACTATGGGGCCGAAGAAAATGGTTTGGGCAGTGGTTGTATGGTTGGGCCGAGGGTCGGTTTAAAGGAATTAAGTGTAGGAGGTAATTCAAAGAAGTAACATGGTAGATCAATGGTTGGTAGTATGGGTGATTAAGCAAGAGGTCATGGGTTCGAGTTCGGGCTGTGGCTATTAGTTTTTGGAAAAACCTTATAAACTCTTGAGGTAGTATATCTTTATTACCATTATTATTATTAGTTTTATTATTATGATTATTATTAATAATATTATGATTAAGATTAGTGATATTAGGAATATTATTATCATTCTAAAATTTGCAAGATCATCATTATTATCAAAAGTAAAATAAGTGTTATTATTATTATCATTAGTAGATCATTAATGTCAAAAGTATTTTTTTTAAATATTTTATACATAAAAACACACTTATTATATATAATATAATTATATTGATACTCCATATAACTATATACAAAACATATTAACATTATCTATATAAATACTTATATATAACAAATTAGGTATTTTAATATAATACTAAGTATATATAGATATTAATATGACTATATTAATCATCTTAAATATATATATATACAAAATAAACATAAATAACATATATTAATAAATGAAATTATGTGATTTCCATTATATGTTTTAATAGATATACGATTAATATAGGTTCGTGAATCGAAGGCCAACCTTATATTTGATCAATGATGTTATATGTATTTTTACTACAAAATACATTAGGTGAGTATATAGTTCCCTTTTAAACTCTAAATATTTTTGGACTGAGAATTCATGCGCTGTTTTTATAAATGACTTACGTTATGGACACAAGTGATCAAAAATATATTCTACGTTGAGTTGTACCACTGGCATACTTCCCTGTAGCTTGGTAATTAATATTTACAGCGGTATTGTAAACGCGAATCCTGTTGATAGATCTATCGGGCCTGACAACCCCAACCGGACTGGACGACCAGTATTCAACGGTTGCACAGTACTTCGTTTTGTGACTACACTTGGTACGGTGTAGTAAGATTTCATATTAAAGGGAATATGCGACGTGATTAATTGTTAAGTATGGTTACCAAGTGCTCAACCACTTAGAATATTTTTATTAAATGTTTACATATGAAATCTTGTGGTCCATTGTTAAAACGCTGCTAGCATCAAACCTATATATCTCACCAACTTTATGTTGACATTTTAAAGCATGTTTATTCTCAGGTACGAATTAAGTCTTCCGCTGTGCATTAGCTCATACTAAAGGCATTACTTGGAGTCGATCATCGCAATGGAACCAAATGTTGAAGACTTTGTCCAGATGGATAAGGACGGGTCTTTACAGGTGGTATCAGAGCGGTGGTCTTAGCGAACCAGGTCTCCCATTTGTGTGTCTAACTAGTAGCTGTTAGGATACATTAATGAGTCTGGACTTCGACCGTGCCTGCATGTTAAAAGTTTTGCTTATCATTTCTAGTCGTAAATTATTTGCTTATCATCCTTAGGGAATTGCCTGCTTATCATTCATAAGTCTAGACACGTCTTACTGCATTTAGTGCGTCGATAGTGTATAGATAAAATTCATATCTTAGCATATCTGTTACTTTGGACTTTAGTTGACATCTTTTCAAAGATTCTCCGTAATTTACGGGATTTTGGTATTATATATACACATGTAAAGTATGTATTGAAGAATACCAAATCTAACTTCTATAATCTATTTCATACCAAAAATTCATTTTTACGATTATACAAGATGGATTCCGCATCTAGTTCGAATTCCTCAGATTATGACAGCTATGCCGATATGGATTTTCATTCAAGCTCCGAAGGCAGCGTCACCGGAATGGATCAACCAATCTCCCATCATCTATTCTGGATGAATTGGGGGTGGGTTCGTAATATACTAAGTCACTGGAGACATGAAGAGGGTGATCCCTTCCATCCACCAAATTGCCCTTTTGGCGATGAACCTGAAGCACTTACCGGCGAACCTGTTCGAGAAACCATTTTCTCTCTCATTTCTAGAGTATCTCGTCACGATTATATACTATCCCATATTTCAGATCTTGTTCATTCGCTCACTCCAACCACCAATCATCCCGGTGTACTAGCAGAAGTTAACGAACTTCGCGCTCGCGTGACGGCTTTGGAAAACATGGTGCGAAGGTTACAAATACCAGCAGCAGCACCAGCGGCATAAACCGTACCACAATCATCAACGCCAACAGTACCCTTATCACCCTCAACCACAACCGCGTTGTAAACCTCAACATCGTAATCTGTATCTCGGATATCAGCCTCACACGCTTGAATATCACCATACTGTACTTCGAGTATGATCTTCGTTTTACATATCATTCTATATCGATTATCTTCGCTTTACTTATCGTTCTATCTCATTTATCTTCGTTCGACATGGTAATTATGTAATCTTTAATGTTTTAGAGATCATGTAATCAAGTATTAACGATAAATCAAAAAAATTTAATATCTTATTGACTCATTAAATCCATGATTACATCCGATGAAAATATATATGCAAGTATATTTTCATAAAGATTGTAATTAAAAATTCTTTTGTACAAACCGTTAATGATGAAAATATTTTAACGGGTGGGTAGTACCCGAGGAATATTTAGAATTCACATTAATAAGTTACACTGTACATTCTTCGAATCTGATTCAACGATCATTTACTATCCTACTTACAACTACCGATATACGTATCCGTTCACCACAGAATAACCATTTTTATTCAAATTTCATATTTGGAATTTTATCTATCAGAATCCAACAAGTGGCATAATGAAGAAAACATTGGATATGATAAAAATTTGTTAGAAACAAATGCGCTAATTAATTGAAATATTGTTAAGATTCCACGCTAACTGTTCCTAGTTAACTGTTCCCAGCTAACTGTTAATTCCGTATTACATTTTATCGCAATTTAATTTATTGTCATTTAAGTTCTGTTATTTATTTTACGCACTTTAAATAACGGGACACGTATACAAGGTTTCGACCTATCATATCGACCCATCTATATATATATTTCGGAACAACCATAGACACTCTATATGTGAATGTTGGAGTTGGCTATACAGGGTTGAGGTTGATTTCAAAATATATATATATGGTTTGAGTTGTGATCAATACTGATACCGGTACACGGGTCACGATACGTATTAATTAATTCAAATATTATATATTAAATTATATATGAATATATTGGACTAGTGGACAACTGGACTATTGGACTGCTAACTTTGGACAATTAAAATGAATTAAAATATTGATTATAACATATGAAACTAAACAATTCTTCAAGTTTGCCACTTGATTTCATCCTAAACCTCATTTGTATCTCGACGTTTACAATCCGTGTACAAACCTATCAGGATTCTTGAAAATACCTCAATCAAGAAGTTGAACCGACCGCACTTCATCTACAGAAGAAAAGATCTATACACATGAAAAAAAAAAAAAAAAAAACTCTTGAACCCAAAGTCATAGTTTAACACGTACCGCGACGAATTCTTTAGCATTTATTAGCAAAAACAACCTTACGATTTCTTTTCAAAGTAGCCAATTTTGTCACAGCTCCAGCAGAACAACTTCGACCTTTCATTCGAATAAGTCTTATTATAACTTTGATATATACGATTGGTTATCCTCATCGTTACCGGGGAACCTTTCATACTCCGCCATGTTATCATCAGCATTTAATCATCTAAAAACACAATTCGCCCAAAAACACCTCGGATTGATAATCGACGATTCAGATATAACTGCATTAAATGCAGAGGAAACAGTAAAATTTTAGATGGCCTAAATGGTCAAAAGTTTGATGATAAAGAAGGGAATGTTAGGAACGCTCGATAGAAAATTTAGTGCTGAAAAATGGATTGAGCTAACCGTGAAGGAAACAAAGAACAAATACAAGGAATGAACCTGCCTTCAAATAATGCAAATGATTCAGTGTCTGTTGAAACCGTCAGTATGAACCCTACTCTTTATTCTAAACTTTTTCAGATGATATTATTCATCATCATCTTATCTTAGATATTATAAGATATCTTCATATTTTCCGCTATACATATTCTCCATATTTCTAGAGATATTTTCACAACCATTCTTATCTGAGATCATTTATCTCTCCGTGATATCTGCGTTACAACATAAAAGAAACTGTGTTAGTTTCTAAGTTCTAAAACCTTCAAGTTTAAAATAGGAATGTTCTGAAGCAGTGTTGGGAACTGATGCATGAATTAGTATAATATAATGAAACTTGATCAACTTCATTATATTACAGTAATACATGTTGAGTTTCTAATGGAATGTGATGATTCACAGTACCATCATCATGTGCCATGTTACACGGCTCTTACATTCTATCCAATCTCCAAACATATCAAGAATATATCATCTTGATAGTTCTATCTTTCTGGATATTTTGGTAATTTGACAAATTAAAATCGTGCCATTACTAATTCTTTCTTAGAACATTTACTATGTTCATTTCAAATTTCATACCTACGAACTTGGGATCATTGATCGCTTGACTTGAGGACGGGAAGAAGAAACGAAGGACAAAGCCCCAAAATAGAAATT
This sequence comes from Rutidosis leptorrhynchoides, assembly GCF_046630445.1. Classification (NCBI taxonomy): domain Eukaryota; kingdom Viridiplantae; phylum Streptophyta; class Magnoliopsida; order Asterales; family Asteraceae; genus Rutidosis; species Rutidosis leptorrhynchoides. The sequence continues at coordinate 34,687,572 of NC_092333.1, read as the reverse complement.
GGAATATAAATAGCAGCAATTAGGAGAAAGTGTTAACTGTGGATGACAATGATTATAAAAGACAGAAGCATGGGCATCGAAGTATAAGGGAAGATATAAAACCCAAGAATCACCCAGAATTTACAAACCGTGTATATTTATGCAAATAACAATATAGAGACACGGGAGAACTAGAAACACTATAAACACAAGAGTATAGTATAAGTAAATAGATTCTTCTGGTGGTAGATGAAAAAGAAGAATGATAGATATAAAATTAGGAGTATATCAAGAATCAGTACGGGATGGAGCATTTTAAAGAATGCTTTAAAGTAAGAATTAAGGAGAAAGAGTAGAAGATGTGAGTTGTGAAAAATAAGGAACGAAGGAGTGAATTTATAGAGAAATATTCGACAGAGAAATAAAAACAGATTGCCGCATTAAATCAAAGAAGATCCTGATCGCCGAAGAACCAAATCTTATTACGTAAGATTTTCTTTAAATCCCTTAAATTCCGGAAATCAATCCTAACCACGTCATTGGTTAAAACGATTCCATATTTACTCATTACACTCTTTTGTGATAGCTTCACTCGTACGCTTCACATGATCGAATTATTTTATCTACGTCTCTCAATGATGATAAAACTCCATTATTAACTCATATTCGTCATAAAAACATTTTATTGTTAGTCATGACGATCTCGATCAAATTTCGGGGACGAAATTTCTTTAACGGGTGGGTACTGTAATGACCCGGAAATTTCCGACCAAATTTAAACCCTAATCTTTATATGTTTCCGACACGATAAGTAAAATCTGTAATGTTGAGTCTAGAAAGTTTGAAATCTTTATTCGGTTAATCAGTTACCCTTTGACCATGTCTGATGATTCACGAACAATTATGTGTATATTGATATGAATACATAATATATTTTATTTAGTTGAAAACGTTTTTGATTCAATGGAATTTAATTAATAAAATTTAATATATTAAACGTAGTTACAAGTTAAGCACATGATTGTTATACTAATATTATTTTTATTTTAGTATTTATTAAATATATTAAAAGTATTATTATTATTAATATTATTAATATAATTAATTATTTTTTTTATATATATATATTACTAATATTTCTGCATTTATTATTAGTATCTTAATTATTAATAATAATAATATCTGTATTTTTGTTAATATATCTGCATTTATAATATATTAAAAATAACAAATAAAGATATAATGTTACACGTAATCAGATCATTATCAGATGAAAACGTTTCTGTTTTTTTCTCCTTTTCTTGTAAATTCTTTGTCTACCACTAACACTAGATTACAAACAAATATACTGCTCCATATATTCAATTAATATCCTCATCATCGTTATAAATTCATTGTATCTTCACTTGATAGAAAATTAAAAACAGAAAGTGGTAAACCAAACCCGTTATCCCCCGAACTCCCTAACCAATATCTTCTCCTTCAATGATACAACCATCTTGTTTCTTCATGAACCATGACAACCATTGACAACCACCCTCACCATATCACCACCATTTAAAACCCATCTTGCATCACCACGACAATTATCTCTCTCTTGAATTCCAAATTGAACCGCCACTACTTAAACCATGAACCACCATTTTTTTTCGATGAAATTCATTAAAACTTCACTGCTTCTGTGTGAACCTTCAAACCGAACCGATACCATCACCCCACCATCTAACAACAACTCATATCATTTTTTTTATACCATTAAACAAACCACGAACGAACTACTTCTGCAATCCTTTCGTTTATATATATGCCCGAACAAAACAACCATCCTTCACTTAAAAACCGTCACCACCAAGAACGAGTACACTCTCTCTCTCTCTCTCCATCTCCTGCTTCGGCCACCTCTGTCACCATTCTCCTCAACCTTACATCCGCCACCTTTTGGCCACTGGTTACCGATATAATTGTTGAGTTACACTATGAAATTCAATGATGAAAACATTAATGAAAAGGCAATGCATTATTATGAATGATGCGTTGGTTTTCCTAGTCCCAGACGAGCCCCACAAACCGCTAACATCGATATAATTTAAATGAAAATATGTTGAGCTGTAAAGAAATTTATGTGGCTATTATTTCCATTTTAAAATAAACCCCACTTGATGTAAAGGGTGTATGGATAATAAAGTTTAATGGATTAGTTGATGACTTAATTTATCATAAAATTTCGGTGGGACAGATAGAAGAACACACAAGATCGCTGGATATTTTTTTTTTATGTTAAGCCGAGATTTCCTTTTATTTGATTGGGACAATTACGTTTTAAATGGATTTGCAAGGTTGGGATAAGATAATCTAGCTTTTTAGGCCATGTCTCTATCTATGTGATTGGACCAAATAATAAAGTTTAAGTGATCATGATTGATTACTCCATCCTAATCAGCTAAAGCAGAAGAATAAGATATATACGAAATTCTTTTAAACACAATCGGGCCAGGTACATAGAGTGGGCTGTAAAATTCGGACATATGAAGCTACTATGGGGCCGAAGAAAATGGTTTGGGCAGTGGTTGTATGGTTGGGCCGAGGGTCGGTTTAAAGGAATTAAGTGTAGGAGGTAATTCAAAGAAGTAACATGGTAGATCAATGGTTGGTAGTATGGGTGATTAAGCAAGAGGTCATGGGTTCGAGTTCGGGCTGTGGCTATTAGTTTTTGGAAAAACCTTATAAACTCTTGAGGTAGTATATCTTTATTACCATTATTATTATTAGTTTTATTATTATGATTATTATTAATAATATTATGATTAAGATTAGTGATATTAGGAATATTATTATCATTCTAAAATTTGCAAGATCATCATTATTATCAAAAGTAAAATAAGTGTTATTATTATTATCATTAGTAGATCATTAATGTCAAAAGTATTTTTTTTAAATATTTTATACATAAAAACACACTTATTATATATAATATAATTATATTGATACTCCATATAACTATATACAAAACATATTAACATTATCTATATAAATACTTATATATAACAAATTAGGTATTTTAATATAATACTAAGTATATATAGATATTAATATGACTATATTAATCATCTTAAATATATATATATACAAAATAAACATAAATAACATATATTAATAAATGAAATTATGTGATTTCCATTATATGTTTTAATAGATATACGATTAATATAGGTTCGTGAATCGAAGGCCAACCTTATATTTGATCAATGATGTTATATGTATTTTTACTACAAAATACATTAGGTGAGTATATAGTTCCCTTTTAAACTCTAAATATTTTTGGACTGAGAATTCATGCGCTGTTTTTATAAATGACTTACGTTATGGACACAAGTGATCAAAAATATATTCTACGTTGAGTTGTACCACTGGCATACTTCCCTGTAGCTTGGTAATTAATATTTACAGCGGTATTGTAAACGCGAATCCTGTTGATAGATCTATCGGGCCTGACAACCCCAACCGGACTGGACGACCAGTATTCAACGGTTGCACAGTACTTCGTTTTGTGACTACACTTGGTACGGTGTAGTAAGATTTCATATTAAAGGGAATATGCGACGTGATTAATTGTTAAGTATGGTTACCAAGTGCTCAACCACTTAGAATATTTTTATTAAATGTTTACATATGAAATCTTGTGGTCCATTGTTAAAACGCTGCTAGCATCAAACCTATATATCTCACCAACTTTATGTTGACATTTTAAAGCATGTTTATTCTCAGGTACGAATTAAGTCTTCCGCTGTGCATTAGCTCATACTAAAGGCATTACTTGGAGTCGATCATCGCAATGGAACCAAATGTTGAAGACTTTGTCCAGATGGATAAGGACGGGTCTTTACAATCACCATCTTACAACCAAGATCATCCAATTGTCCTAAAGACAATAAGTTCTTCTTCAAACCCTTCACGTGTCGTACACCTTGAATAGTATGAACTGTACCATCGTGCATCTTCAGAATGATATCTCCAATTCCAATGATCTTTAGTTCATGATCATTGCAACTGTATACAGATCCTCCTGAGATACGTTCATATTGTTTGAACCATTCTCTTCTAGGGGTCATGTGAAAAGTAGCTCCCGAGTCAAATAACCAGACATCAACAAATGTCTTTCTGCCTTCATTTGCTACCACTGCCTCACTAACCAAAGCAGTCTCATCATCTGAAGTGCTTGCAATATTTTCTTGAGGATTTAAGTTATTTAAACTCCGACAATCCTTCTTCAGGTGACCTTTCTTGCCACAATTGTAGCATGTATAGGTCTTCTTCTTTTTAGACTTCGGTTTACCATGATTGTGACTCCCACTTGGGCCACGTTCCGTTGATCTCCCTCCTGACACCAATAAGGCCTCCATTTGTCGTAAACCGGCCTGTTTGTCCTTCTTGTTATTGCGCCGATTTTCTTCTTCTAGAATAGCAGCCGCAACTTCATCATAGACTAGATACTCCGAGAGAACATTATTGGTTAAGTTAATAATGAGTTGATCATACAAATCAGGTAGACTCTGAAGTAAAAGTTCAGCACGTTCTTTTGGCTCTATATTGCAACTTAATGAAGCGAGTTGAGAAAATAGAGTATTCAAAGAATTAATGTGCTCATTAACTGAAGTAGATTCATTCATGCGTAGCGCATAAAGTTTTCTCTTAAGGAATATCTTGTTGTGGAGTGATTTGGTTTCGTACAATTTTAAGAGGTGATCCCAAATCTCTTTCGCCGTCTTCTTTTCTTCTATGCTAGACAAAACGCCATCTGCTAGTGCCAGATGAAGATTTGCGATAGCTTGACCGTCCATCTCTTCCCATTTTTCATCAGTGACTTCGGCGGAACATCCACTGATGGCAGCCAAACACTTATCATTTCTCAGGATAGCTTTCATCTTTAGTTTCCATAACGAGAAGTTACTCCCGTTGAACTTTTCAATTTCAAATTTCGTAGACATCGCTATAATTACAATCTTCTTTTCGACAATACTATTTTTCTTGAAATCACACCCAAGGACTTTTACCGAGTGAAAATAATCTTACTTATTTCTGATGTGGACGATCCACTCCCGTGGCAACCACAGAGCATACTATAAGTAGATTAATACACACTAGATATTAGACCTTAGCTCTTTATACCACTTGTTGAGAAAAGCGACACCGAATTATAGCAAACCGCTAGTAATAACTGAAATAGCGACAATAAAGAGACACCGAGATTTAACGTGGAAAACCCCAATAGGGTAAAAACCACGGACAAAGAAAGAAACGTTTCACTAATATGAATAATAGGAATTACACTTCTCTCTAATTACAAGAATAAGTACCAAGTTTTATATCTCTTGTAATTAGGAGATTTATCACTTACTAATTATCTATTAGACTACTAGAACACAAGAAGGAAGAATGTGTTGGGATGCATTGAAGAGCTTGAAACCTCCTCTATTTATAGTACAACAAATGAGGGTTAGGTGGAGTAAATCAAATGAGAAAGTCTCATTTGTACCTCAAATATTACGGAAAGGAAAATGGTAGGTAGCCTACCATCACCAACCATTGACTTTTCAACAATATATACCTCGGAAAACAATGTAAATAGTCGAGCCATTGTGGGGATACTTCTGTTACGTATCTTAAATAAAATTACTTAATATAATAATACACTTTAGATTTTGTATTTCATAAACTAGTGTAGTGCATATATGATGTCTAAATGAAAATACAAGATTTCTAAATAAATAATCAGTATGTCTTTGTACTCGATCAATGCATTTACTTGTAACGCCCTTAACGGATCAAAAGTTGTGAAGGAATAATTTTGCAATATCATACGGTAAGAGATCCAAACTGAAACGGAGTATATTAAAACATTCTATAAGTATGGTTAACAAGTTACTTAGGAAGTTAGGATGAATTAAGTTAAAAATGAGATATCAGAACAAATATTGCATATTTTGTAAGAAGTATAAGCGAGTTAGATTTGTCCATTGTTTTGTGCATTTTCTTATTTCGATAAAGAATCCAGATCTTAGATGTGGTTAACAGAATATGATATTGAAATGGTTGAATGTTTCTTTGAAAAAAACAACTCAACAAGTATTAAACTTTTTAATGCAATATTTTAGGTATCCTCTTTATCCGATTGATGAATTTTACCCATCACCGGTATGTGAAGTAGTTATTACTATTTATGTTACCAATTTATACCTATCAATATATGAATGATTTACAAAATCATCTCCGACACTTTATTTAAATTTTAATTTTCATATGTCAATGGCAAATATAACATTCTTACAACAATGTTATTATCATATATTATTTCTGAAATCGTTCGCTTATCTAAAGGTTCGCAATCCAATCGTGTATCAGTCTCACGATTAATATGAGTGAGATAAATTGCGTAACTCGTGCTTAACGAAACATATATAAAGCGATTAAACTCATGATCTTCGTCTTTTAGACCACAATCCCCACCACTAAGCTATCTTCATGGTAACATTAACATACAATGTACAATTAAATTTACAAGCGATTTTATAATGTGATAGACGGATACCTAATATATTTTTATTACTATTTCAAACATTTTACATTATTTGTTTTGTTACTTTAGCTATAACGAGGATAAAGAACCCCGCTTCACTGCGGGGTGGTTTTGATCGGTTAACGGTCGTTGAACTTAACGTTTTAAAAACGGTTATCGGTCGTTTGGACGGTTTTGGTCGATTAACGGTCAGTTAATTTAACATTTAAAAAAATAGTTAACGCCCGAGTAGCTAAATGTTTAAAAGAGTGAAAAGAAAAGGGGGGAAAATGAAGTTAAAAAAAGTTGTTAAAAAAAAGATGGGAAAAAAGGTTTTTTTTTTTTTTAAGAAAAAGGTTAAATACATGTTTAGTAAAATACCCCCAAAGTTGGGGGTATTTACACTTGTGCGATGGTGAATAGTGAAAGTCTCTGATAATGCTAAAAACGAACATATATTTCATAGCATTATTCCTCAAGAAAGACAAGCTTTTAGTTGCAATTGTTCTATTTACAAGTGATATTCGTTTAAATAATAAAAGGTGAAGACAAAAGACAGATTCGACGAATTGAAGACGCAAACGACCAAAAAGCTCAAAAGTACAAAAGACAATCAAAGAGGTTCCAATTATTGATAAGAAACGTCTCGAAATTACAAGAGTACAAGATTCAAAACGCAAAGTACAAAATATAAAATTGTACGCAAGGACGTTCGAAAATCCGGAACCGGGACCAGAGTCAACTCTCAACGCTCGACGCAACGGACTAAAAATTACAAGTCAACTATGCACATAAATATAATATAATATTTAAATAATTCTTATAATTATTTATATATTATAATAAATAATAAAAACCGTCGGCAAGAAAGACTCCAAACCAGAGTGAGCTGTAATTGCAAACTCCGCGACTCGCGGAGTTTGAAGGCCAAAAAGGCCGCGAGTCGCGGAGCCCCAAGTTTCAAAAATCCCTATAAAAGCAACAGAATTCTGATCGCAAAAATCATCTTTTTCTTCTCCTCATTCATACGTAAAATATATATATTTATAATTTATATTTTAATTTTAATTTTAATCCTAATAATAAGGGTATGTTAGCGAATGTTGTAAGGGTGTAAGTCGAAATTCTGTCCGTGTAACGCTACGCTATTTTTAATCATTGTAAGTTATGTTCAACCTTTTTATATTAATGTCTCGTAGCTAAGTTATTATTATGCTTATTTAAAACGAAGTAATCATGATGTTGGGCTAATTACTAAAATTGGGTAATTGGGCTTTGTATCATAATTGGGGTTTGAACAAAAGAACGACACTTGTGGAAATTAGACTATGAGCTATTAATGGGCTTTATATTTGTTTAACTAAATGATAGTTTGTTAATGTTAATATAAAGATTTACAATTGGGCGTCCCTATAAATTACCATATACACTCAATCGGACACGATGGGCGGGGTATTTATATGTACGAATAATCGTTCATTTAACCGGACACGGGAATGGATTAATAGCCACTAGAATAATTAAAACAGGGGTGAAATTATGTACAAAGGACACTTGGTATAATTGATAACAAAATATTAAAACCTTGGGTTACACTCAGTCGACAACCTGGTGTAATTATTAAACAAAGTATTAAAATCTTGTTACAGTTTAAATCCCCAATTAGTTGGAATATTTAACTTCGGGTATAAGAATAATTTGACGAGGACACTCGCACTTTATATTTATGACTGATGGACTGTTATGGACAAAAACCAGACGGACATATTAAATAATCCAGGACAAAGGACAATTAACCCATGGGCATAAAACTAAAATCAACACGTCAAACATCATGATTACGGAAGTTTAAATAAGCATAATTCTTTTATTTCATATTTAATTTCCTTTATTTTATATTTAATTGCACTTCTAATTATCGCACTTTTATTTATTGTTATTTAATTGCACTTTTAATTATCGTCCTTTTTAATTATCGCAAGTTTATTTTATCGCACTTTTATTATTCGCAATTTCATTATCGTTATTTACTTTACGCTTAAAATTAAGTCTTGTATTTATTTATTATTTTACATTTGGTTTTAACTGCGACTAAAGTTTTAAAATCGACAAACCGGTCATTAAACGGTAAAAACCCCCCTTTATAATAATAATATTACTTATATATATGTTTGTATTTTTATAAAAGTAAACTAATATAGCGTTGAGCTTTGTTTAAAAAAAGATTCCATGTGGAACGAACCGGACTTACTAAAAACTACACTACTGTACGATTAGGTACACTGCCTATAAGTGTTGTAGCAAGGTTTAAGTATATCCATTCTATAAATAAATAAATATCTTGTGTAAAATTGTATCGTATTTAATAGTATTTCCTGCAAAAATTTAATAGTATTTTATACCCCTTAGCTTTGACATCAAGTATTTTTGGCACCGCTGCCGGGGAACTTTCTAAACGCCGGAAGCGCAACGCTAATATATAAAATAAAAATAAAAAAAAAGATTTTTAGTTTACTTTTATTAAAATTCATTTTTGTAAAAAAACGTTTTAAATATTTGAAAATATAAAAAGAAAAAAAAAATATAAATATTTTTAGGAGTTTGATAAATATTTAAGTTTTATAAAGTTTCTTTATTTTATTTTATAAAAACATAAGTTTTATTTAAGTATTTTTTTTTTATTTAAAAACATAAAATATATATATATATATATATATATATATATATATATATATATAATTCTAGTTTTAAGATTTTTATTTATAAAATTATAAAATATTTCTATTTAGATATAAGTTTTTATTATATAAATACTTTTATTAAAACAGAAAATTAAAAACAGAAATTAAAAAAAAAAATATAAATAAAGAAAAACGCGTCGAAATTAAAGTAAGCTGTCATCTGAATTTCTGAACCCCGCGACTCGCGGGGTTTGATGCTTTAAATACCGCGACTCGCGGAGGGGACCTGACACACGACAGAAGCCCTAATCCTGCATTTATTACGGAGTATTATTAATTATTATTAATTAAATTGTATTTGGGTTAAATAATTAATTAATTTAGTAGTTAATTTAAGTTTTAATTAATTTGTATTATTTAGTTTAATTAGTTTAATTAAATTATAAAATTAGTAGTTTTAATAAATAAATAATATAAAAATAATATTTTTATAAAAATTGTACTTTTTACAACTTTTTGTATATTTTTATATTTTGTCCCTTTTTAATTGTTTTAGCGTAATATTTGTATTTTTAGCTCATATTTAGTTTTAAACTTAGATTTTGCCATAGTTATTTTTACTTCTAGATTTTTAGGCTTTGCCGTAGAATTCCTTAAGTGCTTTTTCTTTAGACTAAGATTTAGGTACTTTAGAATTTTGCGACGCCTTTTTAAGTTTTAGTTTCTTTTTAAGTTAATTCCATTTGGGATTTAGTTTTTCTTGTAAGCTTTAATATTTTTAGACGACTTTTACCTATGTATCAATTATCATTCCAATTAGTAATCTCAATTTGCGATTATAATTTTAAGTTAGTTGTAGTAATAAGGTTAGGTTAGTCAAGTATTTTTAAGTTTTTATAAGTTTCTTTTATTTTTCCGTCACCTTTTATTTTTCAACCATTTTTCTTTTTCAACCTTTTTCCGACGAACTCTTTTTCTTTCTTATTTCTCGCTATTCTAGTTTTAGGACATAGATTTTTATTCTACTTCTTATATAAATTTCTTAAAATTACGAAAAATTTATTTTAAGTGGTTAAATTAATAGACATCAAAATTTTCTGGTTCGTAGTAATAGTTGGATTTATACGTGGACCGGGTTATTGGAGCCAAACAGTCCTCAATTATATTGAGACCAAACGAATCCTGCCCCTCTGCTGCATCTTTTGGCTATTCGAAACGTGGGCAAAATCAGAAAAGTCTATTGGTTGGATAACTTATTATAATTTTTCTTTCCTTTTAAAAACTAATAGGATATTCAGTGAATGCACCGAGCAAGACGTTCACCACCTTTTGTACGTTCACCACCTGTAACTAGATCAAGACATTTAGCAAATATAACCGCCGTTGATTTTTCTTTAGAATCGTCATCCAGTCGACCAAGTACTTCAGTTCAAATTTTCGATAATCCATTTTTTGAACCCGACCTCACAATTGAGAATCCGGAGAATATTCAGGAACGGTTCGTAGATCCCGAACCATTAAACTTTCCTCCGGAGCCACCAATCATTCAAACAGAGATTGTTGAGGAACGAACCATTAAATCAGAATCATCTAGTGATACCGATTCAACAAATTCAATTATGGAGAATCTGGAACCTTTAAGTATGGAAGACCGAATGAGAGCTAAACGCACTGGCCAAGGTCACGCAATTACTCATCCAGACATTAATGCGCCAGATTATGAAATCAAAGGACAAATTCTACACATGGTGACTAATCAATGCCAATTTAGTGGTGCGCCGAAGGAAGATCCAAATGAACATCTACGTACCTTTAATAGGATCTGCACACTATTTAAAATCCGAGAAGTGGAGGATGAACAGATATATCTCATGTTATTTCCCTGGACTTTAAAGGGAGAAGCCAAAGATTGGTTAGAATCGTTACCTGAAGGGGCGATTGATACATGGGATGTTTTAGTTGACAAATTTCTTAAATAATTCTTTCCTGCATCTAAAGCCGTAAGACTTCAAGCAGAAATTGTTACGTTCACACAAAAACCGAATGAAACTCTATATGAGGCATGGACAAGATATGGAAAGTTGTTAAGAGGATGTCCGCAACATGGTTTAGACACCTGTCAAATAGTACAAATATTCTACCAAGGATGCGACATCACTACAAGAAAAGACATAGATATAGCAGCTGGTGGTTCTATTATGAAGAAAACCGAAACTAATGCTTACAAAATTATTGATAACACTGCTTCCCACTCACATGAGTGGCACCAAGAAAAAGACATCGTTAGATCATCTAAAGCAGCTAGAGCCGATTCTAGCCATGACTTAGATTCCATTTCCGCAAAGATAGATGCTGTGGAAAGACGAATGGAAAAGATGACTAAGGATATTCACTCAATACGAATTCGTTGTGAGCAGTGTGGAGAACCACATTTGACAAAAGATTGTCTCAGTATTGAATTAACAATGGAACAAAGAGAGAATATTTCATACATAAACCAAAGGCCTGGAAATAATTATCAGAATAATTATCAACCGCCAAGACCGATTTACAATCAAAACCAGAATTATAACAGAAATATTCCATACAACAACCAACAAGGTCCTAGCAATCAACAAGTATCCAATAATAATTACAATCAGCAAAGACCGAATTTTCAAAACAAACCACCACAACAAACCGACGATAAAAAGCCGAATTTAGAAGATATGATGACAAAGCTAGTTGAAACTCAAACGCAGTTTTTCACATCTCAGAAACAAACCAATGAACAAAATGCTCAAGCATTTAGAAATCAACAAGCTTCTATTCAAAATCTGGAACAAGAAGTGAGTAACCTAGCAAGGTTAATAGGTGAAAGAAAACCAGGAAGTCTACCTAGTGATACAAATGCTAACCCCCGGAATGAAACAGCTAAAGCTATTACCACAAGAAGTGGTACAACACTTAAACCACCTGAAATACCCGTAACTTCTGATGAAGCTATTCCTACTCCACAAGAACCACAACCTGATCAAGATAAGGAAAAAGAACCGGTAGTTGAAAAGGTTAATGAAGATAACACAGTTAAGGCTAAACCTTATGTTAAACCATACCAACCACCACTTCCTTACTCGAGTAAAATGAAGAAAGAAAAACTTGAAGCCGAGCAATCCAAATTCTTGGATATGTTTAAACAGATAAATGTAAATCTTCCTTTCATTGATGTGATTTCAGGAATGCCTAGATATGCTAAATTCTTGAAAGATCTAATCTCAAATAGAAAGAAAATGGAAGAACTCTCGGCTGTTACTATGAATGCTAATTGTTCAGCAGTGCTGTTGAATAAGATACCAGAAAAACTATCCGATCCAGGAAGTTTCACAATTCCATGTTTTCTGGGTAGTCTTAGTTCAATAGAAGCATTGGCAGACTTAGGTGCTAGTATAAATCTAATGCCGTATTCACTATACACTAAACTAGACCTTGGAGAATTGAAACCAACCAGAATAAGCATACAACTAGCCGATAGATCAATAAAATATCCTAGAGGGATAATGGAGAACATGCTAGTTAAAGTTGGTACTTTAGTATTTCCAGTAGATTTTGTTGTTCTGGACATGGAAGAAGATTCTCAAGTTCCTCTCATATTAGGAAGACCATTCTTAAACACGGCTAAAGCAATGATAGACGTGTTCGGTAAGAAACTGACCCTAAGTATAGAGGATGAGAGTGTTACCTTTTCAGTTGATAGAGCAATGCAACAACCACAATCTGCAGATGATACATGTTATTATATTCAAACTATAGATGCACATGCAGAATTATTAGAAGAATTTCCAGAATTACAAGGAACAGGAGAATGTTCTTTAGGAGAAGGTAATGAACCAATTGATGAAGCTGAAATGTTAGCTACACTTATAGCTAATGGATATGAACCAACAACAGAAGAAATTCAAATGCTAAAAGAAGAAGACAGATATCGATACAAATCATCGATAGAAGAACCTCCGAAATTAGAGTTAAAGCCACTTCCAAACCATTTGGAATACGCTTATTTACATGGTGAATCTGAATTACCTGTAATAATATCGTCTTCTCTTACTGAAAATGAGAAATCACAACTCATTTCTGTGTTGAAAGCTCATAAACCAGCCATTGCATGGAAGATTCATGATATTAAAGGAATAAGTCCTTCGTATTGCACACATAAAATCCTTATGGAAGAAGGTCATAAAACGTATGTGCAACGCCAACGAAGACTAAATCCTAATATGCAAGATGTAGTTAAGAAAGACATTATTAAACTGCTAGATGCAGGTCTAATTTATCCAATCTCTGATAGTCCATGGGTAAGCCCAGTTCAATGCGTGCCTAAGAAGGGTGGCATGACTGTCATTACAAATGAGAAAAATGAGCTTATTCCTACTAGAACTGTAACAGGATGGCGTGTGTGTATTGATTATAGAAAATTAAATGACGCCACCAGAAAAGATCACTTTCCCTTACCTTTCATAGATCAAATGTTGGAAAGATTAGCCAGAAATAGTTACTATTGTTTTCTAGATGGATTTTCCGGATATTTTCAAATTCCAATAGCACCCGAGGACCAAGAGAAAACCACATTCACGTGCCCTTATGGTACTTTTGCTTACAAACGCATGCCATTTGGACTTTGTAACGCCCCTGCAACCTTTCAAAGGTGTATGATGGCGATTTTTCATGACATGATAGAAGAATGCATGGAAGTTTTCATGGATGACTTTTCAGTCTTCGGTGATACATTTGAATCATGTCTAGTTAATCTGGAACGAATGCTTCTTAGATGCGAACAATCAAATCTAGTACTTAATTGGGAGAAATGCCATTTCATGGTTAAAGAAGGCATCGTTCTTGGACATAAAATTTCAAAAGAAGGAATTGAAGTGGATAGAGCTAAAGTAGATGTAATTGCTAAACTTCCACATCCCACCAATGTTAGAGGAGTTAGGAGTTTTCTAGGGCATGCCGGTTTTTACCGACGTTTCATAAAAGATTTTTCTAAAATTGCCACTCCTATGAATAAACTCCTAGAAAAGGATGCTCCATTCATCTTTTCAGATGAGTGTATCAAATCTTTTAATATTCTTAAAGAGAAACTCACTAATGCACCGATCATGATAACACCAAATTGGAATCTACCATTTGAACTAATGTGCGATGCAAGTGATTTTGCAATGGGAGCCGTTTTAGGACAAAGGATTGAAAAACGATTTCAACCTATATATTATGCTAGTAAGACGTTACAAGGAGCATAAACGAACTATACAACTACTGAAAAAGAACTCCTTGCTATTGTCTTTGCTTTTGACAAATTTTGATCATATCTCGTTCTAGCAAAAACGGTGGTCTATACCGACCATTCTGCTCTTAGATACCTATTTTCAAAACAAGATGCTAAACCAAGATTAATCCGTTGGATCTTACTCTTACAAGAGTTTGATATTGAAATCCGAGATAAAAGAGGAGCATAAAATCTCGCCGCTGATCATCTTTCTCTTCTTGAAAATCCTGAGTTAGAAGTTCTAAATGAATCGGCCATACAAGACAACTTTCCTGATGAATATCTATTGAAGATAGATTATAATGAAATCTCATGGTTTGCAGACTATGCAAACTACTTAGTTTGTGGATTCCTTGAAAAAGGATTATCGTACCAAAGACGAAAGAAATTCTTCAGTGATATAAAACACTATTTCTGGGAAGATCCACATCTGTTTAAAAGTTGTCCCGATGGAATAATACGCCGATGTGTATTTGGAGATGAAGCTAGTAAAATTTTAAACCATTGTCACACAGGACCAACAGGAGGGCATTATGGGCCTCAACTAACAGCAAGAAAAGTTTATGAAGCTGGATTCTATTGGCCTACAATTTACAAAGACGCACACCTTCTTTGCAAATCCTGTGATGCATGTCAAAGGGCCGGAAAAATAAGTCAACGTGATGAAATGCCATAAAATGTCATCCAAGTATGTGAAGTATTTGACATTCGGGGTATTGACTTTATGGGTCCATTTCCAAAATCTCATAATAATCTATATATACTCGTAGCCATTGATTATGTATCTAAATGGGCGGAAGCACAAGCTCTCCCAACTAACGATGTACGAGTTGTAGTCAACTTTTTAAAACGTCTTTTTGCAAGGTTTGGAACACCGAAAGCTTTAATAAGTGATCGGGGTACTCATTTCTGTAATAATCAACTTGAGAAAGTTCTTAAAAGATATGGAGTAACTCATAAAATCTCCACCGCATATCATTCACAAACAAGTGGACAAGTTGAAAATACCAACCGAGCTTTAAAACGTATTCTAGAGAAAACCGTAGGATCAAATCCGAAGGAATGGTCCATTAAATTGGAGGATGCACTCTGGGCTTTTAGAACAGCCTACAAAACTCCAATTGGAACCACACCTTTTAGACTTGTTTATGGAAAAGCATGTCATCTTCCAGTAGAAATTGAACACAAAGCATTTTGGGCTTTGAAGACATGTAATCTTGATTTACATGAAGCCGGATGTCTACGATTAAGTCAACTAAACGAATTAGAAGAATTAAGACATGAAGCATACGATAATTCGTTAATCTATAAAGAAAGAACGAAGAAATGGCATGATAAAAGAATCAGAAGTTCAAAAGAATTTAAAGAAGGAGACATAGTTCTTCTTTTCAATTCACGATTCAAGCTATTTCCTGGAAAATTGAAATCAAGATGGTCTGGACCATTCATAGTCAAAAGAGTTTTCCCATACGGAACGATAGAATTGATAAATTCAAATGGGATTGAATTTAAAGTTAATGGTCACAGAGTTAAACATTACATACATGGTCCGATGGAAGTCGACAACGAAGTTAATCACAATTTCGACACCACAGCTAACTAAGTGTGGGGAGAATCAAGTCTTTAAAGGATAATATGTATTTCTGTTAGAGTTAGATTGTCTGTTTTCGTGTAGTTCTCGAAAATGGAACCCGAATGGTCTTTCCCTAGCAGACCCTAAAGAACTAGTCTTCTCCCCCCATTCTGAATTTTTATTTTTTTTAGGTTTTTACGAAATGAAGACTGCCTGTGAACTAAACCATGGTCTAATGCTACACGCTTTGATCACTAAACGTAATAATGACATACTACCGAGTGAATTAGTATCAGTAATCAGAGAAAGAATGGACGGAGTTAGAAAAGAATCCAGATGCGAAGATAATAAGTTACAATTTGGTAAAGGAAAATCAAAATCCGCAGCGAAAAGAAGAGCACGACACCTAGAACGATGTCACAAATGCGGAAAATGGTCACATGGAGGTAAATGTTCAAATAATCAAACCTATTCAAACACTGAATTTGTTACTTTATGCAGAGACGGACCGTTCATATGTTTAGAAGAAAAGACACTGAATGCTCGAGGTTACGCCTTTGTAGTCATGGAAAACCAATTAAACCGACTATCTTATGAATGGGATAGATCATATAACTAAGAAATCTATTTCACAGGTATGTCTGTACAGTTTTTATTTTTATTTTTAACCTTTTGATAATAAACGCTAATTTGTTCGCTAAAAAGTATTAAATTGGTATTGAATAAAATTAGGTTTGGCGACCGAAATTATTGATATCATTCAAAAATTTATTACATCACTGCGAAATTTAACGTTTATTCTTAAGATATAAATATCTTTAAACAATCAACCCAAAATATTTCAAAAATTCGTCATGAGTTAAATTAGGTCTTGGAACCGAAATTACTTTACCGAAAAGAGGGGCGCATATTTTTGATAATATTTGATTGACTAAAGTGGGATAAAAAGCCAAAAAGATTTTTAATTTTATTTTTACCATGTTTTTAAAATTAATATTTAAATCTTAAATTAATATTGTAAACTTTGTAAAAACAATATATTTAAAATTGTAAATATTTGAAAAATTAATATAAGTTTGGTATGAATTTATAAATTTTTAAATTAAGTTTGGTGTGAATTTTTAATTTTTAATTTTTAAAATATAAATTTTTAATTTTATGCATTTCAAATTTTAAGTTTGGTGTGAATTTTTAATATAAATTTTGAATTTTATATTTAAGTTGTGTGAATTTAAAAACAAAAATTTACTTTATCTCATTAAGTTAAAAATATGATTTTTAAAATTCGTCGTAAGTTGAAGACTAGGTCTTTGAACCGAAATTGCTTTACCCGAGAGAGGGACGAGAACTTTTATTATCATTATTTTTAATCTCATTGAATTAAAGTATGCCAAAAACATTAAAAAAACCTCAAAAATCTTAGCTTTTAAAACAATCGCTACAAAAAGACAAATTTTAAAATTTTGTCGAGGGACGGACTAGGACATCGATCCGAAACGACCTCGTCCTAAATAACAAGGGAAACAAAATTTTAAAATTAAGTACTTAATTGTTTTATAAGTTAATGATTATAAAAAAAAAAAAAAGGCAAACTCCGCGAGTCGCGGAGTTTGAAGGCTTAAATGCCGCGACTCGCGGAGGGGTTGGATTACAGAAAAAAAATATATAGCTGAAACAGATCAGTCCCAACCCACAAAACACACAAACACTGCGAAAACTGCTCGAAAATACCCGAAAAATACACCCCAAAATCACAATTTTTAACCGTTAATCACCAAATTTTTTTTTACTAAAATCATGTTGAGAAGGATGCTATCTAGGAATTACTCAAGAAAAATGGTAAATTTCTACACCTAAACACCATTTAATCCGAAATTTGGTGTTCTTGAGCAATTTTTTCCCCAATTTGATTTTGATGTTTTTTAGTGTAATTAGGCTTAAATTGTTTATGTATTATGCTTGTATAACCTAGATTGATGCTGTTTAACATGATTAGAAGCTTTAAACTTCAAATTTTGAGTAATCTAGGGTTTGTGTTCTTGAGCAAATTTGGGGCTTTTTGATATAAACAGGTTATGGCCGATTTTTGTCATGAATTGTTGCTAAATTAAGTAGTGTAACATGTCTAGGTAGTTAAATGATTCAAACTTTGAGCCTAAACATGATTTTGAGAATTAAAGTGGACTTTTTCAAGTCTAAAATTCACGAACTTGATTTTTGAGAGATAATGCCATTTGAGACTTGTTTAATTGCTAGTAATGATTATTTTGACATGTTATTTGAATTGAATGCTTATAAACTTGGCGAACATTTTCATATATGCTTATTTGAAAAAGTGTAGATTTGATAAAAATGTGAAAATAAGCTTAAGTTTAATATAAGTTGATAATGCCATTGTAATTATTTTGATTGATGATTTTGCTGACACTAATGCATATTTGGATGCACAAAAATTGTGTTTGATGTGTTTTGCAGACTGAAAGGGGTGAATCTTCATCCCAAGCTCGCAATGCTCCTACTGAGAATGCGGAACAACTGGAGGTGGATAACTACTACAAGCAGGATATACCTCATCCAGTCATGACCTTTTCCGATATGCACTTGGAAGAGTTGCACCCGAACCTGAGATTTGACAGACTTTGGATAGATTATCCAAAATATCAAAGAGGTTTGCATACTCTTCATTCTAAGGTTGTTGAGGTACCGAGGGTCATAGAATGGGGACCCTTAGAAGCTGTAGAATTGGCCGGGCCAATTAGGGAATTACTTGTACAGAGGTATGGTAATTCTACTTTTAATGACTGGGTACGTTTATTCACCATGCGTAGACCTGTATATAAAGTATGGTGTGAAGAATTGTTGTGTAGTATAGAGTTGAATGATCGGGTAGCTAGTTTAACCGATCGTTCTTTTATTAGATTTTGGTTAGGCGGTTCGATGCGCCACATGTCTTTACTAGACATGGCTCAGGCTTTACGTATATATACGCCTGAGGAGTTAGCATCTGTCGATTGTAGAGGGTTGATACTAAACGGTAGAAAGATAGATGAAAATTTTGATACACACGGTGTGTGGAGTCAAATGATAAGCCATCACCGTTTCAAAGGGGGAAATTACTCTTATTTGGATATAGATAGAGCCGAATTAAGAGTGATTCATAGGTTTTTAGCCAACTCGATTACACAAAGGGGTAAGAACAAGGAAAAAGTAAATGAACAAGATTTGTTTTACCATATGTGTATTCGAGACCCACAAAGCGCTGTAAGTATACCATATTGTGTGGGTTATTATTTATCAGCTATGGTTCAGGAGATGCGACCGCATAGCATAATAGGAAGTGGTATTTTTATTACTTTGATTGGTGAATATCTCGGTGTGGATATAAGTCGGGGGGGATTATTAGTAGAAGAACCGGAATCCCGCGATACTATAGGTTTAAATGTATACCATGGTACGAAAGTTTTGAAGAGGCGAAATAACGCCGCAGTACCATACCATGGTAGACATCCACAGGTTGAGAGAAACCAACATCAAGGTAATGTAGGAGGGGGGAATGAGATGCAAGAAATGCAAAGGTTTATAGCTTCTCAGGAATACGAAAATGCTAGACAGAGAGCATTTGAAGATTGGCAAGTTCATCAGAACCAAATCATAGCTCATTGCCAACATATAGGTAGAAACTATATTCCTACACCGAAACCCATCTTCCCTCCCTGGTCTATAGAGATGCAGCCACCATATCCTACGTATAACCCTGCCGAAGCATTCTATAGCACCTATGGTTATGCCTGGAACCCCTATTGGTACCAGTATCATCCCTAGTATACTTATTTTTTTTTTGTAATTTGTAATTATTGATACGTTTAATACTTTTATTAATATTGTAATCATTTTTATAATTATCTAACTTTTATTCTTAGATTTTAATAATTTTTGAATGTGGGGTAATATACCAAACTTCAAAAATATGTATATATGTTATCAGTTTATCTTATGTACACAACAGGGTAAAACAACGCATTTTCAAAGACTGGCATTAAGTTCAGCAAAAGCAACTAATTTTGACGACCAGATGCAAAATATAAGTGAAATAACAACAAGACGGAATGAACAAATGATGTGCACCATTTATCATTCAGCAAACAAACGCCAATATATTTGGAAACTTTGGTAAAAATTTAATCATTTTCACACTAATCACCCTCAATAATTTAAATTGTTACTGATTTCTTGCAAATGAGGGCATTGCAAGATCTTAAGTGTGGGAAGGGGTTAAATTCTTTCGGATTTTAAAATTTTTATCTTAAACACTTGGTTACCATTAAAAATACTAGTAAAGCAGTAGTTGTATTAGAATCTAATGCTCTCTGATAAAAAAGAACAGCCCTAGTCTTATATACTAACTACCCAATTCTAGTAAAATTTTTCAAAATTTTCAATTAAATGAACTCAAAATCATGTTTATACATATTTATGAACGATAAAACTAGGTTTTAACACCAAAATTATTGTTACCTCGGAAAGGACATAAATTGAGAAACAAACTAAAATGTTAAAATTCATTTAAAATGGAATAGAGGACGATAAAAAGGAAAATAAAAGCCAAGTGTGGGAAAATTTACCAAGTTATCTTAAACATATGTCACATATATCTGTAACAAATAACTGAAAATACTTTTGCTTTGGACTAAACTAAACTGTTTTACCCGATGAAAGAAAAGAAAAGATGGATCTACACGATGAATCAATTCCATCATTAAAAGGAAGTAAAGTCTTCCGAAAAAGACACGCGCTTCTTGATTTAGGTCATGAAGTTGTCGTCCAGACCAGCTGTAGGTTGACGAAAAATCTAGAAAAGTCATCACTAAAATCAGCAGGAAATCCACGGACCTCAGCATTAAACAGGGTCGCCAAGTGGTCAGATTTATCCTAACCATGAGAAGGATTTATCTTGTACAATGGGGGGGCACCATGCAAATTAGCTGGATAAGACTAATGAATCAGATCCCCAGAAAGGATAATCTCCTTAAAAATTAAAAATCAGCTTTTAAGACTGATATCACTCAATCCTTGAGATTGACCTTAAAGATTGAGAATTACAAACTCATGGAATTCAATGATATCTAAACTCGAGCTTGAACGAGAAAATATTTTGATCAAAATTACAAACCGATTTGTTTTCTGAAAACCCTATTTTCAATGCGTTCATTACCATTGAACGTAAAATCCTAGGAATTCACCTGGAATTCATTAGGTCACCTGAACCAAATCGGGTGTCAACCGTAAGAACGGTGGTTGCATAGTGGTCAAAGACAGGACCTTGTGCCATACCGAAAAATCATAAGGGTGAGCTTTACTATTGCTCCTACCAAGGATAGTAATTGCGTCCGACACGTTATAGACCATAATTAAAAGCATGTCAGGGGACATTGCCTTAACAGTTGCTTGTTCAACGCTTTCCTTTACAACCGGACGGTAGTTTACCGAAAGGTAATATACGGGACAAGTAAACTGGACGTGTTGCTTTCCAAATACAAGGTTAGCAAGTGGGTGACACAAAACCGCAAGTTTTGAGCTAAAATTTTCAAATCTGAAACCCACCAAACCCACAAAAATATTTTGCAAACACCGGTAAAGGGTTATTCCGGAAAACTTATCTAGGGTAAAAACTAGATTTAATTTTCAAAAGATCAAATGTTTTCATAAAGATCCAATTTCCTTAATGGATCTAAATTTTTATAGTCATGTGGAACTGTAAACCATATCGTTACTACCATTGTTTATACCGCCGTATAGAAATCACTTATGTACAAAGTGTGAAGAATAAAGAAGTGATTCTAGTATTTCAAGACGATATTGCTTGAGGACAAGCAACGCTCAAGTGTGGGAATATTTGATAATGCTAAAAACGAACATATATTTCATAGCATTATTCCTCAAGAAAGACAAGCTTTTAGTTGCAATTGTTCTATTTACAAGTGATATTCGTTTAAATAATAAAAGGTGAAGACAAAAGACAGATTTGACAAATTGAAGACGCAAACAACCAAAAAGCTCAAAAGTACAAAAGACAATCAAAGAGGTTCCAATTATTGATAAGAAACGTCTCGAAATTACAAGAGTACAAGATTCAAAACGCAAAGTACAAAATATAAAATTGTACGCAAGGACGTTCGAAAATCCGGAACCGGGACCAGAGTCAACTCTCAACGCTCGACGCAACGGACTAAAAATTACAAGTCAACTATGCACATAAATATAATATAATATTTAAATAATTCTTATAATTATTTATATATTATAATAAATAATAAAAACCGTCGGCAAGAAAGACTCCAAACCAGAGTGAGCTGTAATTGCAAACTCCGCGACTCGCGGAGTTTGAAGGCCAAAAAGGCCGCGAGTCGCGGAGCCCCAAGTTTCAAAAATCCCTATAAAAGCAACAGAATTCTGATCGCAAAAATCATCTTTTTCTTCTCCTCATTCATACGTAAAATATATATATTTATAATTTATATTTTAATTTTAATTTTAATCCTAATAATAAGGGTATGTTAGCGAATGTTGTAAGGGTGTAAGTCGAAATTCTGTCCGTGTAACGCTACGCTATTTTTAATCATTGTAAGTTATGTTCAACCTTTTTATATTAATGTCTCGTAGCTAAGTTATTATTATGCTTATTTAAAACGAAGTAATCATGATGTTGGGCTAATTACTAAAATTGGGTAATTGGGCTTTGTACCATAATTGGGGTTTGGACAAAAGAACGACACTTGTGGAAATTAGACTATGAGCTATTAATGGGCTTTATATTTGTTTAACTAAATGATAGTTTGTTAATGTTAATATAAAGATTTACAATTGGGCGTCCCTATAAATTACCATATACACTCAATCGGACACGATGGGCGGGGTATTTATATGTACGAATAATCGTTCATTTAACCGGACACGGGAATGGATTAATAGCCACTAGAATAATTAAAACAGGGGTGAAATTATGTACAAAGGACACTTGGTATAATTGATAACAAAATATTAAAACCTTGGGTTACACTCAGTCGACAACCTGGTGTAATTATTAAACAAAGTATTAAAATCTTGTTACAGTTTAAATCCCCAATTAGTTGGAATATTTAACTTCGGGTATAAGAATAATTTGACGAGGACACTCGCACTTTATATTTATGACTGATGGACTGTTATGGACAAAAACCAGACGGACATATTAAATAATCCAGGACAAAGGACAATTAACCCATGGGCATAAAACTAAAATCAACACGTCAAACATCATGATTACGGAAGTTTAAATAAGCATAATTCTTTTATTTCATATTTAATTTCCTTTATTTTATATTTAATTGCACTTCTAATTATCGCACTTTTATTTATTGTTATTTAATTGCACTTTTAATTATCGTCCTTTTTAATTATCGCAAGTTTATTTTATCGCACTTTTATTATTCGCAATTTCATTATCGTTATTTACTTTACGCTTAAAATTAAGTCTTGTATTTATTTATTATTTTACATTTGGTTTTAACTGCGACTAAAGTTTTAAAATCGACAAACCGGTCATTAAACGGTAAAAACCCCCCTTTATAATAATAATATTACTTATATATATGTTTGTATTTTTATAAAAGTAAACTAATATAGCGTTGAGCTTTGTTTAAAAAAAGATTCCCTGTGGAACGAACCGGACTTACTAAAAACTACACTACTGTACGATTAGGTACACTGCCTATAAGTGTTGTAGCAAGGTTTAAGTATATCCATTCTATAAATAAATAAATATCTTGTGTAAAATTGTATCGTATTTAATAGTATTTCCTGCAAAAATTTAATAGTATTTTATACCCCTTAGCTTTGACATCAGTCTCACCACTATTAGTATTAGTTATTATAATTATAATATAATTAACATAACAATATATGAAATTAAAATCATAACCAAGCTTCCTTTAAATTATAAAATTTCAAAGTATAAATTATGAAAGTGAAACTGATAAAATTAAACAATTTTTAGACCATAAATTAAACAAATGTAATGTTTGTTGACTATCAGATCAAAATGGTAATAACCATAAAAGTTTAGGGGTCCTTTATAAAAAACGACGATCATATCACGTTCAGCAGATCGAACGGCTGCAAATTACTAGCCATTTGTTTCAAATAAAAGAATTATGGGAATAGAGCCAGACATAAATCCGCTCATGACAATTCAATTTCGAACCCAAAATTAAAACTTAAAAAACCCCCTTTTTTCATATTTCATATTCACACCCACCCTTTTAACGGATCAAAGTTTTATCCAGTAATCTTTGAAAAAATAGAGAGATAAAGATTCAAGATTAAGTCCATTTCAATCGATTTCAATGCAGTTTTTGTGATAATCTCTCTCCTTTGTGTACTAATTTTGTTTTGATTTGAAGAACTTGAAGTTTATTGTGATAAAGGTTAGTTCTTGATTTCTAGGGTTTTATATTGTATCTTGATTAATTCGATTCTGTTATCTTTATTGATTAAAATCGCAATTTGAGTAATGGGTTTTTGTTTTTTGATCGAAAATTTACTTCTATATTGTGTAAGATTAGTGGGGTATGTTGTATTTTTTTTAATTAAATCGATAGTAACATTTATTGGCTTCTTGATTTTGATTCTATTGGGGCTTTTGATTGAATGTAAACAGTGTAATGGCTGGAACTAAAGAGAACGATTCAGACTTAATCCGTTCTACAAAAACTCAAGGTAAACATTAAACTTTATTATAAGCGCTTTATTATATTATATTTTATGTTGTTTTTATATGATGCAGAATGTATATGAAGCGTTTGATGAAATGTGTGAGTGAATAGAAAAATATTATATAAATACAAACCCTAATTAATTTAAAATTTTGATGTCGTTTAGGAGGAGTAGGAGGATTAAAGGCCGTGAATGTGAAATCAGGGGTCCCTGTCAGTAATAATAGGAGGGCACTAAGTGAGATAAACAAGAACATCATCAGAGCTACACCTGCAGACCCTTATGCTTTTGATAATAAGGGGTAAAAACAAATTCAACTCTTTTTTCCATCTTTTTGTGTACTCTTATCAATGGTCTTCACTATTTTTAATTACCCATGTTGATTTTGTCATCTTTCTATTTGTTTTCTAGAAAAAAACCAATCCCTGTTAAGAAATCACTCGTTCCGGCTCATCGACCAGTAACAAGATTGGTAACAGTCGCTTTTTTTGTTCGTTTTGTCTTTGGATATATTGAAATCAAATCTTTATTGAATTCTCATTGTTTGTTGCTTTTTTGCAGGACCTTTAGTGCACAAATCACCAGCAAACCATCACTGCCCTTACCTGAGGTATACACAGTTTATGTACATATAACACCTTAACTTTGGCGAATGATGTGTCAAAATTATTAAATTTAAACACAATTACAAATGGATAAATTCATGTGATAAAACTATATGGAAAAGGTTGTATTTTTGTATAAAATTTGAGCATTATTTCGACCTGTTTGGCCTCTTTGACATTGTATACAATATGGGTGATGTTTTGACCCATTTTTTAGTGCTTATTCTGCAAATGCTGTAAAGGGAAACTTTTTTATTTTATTTAATAGGGAAAGAAGCCAAAAATTCAACCAATCCCGGATGAGAATGATACTGAAGACTTCGATATTGTTGATGTTGAAGATGACTTTAATGCACCAATGTTTGTGCAACACACAGAAGCTATGCTTGAGGAAATTGATAAGATGGTAGTTTGATTATTTTCTTTGATTCTATATTGTTTTATTTAGTCTGTTTGTTATGTTGATCAGTCTACTGAGTCAAATTTGTATTTTAGGATGAAGATGTCTATGAGGAACTGGCATTAGACATTGATGAAGCCGACAAGAATGACCCACTTGCTGTGGTTGAGTATATCGATGAGATTTATTGTCATTATCGGAAACAGGAGGTAATCTTTATAAGTTAATGTTGATATTTCTGTTTAGATCAATAATTGCGATATATGAACAATATAAAAAGTGGGAAATTAGAACAGGTATTACTCTATAATATTTTAGCAGTTTCTTATAATTACAAAAAAGAACTCTTAGAAGATATGGGCTTAGTTGTTTCTATAAAAACATATCAGTTTCTTCATGTTATGTGTTATCTTTAATGGATCAAACAAGTTAATTAAAAAAAAAAGAATAATAACTTGGCAGGGAATGGGTCAAATGGGTGTGTTTCTAGAACATAGAACCTCATATATCACTTTTTGAATGGGTATAAGAAAATGGCTTAAGGGGAAATGGGTCAAATGGTAGGAATTGTCCCAAGTGTACTTCAAATCATACAACTTCATAATCAGGTCAAATGGGTTTGTCAAAATATGGAATGGGTAATATGGGTTGATGTATAATATCTAAACCATAAAGTCCATAGATCACTTTATTGAAACGGGTAAATAAAAAAACACAGCTTTGTTGGAAATGGTTGAAATGGGTTGATAGTTCTTCAACTCTTTATTTTTAAAGCATGAAAAACTCATGAAATATGTCAATTTAATCTTTATACCAAACAATATCCATTCACTAAAATGACTCTAGTCAAAAGCAGTTTGTAAATCTGATTGTAATCCAACATCTATGAAGATACCATAGATGTTGAGCTTGTTAAATCCCAAATACCAATTATCCTAAACTAGCAACTAAATTGCAGATGTTGAGCTGTGTTTCACCAATGTACATGGTACAACAGCAAAATGACATAACTGAAAGGATGAGAAGCATTCTTGTTGACTGGTTAATTGAGGTATGTAAAATTATGCATCGATTATTGCTTCTTTTATTATACTTTATACTAAATACTAAATACTAATACTAATACTAAATAAATAATTGCATAACGGAATTTTATAGTAATTTCTGATGTCCTAAATGATGTAATGAAAATAACAACAGGTTCATTACAAATTTGAACTGATGGAAGAGACCTTATATCTAACGGTCAACCTCATTGACCGATACTTGGAACGTACAACAATACCACGAAAGAAACTGCAGCTTGTTGGAGTGACATCTATGCTTCTTGCATGTAAATACGAAGAGGTTTCTGTGCCTGTTGTTGATGATTTTATAACTATTACAGATAAAGCCTACACAAGAGCTGAAGTTCTCGATACGGTAAAATAATAATTAGACAATTAGATAAAGATGGTCAGTATTGTCTGCTTTCGTTAATTATCATTACCCTCGCTAAAACCCATTCTTGTTGATATTTACAGGAGAAAGAAATAGTGAATACACTTCAATTCAATCTCTCAGTTCCAACTCAGTATGTGTTTGTCAAGAGGTTCCTAAAAGCCGCAGAGTATAACAAAGAGGTCTAATAAGTTTCTTTGTAATTATTATCTATATGATTATGATTATTGTTATGTTATTATTATTGTTTTATAATAGATAGATGTTGTCGTTTTGATTATAGTTGGAGCTGCTATCGTTTTACTTGATTGATTTGTGCTTAGTGGAATACGAAATGGTAAAGTTCCCGCCTTCGTTACTAGCAGCAGCTGCTGTTTTCACTGGTGGATGTACTCTCAACCGATCAAAACAATGGACCAAGACGAGTGAACTTCATTCAAACTATTCTGAGCATCACCTGTTGTAAGTTGTGAAATGTCCCGTTCTTATTGATTAAAAACGTTCCATATTAATTGATTTCGTTGCGAGGTTTTGACCTCTATATGAGACGTTTTTCAAAGACTGCATTCATTTTTAAAACAAACCATAACCTTTATTTCATAAATACAGGTTTAAAAAGCTTTACGTAGATTATCAAATAATGATAATCTAAAATATCCTGTTTACACACGACCATTACATAATGGTTTACAATACAAATATGTTACATCGAAATCAGTTTCTTGAATGCAGTTTTTACACAATATCATACAAACATGGACTCCAAATCTTGTCCTTATTTTAGTATGCAACAGCGGAAGCTCTTAGTATTCACCTGAGAATAAACATGCTTTAAACGTCAACAAAAAATGTTGGTGAGTTATAGGTTTAACCTATATATATCAAATCGTAACAATAGACCACAAGATTTCATATTTCAATACACATCCCATACATAGAGATAAAAATCATTCATATGGTGAACACCTGGTAACCGACAATAACAAGATGCATATATAAGAATATCCCCATCATTCCGGGACACCCTTCGGATATGATATAAATTTCGAAGTACTAAAGCATCCGGTACTTTGGATGGGGTTTGTTAGGCCCAATAGATCTATCTTTAGGATTCGCGTCAATTAGGGTGTCTGTTCCCTAATTCTTAGATTACCAGACTTAATAAAAAGGGGCATATTCGATTTCGATAATTCAACCATAGAATGTAGTTTCACGTACTTGTGTCTATTTTGTAAATCATTTATAAAACCTGCATGTATTCTCATCCCAAAAATATTAGATTTTAAAAGTGGGACTATAACTCACTTTCACAGATTTTTACTTCGTCGGGAAGTAAGACTTGGCCACTGGTTGATTCACGAACCTATAACAATATATACATATATATCAAAGTATGTTCAAAATATATTTACAACACTTTTAATATATTTTGATGTTTTAAGTTTATTAAGTCAGCTGTCCTCGTTAGTAACCTACAACTAGTTGTCCACAGTTAGATGTACAGAAATAAATCGATAAATATTATCTTGAATCAATCCACGACCCAGTGTATACGTATCTCAGTATTGATCACAACTCAAACTATATATATTTTGGAATCAACCTCAACCCTGTATAGCTAACTCCAACATTCACATATAGAGTGTCTATGGTTGTTCCGAAATATATATAGATGTGTCGACATGATAGGTCGAAACATTGTATACGTGTCTATGGTATCTCAAGATTACATAATATACAATACAAGTTGATTAAGTTATGGTTGGAATAGATTTGTTACCAATTTTCACGTAGCTAAAATGAGAAAAATTATCCAATCTTGTTTTACCCATAACTTCTTCATTTTAAATCCGTTTTGAGTGAATCAAATTGCTATGGTTTCATATTGAACTCTATTTTATGAATCTAAACAGAAAATGTATAGGTTTATAGTCGTAAAAATAAGTTACAAGTCGTTTTTGTAAAGATAGTCATTTCAGTCGAAAGAACGACGTCTAGATGACCATTTTAGAAAACATACTTTCACTTTGAGTTTAACCATAATTTTTGGATATAGTTTCATGTTCATAATAAAAATAATTTTCTCAGAATAACAACTTTTAAATCAAAGTTTATCATAGTTTTTAATTAACTAACCCAAAACAGCCCGCGGTGTTACTACGACGGCGTAAATCCGGTTTTACGGTGTTTTTCGTGTTTCCAGGTTTTAAATCATTAAGTTAGCATATCATATAGATATAGAACATGTGTTTAGTTGATTTTAAAAGTCAAGTTAGAAGGATTAACTTTTGTTTGCGAACAAGTTTAGAATTAACTAAACTATGTTCTAGTGATTACAAGTTTAAACCTTCGAATAAGATAGCTTTATATGTATGAATCGAATGATGTTATGAACATCATTACTACCTTAATTTCCTTGGATAAACCTACTGGAAAAGAGAAAAATGGATCTAGCTTCAATGGATCCTTGGATGGCTCGAAGTTCTTGAAGCAGAATCATGACACGAAAACAAGTTCAAGTAAGATCATCACTTGAAATAAGATTGTTATAGTTATAGAAATTGAACCAAAGTTTGAATATGATTATTACCTTGTATTAGAATGATAACCTACTGTAAGAAACAAAGATTTATTGAGGTTGGATGATCACCTTACAAGATTGGAAGTGAGCTAGCAAACTTGAAAGTATTCTTGATGTTATGAAACTAGAACTTTTAGAATTTATGAAGAACACTTAGAACTTGAAGATAGAACTTGAGAGAGATCAATTAGATGAAGAAAATTGAAGAATGAAAGTTTTTGTAGGTGTTTTTGGTCGTTGGTGTATGGATTAGATATAAAGGATATGTAATTTTGTTTTCATGTAAATAAGTCATGAATGATTACTCATATTTTTGTAATTTTATGAGATATTTCATGCTAGTTGCCAAATGATGGTTCCCACATGTGTTAGGTGACTCACATGGGCTGCTAAGAGCTGATCATTGGAGTGTATATACCAATAGTACATACATCTAAAAGCTGTGTATTGTACGAGTACGAATACGGGTGCATACGAGTAGAATTGTTGATGAAACTGAACGAGGATGTAATTGTAAGCATTTTTGTTAAGTAGAAGTATTTTGATAAGTGTATTGAAGTCTTTCAAAAGTGTATAAATACATATTAAAACACTACATGTATATACATTTTAACTGAGTCGTTAAGTCATCGTTAGTCGTTACATGTAAATGTTGTTTTGAAACCTTTAGGTTAACGATCTTGTTAAATGTTGTTAACCCAATGTTTATAATATCAAAAGAGATTTTAAATTATTATATTATCATGATATTATGATGTACGAATATCTCTTAATATGATATATATACATTAAATGTCGTTACAACGATAATCGTTACATATATGTCTCGTTTCAAAATCATTAAGTTAGTAGTCTTGTTTTTACATATGTAGTTCATTGTTAATATACTTAATGATATGTTTAATTATCATAATATAATGTTAACTATATATATAACCATATATATGTCATCATATAGTTTTTACAAGTTTTAACGTTCGTGAATCACCGGTCAACTTGGGTGGTCAATTGTCTATATGAAACCTATTTCAATTAATCAAGTCTTAACAAGTTTGATTGCTTAACATGTTGGAAACATTTAATCATGTAAATATCAATCTCAATTAATATATATAAACATGGAAAAGTTCGGGTCACTACAGTACCTACCCGTTAAATAAATTTCGTCCCGAAATTTTAAGCTGTTGAAGGTGTTGACGAATCTTCTGGAAATAGATGCGGGTATTTCTTCTTCATCTGATCTTCACGCTCCCAGGTGAACTCGAGTCCTCTACGAGCATTCCATTGAACCTTAACAATTGGTATCTTGTTTTGCTTAAGTCTTTTAACCTCACGATCCATTATTTCGACGGGTTCTTCGATGAATTGGAGTTTTTCATTGATTTGGATTTCATCTAACGGAATAGTGAGATCTTCTTTAGCAAAACATTTCTTCAAATTCGAGACGTGGAAAGTGTTATGTACAGCCGCGAGTTGTTGAGGTAACTCAAGTCGGTAAGCTACTGGTCCGACACGATCAATAATCTTGAATGGTCCAATATACCTTGGATTTAATTTCCCTCGTTTACCAAATCGAACAACGCCTTTCCAAGGTGCAACTTTAAGCATGACCATCTCTCCAATTTCAAATTCTATATCTTTTCTTTTAATGTCAGCGTAGCTCTTTTGTCAACTTTGGGCGGTTTTCAACCGTTGTTGAATTTGGATGATCTTCTCGGTAGTTTCTTGTATAATCTCCGGACCCGTAATCTGTCTATCCCCCACTTCACTCCAACAAATCGGAGACCTGCACTTTCTACCATAAAGTGCTTCAAACGGCGCCATCTCAATGCTTGAATGGTAGCTGTTGTTGTAGGAAAATTCTGCTAACGGTAGATGTCGATCCCAACTGTTTCCGAAATCAATAACACATGCTCGTAGCATGTCTTCAAGCGTTTGTATCGTCCTTTCGCTCTGCCCATCAGTTTGTGGATGATAGGCAGTACTCATGTCTAGACGAGTTCCTAATGCTTGCTGTAATGTCTGCCAGAATCTTGAAATAAATCTGCCATCCCTATCAGAGATAATAGAGATTGGTATTCCATGTCTGGAGACGACTTCCTTCAAATACAGTCGTGCTAACTTCTCCATCTTGTCATCTTCTCTTATTGGTAAGAAGTGTGCTGATTTGGTGAGACGATCAATTATTACCCAAATAGTATCAAAACCACTTGCAGTCCTTGGCAATTTAGTGATGAAATCCATGGTAATGTTTTCCCATTTCCATTCCGGGATTTCGGGTTGTTGAAGTAGACCTGATGGTTTCTGATGCTCAGCTTTGACCTTAGAACACGTCAAACATTCTCCTACGTATTTAGCAACATCGGCTTTCATACCCGGCCACCAAAAATGTTTCTTGAGATCCTTGTACATCTTCTCCGTTCCAGGATGTATTGAGTATCTGGTTTTATGAGCTTCTCTAAGTACCATTTCTCTCATATCTCCAAATTTTGGTACCCAAATCCTTTCAGCCCTATACCGGGTTCCGTCTTCCCGAATATTAAGATGCTTCTCCGATCCTTTGGGTATTTCATCCTTTAAATTTCCCTCTTTTAAAACTCCTTGTTGCGCCTCCTTTATTTGAGTAGTAAGGTTAGTGTGAATCATTATATTCATAGATTTTACTCGAATGGGTTCTCTGTCCTTCCTGCTCAAGGCATCGGCTACCACATTTGCCTTCCCCGGGTGGTAACGAATCTCAAAGTCGTAATCATTCAATAATTCAATCCACCTACGCTGCCTCATATTCAGTTGTTTCTGATTAAATATGTGTTGAAGACTTTTGTGGTCGGTATATATAATACTTTTGACCCCATATAAGTAGTGCCTCCAAGTCTTTAATGCAAAAACAACCGCGCCTAATTCCAAATCATGCGTCGTATAATTTTGTTCGTGAATCTTCAATTGTCTAGACGCATAAGCAATCACCTTCGTTGGTTGCATTAATACACAACCGAGACCTTGCTTTGATGCGTCACAATAAATCACAAAATCATCATTCCCTTCAGGCAATGACAATATAGGTGCCGTAGTTAGCTTTTTCTTCAATAACTGAAACGCTTTCTCTTGTTCATCATTCCATTCAAATTTCTTCCCTTTATGCGTTAATGCAGTCAAGGGTTTTGCTATTCTGGAAAAGTCTTGGATGAACCTTCTGTAGTAACCAGCTAGTCCTAAAAACTGGCGTATGTGTTTCGGAGTTTTCGGGGTTTCCCACTTTTCAACAGTTTCTATCTTTGCCGGATCCACCTTAATACCTTCTTTGTTCACTATGTGACCGATGAATTGAACTTCTTCCAACCAAAATGCACACTTTGAAAACTTAGCGTACAATTCTTCCTTCCTCAATACTTCTAACACCTTTCTCAAATGTTCACCGTGTTCTTGGTCATTCTTTGAGTAAATAAGTATGTCATCAATGAAAACAATGACAAACTTATCAAGGTATGGTCCACACACTCGGTTCATAAGGTCCATGAACACAGCTGGTGCATTAGTTAAACCAAACGGCATGACCATAAACTCGTAATGACCGTAACGTGTTCTGAAAGCAGTCTTTGGAATATCATCTTCTTTCACCCGCATTTGATGATACCCGGAACGTAAGTCAATCTTTGAATAAACAGACGAGCCTTGTAGTTGATCAAATAAGTCGTCGATTCTCGGTAGTGGGTAGCGGTTCTTGATGGTAAGTTTGTTCAACTCTCGGTAGTCGATACACAACCTGAATGTACCATCTTTCTTCTTGACAAACAAAACAGGAGCTCCCCACGGTGATGTGCTTGGTCGAATGAAACCACGCTCTAAAAGTTCTTGTAATTGGCTTTGCAGTTCTTTCATCTCGCTGGGTGCAAGTCTGTAAGGAGCACGAGCTATTGGTGCAGCTCCTGGTACAAGATCTATTTGAAATTCAACGGATCGATGTGGGGGTAATCCCGGTAATTCTTTCGGAAATACATCGGGAAATTCTTTTGCAATGGGAACATCATTGATGCTCTTTTCTTCAGTTTGTACTTTCTCGACGTGTGCTAGAACAGCATAGCAACCTTTTCTTATTAGTTTTTGTGCCTTCAAATTACAAATAAGATGTAGCTTCGTGTTGCTGATAAGGCTAAAAAGAAACATATATTTCATAGCAATATCCCTCCTAAATAATAGGTTTTCATATGTAATTGTATTATATTTTCATTGTAATTGTTTAAATAAATAAGTGCGAAGACAAAAGGCGAAAACGAAGATTTGAAGACGCAAACGTCCAAAAAGCTCAAATGTACAAGATACAATCCAAGTGGTTCAAATTATTGATGAGAAACGTCTAAAAATGACAAGAGTACAAGTTACAAAACGCAAAGTACAAGATATTAAATTGTACGCAAGGACGTTCGAAAATTCGGAACCGAGACATGAACAAACTTTCAACGCTTGACGCAACGGAGCTAAAATTACAATTTAACTATGCTCAAGAATATAATATAATATTTAAATAATTCATAATAAGAATAATAATAAATAATAAAAAGTTTTTAATTGAGCATAGTTAAGGGGTCATAAGTGAAAATTTCAAATCACCAATTGCCTATAAAATGGAATTCACGGAGTAATGAAAAAATACACCTTTTCTTCTTTCTTTCTCTTTACATGTAATATATATATTTATAATTATAATTTTAATTTTAGTTTAAGTTTAATAATAATTGGGTTATTGTAAGGAATGTTTTACGGGTTTTAAAGTCGAAACTCTGTCCGTGTAACGCTACACGATTAATAATCACTGTAAGTTATGTTCTTCCTTTTTAAATTAATGTCTCGTAACTAAGTTATTATTATGCTTATTTAAGCCGAAGTAATCGTGATGTTTGACTAAATATTAAGACGGGGTTATTGGATTTTGTACCATAATTAAGGTTTGGGCAAAAGACCGACACTTGTGGAAATTGGACTATTGACTATTAATAGATGGGGGGTATTGTCTAATTGAGTGACAACTCATTGGAGTCTGTCGAACCTATCTTCAAATTAATTATCCTAATAATTAATAATGATTATGGTTGTCCTATTTAGTGACGTTCATATGGAATCTATTATAATCATTTAATTAATTATTCGGGTTGGGTAATTGATTATTCAAACTGATCAAGTGGGTAAATTAATATTCATATCTAATCAAAATAAGGGTAGATTACATACAGTGATAACTGGTGTAATTGTTGACAGAAGTGATAACTGCGTCACAGTTTAAATCCTTAATTAGTTGGAATATTTGACTTCGGATATAAGGGTAATTTGACGAGGACACTCGCACTTTATATTTATGACCGATGGACTATTATGGACAAAAACTAGATATGTATCAAATAAACCAGGACAAAGGACAATTAACCCGAGTAACAATTAATTAAAATCAAAACGTCAAACATCATGATTACGAAAGTTTAAATAAGCATAATCCTTTTATTTCATATTCTATCGCAATTTTATTTATTGTTATTTTATTTATCGTCATTTATTTATTTTACGCACTTTAATTATTGTCATTTATCTTTACGCTTAAAAATATAAAATCGACAAACCGGTCATTAAACGGTAAAAACCCCCCTTTTATAATAATATTACTACTTATATATATATATATATATATATTTATATAAATATAATTTTATAAAAATATAGTACGTAATCACTAGCTCCCTGTGGAACGAACCGGACTTACTAAAAACTACACTACTCTACGATTAGGTACACTGCCTATAGTGTTGTAGCAAGGTTTAGGTATATCCCAACCGTAAATTAATAAAACTTGTGTCATATTTTGTAGTATTTTCTAGTAAAAATAATACTATTTCGTACCCTCACGCTACATCATCAAGTTTTTGGCGCCGCTGCCGGGGAGCGCTAAAACGCTATATTTTTAATTATAATAATATTGAAATAAAATATAATAATATAATAATATTGAAATAGAATATAATAATATAATAATATTGAAATAGAATATAATAATATAATAATATTTTAGAATCAATACCTAAAGTTTTAAAAAGTCGTATTTATTAAATACTTCAGGGGTATATTATGTAACTTATAATTAATAATTTCTATCATGTCGCTTTCATGTGAATAGTAAATTAATTAATTTATTTTCATTTACTATTCATAAATAGTAAATGAATTAAAAAAAAGTTTTGAAAAAAAAATTATAATTATAAAAAATTATTAATTTGTAAAAAAAAATCGTTTTTTTTAAAAAAAAAAATCGTTTTTTTTAAGAAAAAAAAATTTCGTTTTTAAAAAAAAAAAAAAAAATTTGTGTAAAAAAAATCGTTTTTTTAAGAAAAAAAAAATTCGTTTTAAAAAAACAATTGTAAAAAAAAAATCGTTTTTTTAAAAAATTTTTTTTTTAAAAAAAAAAAGTTTTAAAAAAAATTTATATAAAAAAAAAAATTTTTAAAAAAAGAAATTTTAAAATCCTTAAAAAACGAAATATAAAAAAAAATTAAAAAAAAAAGTTTTTTTTTTATTTCCTTTAGATTTTTAGACTCTAGTTACAATTTTTAGTATTAAGTTTAGTTTTGCCTTAGTTATTTTTATTTCTAGAATTTTTAGGTTTGCCGTAAAATCCCTTAAGTGCTTATTCCTTAGACTAAGATTTATGTGCTTTAGAATTTTGCGACGCCGTTTTTCGCGCTACTTTCTTATTCATATTTTTCGAAGCCTATTTTTCGACCTTTTATTTTTCGACCTTTTTCGACGCGTTTTTTTTTCTTTCTTATTTCTCGCTATTCTAGTTTTAGGATAAGATTTTTATTCTACTTCTTATCTAAATTTCTTAAAATTACGAAAATTTATTTTAAGTGGTTAAATTGATAGACATCAAAATTTTCTGGTTCGTAGTAATAGTTGGATTTGTACGTGGACCGGGTTATTGGAGCCAAACAGTACTCAATTATATTGAGACCAAACGAATCCTGCCCCTCTGCTGCATCTTTTGGCTATTCGAAACGTGGGCAAAATCAGAAAAGTCTATTAATTGGATAACTTATATAATTTTTCTTTCCTTTTAAAAACTAATAGGATATTCAGTTAATGCACCGAGTAAAACGTTCACCACCTTTCATACGTTCACCACCTTTCATACGTTCACCACCTATAACTCGATCAAGACATCTAGCCAATATTGTCGCCGTTGATTTTTCTTTAGAATCATCATCTAGTCGACCAAGAACTCCAACTCAAATTTCCGATAATCCATCTTTTGAACCCGACCTCACAATTGAGAATCCGGAGAATATTCAGGGACAATTCCAAGATCCAGAACCACTAATCATTCCTCCTGAACCACAAACCATTAAATCAAAATCTTCTAGTGATTCGTATTCAACAAATTCAATTATGAAAAATCTGGAACCTCTAAGTATGGAAGACCGAATGAGAGCCACACGCACGGGCCAAGGTCACGCCATTATTAAGCCAGACATTAATGCGCCAGATTATGAAATCAAAGGACAAATCCTACACATGGTAACTAATCAGTGCCAATATAGTGGTGCGCCGAAGGAAGATCCAAACGAACATCTTCGTACGTTTAATAGGATCTGTACACTATTCAAAATCCGAGAAGTTGAGGATGAACAGATCTATCTCATGTTGTTTCCCTGGACTTTAAAGGGAGAAGCCAAAGATTGGTTAGAATCGTTACCTGAAGGGGCGATTGACACATGGGATGTTTTAGTTGAGAAATTTCTTAAAAGATTCTTTCCGGCATCTAAAGCCGTGAGACTTCAAGGAGAAATTGTTACGTTCACACAAAAGTCAAATGAAACTCTATATGAGGCGTGGACAAGATTTGGAAAGTTGTTGAGAGGATGTCCTCAACACGGTTTAGACACTTATCAAACAGTACAAATATTCTACCAAGGTGTCAACGTTGCTACACGAAAAGACATCGACATAACAGCTAGTGGTTCCATTATGAAGAAAACCGCAACTGAAGCTTACAAAATTATTGATAACACAGCCTCCCACTCTCATGAGTGGCACCAAGAGAAAGATATATATCGTTCATCTAAAGCGGCTAGAGCCGATTCTAGCCATAACTTTGATTCCGTTTCTGCAAAAATAGATGCTTTCGAGAGACGAATGGAAAAGATGAATAAAGATATTCACGCAATACGAATCAGTTGTGAGCAATGCGGTGGACCACACTTAATGAAAGACTGTCACATTGAACAAATGATGGAACAACATGAGAATGTTGTCTACATGAACCAAAGGCTGGAAAATAGTTATCAGAATAATTATCAACCGCCAAGGCCAAACTTCAATCGAAATCAAAACATTCTTTACAATCCAAAAGGACCCGACAATAACTCGTATAACCTACAAGGTCCGAATAACCAACCAACTCAAAACAACACTTTCAATCAACAAAGACCTGGCTTGTATAAACCACCACAACAAACCGAAGAGAAAAAGTCAAATCTGGAAGAAGTGGTATTTAAGCTAGTTGAATCTCAAACACAATTTATTGAAACTCAAACTCAAATGAATGAGAGGTTTGATCAGTCATTTAGAACTCAACAAGCTTCTATTTTGAATCTAGAAAAACAAGTAGGTACTCTTGTTAGATTGATGAGTGAAAGGAAACAAGGAAAGCTACCGAGTAATACTGATGTAAATCCTCGGAATGAAAATGTTAATATGGTTTCAACAAATTCTGAAAAACCAGCATCAGAAGATGGGGAGGTTTTAGATGTAAGTAACAATGAAGAAGTTACACCACCACCACCACCCGAGTATGTAAAGCCAGTGGTGGCACCATACAGACCACCCATCCCGTTTCCAAGAAAAGGAGTTGAGTATGAGCAAGTAATAGGTAATAAAGTTTGTGATACCTCTGGAAAGAAGAAGAAGAAGAATAAAAAAGTGCAAGAAACAAAAACAGTAGAAGTAAACCCGGTGAAGACAGTTCCACCAAATCCTCCACCTAGGGTAGGTGATCCGGGTGAATTTATTGTTCCTTGTCTACTTAGTGACTGTGTCATGTATGATGCACTAGCAGATTTAGGTTCAAGTGTGAGTGTTATGCCTCTTTCATTATATAAGAGATTAGGTGTAGGTGAGTTAACTCCAACGGATATGAGTGTTCGACTCCTTGATCAAACCATTAAGCACCCAGTTGGAATTGCTGACAACCTACCCGTTCAAGTAGGTAATTTAACCTTTCTAGTCGAATTCATTGTCATTGACATAGAAGAGGACTCAAACGTTCCTCTAATTTTAGGTCGACCATTCTTAGCGTCCACCGGGGCGTTATTTGATGTAATAAAGGGTAGAATGACACTTAGTAATGATGAGAAATCGATCACCTTTATGATTCGAAAGTCTAAATATCCACAAACCAAAACCGTTGAATCGACAAAAACGATTGGTAAGAACCATGTTGTTTTACCAACTCCAATGGTAATGCTTAACAATAATAGAATGCCTAAGTGTGGGGAAAATGAAGTAACACCTAATGATGACTTGATAATAAAGAACCCCATAGTTGATACGAAATTAAATGACCCCGTTATTAACAGTTCAATGAAGAAACTTTTTAAACGGGTTATTGATGCTAAAAGTAAGGGGAACTTTAAGTTATATAACCGGTTAGTATCCAATCTGTCGCCTAAAGAAAAGGCGAAGCTAGTTGAATTTGTGGATATTACGGAAAAAGCTGGTCACTGGCTTAAAGCAAAAGTCACAGATATGCAAGTTGATTATGGTCCAAGAGAAATTGACGATGAAGTTAATCACAATTTCGACACCACATCTACCTAAGTGTGAGGAGATTCAAATATTCTAAAAAGAAAATGCTGTTTGGAGTTAGTTGTTCTGTTCTCGTGTAGTTCCGAGAATGGAATCCGATTGGTCTTTTCCACTAGCAGACACTAAAGAACTAGTTTTCTCCCCCCATTCTGAATTTTTTTGTTTTTTAGGTTTTATATGAAATTAATATGTTTTCTTTTTAAGTTTTGTGTGAATTTAAAAACAAAAATTTACTTTATTTCATTAAGTTGAAAAAAAATGATTTCTAAAATTCGTCGTGAGTTGAAGACTAGGTCGTTGAGCCGAAATTACTTTACCCGAGGGCGGGGCGAAAAATTTTGTCATCATTATTTTTAATTTTATTGATTTAAAGTATGCAAAAAAAATATATATATATTTGATTTTATAAATTTTTGAACGTGGGGTAATATACCTAACTTTAAAAATATGTATATATGTTTGTATTTTATCATGT
Organism: Rutidosis leptorrhynchoides; assembly: GCF_046630445.1. Classification (NCBI taxonomy): domain Eukaryota; kingdom Viridiplantae; phylum Streptophyta; class Magnoliopsida; order Asterales; family Asteraceae; genus Rutidosis; species Rutidosis leptorrhynchoides. The sequence continues at coordinate 34,647,386 of NC_092333.1, read as the reverse complement.
AAACAACAGAGTAAAACAACGCACTTTCAAAGACTAACATTAAGTTCAGCAAAAGCTACTGATTTTGACGACAAGATGCAAAACAACAAATGTGATATAATAAATGAAGGAATGAACGATGAGGCGCGCCATCTATCATTCGACGAGCTTTGTAATTACAAACTGGGTATTTTTAATCACTTTCCTACACTAATCACCCTCATGAATTTATAATTATAGTCTGATTTCATGCAAATGAGGGCATTGCATGATCTCAAGTGTGGGGAAGGGTTATAAATTCTCTCGGGTTTATACTTGGCTTATTTTCTAAATATTATGAAAATTTTAAAATTTTTTAACTAAATGAATTCAAAATCATGTTTATACATATTTATGATCGATAAAACTAGGTGTTAATGCCGAAATTATTGTTACCTCGGAAAGGACATAAATTGAGAAACAACTAAAACGCTTGAATTTATTTATTAAGATATAAAAAGACGCATGAAAAAAGCCAAGTGTGGGGAGAATGTACCAAGTTATTCAATTAAAAACTATCTATCACATGTTTTTGTAAAGTTATTTCAGGTGCTTTTACTTTGGACTAAATTAACTGGTTTACCCGATTTACTGTAAGAAAGATGGATCTACACGATGAATCAATTCCATCATTAAAAGGAAGTAAAGTCTTCCGAAAAAGAAACGCGCTTCTTGATTTAGGTCATGAAGTTGTTGTTCAGACCAGCTGTAGGTTGACGAAAAATCTAGAAAAGTCATCTCTAAAATCAGCAGGAAATCCACGGACCTCAGCATCAAACAGGGTCGCCATGTGGTCAGATTTATCCTAACCATGAGAAGGATTTATCTCGCATAATGGGGGGGCACCGTGCAAATTAGCTTGATAAGACTAATGAATCAAATCCCCAGAAAGGATAATCTCCTTAAAGATCAAAAATCAGCTTTTAAGACTGATATTACTCAATCCTAGAGATTGACCTTAAAGATTGAGAATTACAAACTCATGGAATTCAATGATATCTAAACTCGAGCTTGAACGAGAAAATATTTTGATCAAAAATAAAACCGATTTGTTTTCTGAAAACCTATTTTCAATGCGTTCATTACCATTGAACGTAAAATCCTGAGAATTCACCTGGAATTCATTAGGTCACCTGAACCAAATCGGGTGTCAACCGTAAGAACGGTGGTTGCATAGCATGGTCGGAGACAGGACCTTGTGCCAGACCAAAAAATCATAGGATGATCTTTACTATTGCTCCTACAAAGGATAGTACTAGCATCCGACACGTTTTAAGACCATAATCATATGCATGTCATTAGACATTGCCTTAACAGTTTCTTGTTCATCGCTTTCCTTTACAGCCGGACGGTAGTTTACCGAAAGGTAATATACGGAACAAGTAAACTGGACGTGTTGCTTTCCCAATACAAGGTTAGCAAGTGGGTAACACAAAATCACAAGTGTTGAGCTAAAATTTTCAAATCTGAAACCCACACAACCCACAAAAAAATATTTTGCAAACACCGGTGAAGGGTTATTCCGGAAAACTTATCTAGGGTAAAAGCTAGATTAAATTTTCAAAAAGATCAAATGTTTTCATAAAGATCCAATTTCCTAACGGATCTAAATTTTCATAGTCATGTGGAACTGTAAACCGCCTTTCAAATGTGCACTTTACTTTGGAAACCGAAAGTAAATCGGCTATTTGATTGCAAGTGTCGTTGACCTAAACCCGAGGCAACTGTGGATGACACACCCACCTTTAACCATGGTTCTATCGTTACTATCATTGTTTATACCACCATATCAAAATCACTGATGTACAAAGTGTGATGAATAAAAAAGTGATTCATGCATGTTTTTATTTCAAGTTCTGTATTGCTTGAGGACAAGCAACGCTCAAGTGTGGGGGTATTTGATAAGGCTAAAAAGGAACATATATTTCATAGCAATATCCCTCCTAAATAATAGGTTTTCATATGTAATTGTATTATATTTTCATTGTAATTGTTTAAATAAATAAGTGCGAAGACAAAAGGCGAAAACGAAGATTTGAAGACGCAAACGTCCAAAAAGCTCAAATGTACAAGATACAATCCAAGTGGTTCAAATTATTGATGAGAAACGTCTAAAAATGACAAGAGTACAAGTTACAAAACGCAAAGTACAAGATATTAAATTGTACGCAAGGACGTTCGAAAATTCGGAACCGAGACATGAACCAACTTTCAACGCTTGACGCAACGGAGCTAAAATTACAATTTAACTATGCTCAAGAATATAATATAATATTTAAATAATTCATAATAAGAATAATAATAAATAATAAAAAGTTTTTAATTGAGCATAGTTAAGGGGTCATAAGTGAAAATTTCAAATCACCAATTGCCTATAAAATGGAATTCACGGAGTAATGAAAAAATACACCTTTTCTTCTTTCTTTCTCTTTACATGTAATATATATATTTATAATTATAATTTTAATTTTAGTTTAAGTTTAATAATAATTGGGTTATTGTAAGGAATGTTTTACGGGTTTTAAAGTCGAAACTCTGTCCGTGTAACGCTACACGATTAATAATCACTGTAAGTTATGTTCTTCCTTTTTAAATTAATGTCTCGTAACTAAGTTATTATTATGCTTATTTAAGCCGAAGTAATCGTGATGTTTGACTAAATATTAAGACGGGGTTATTGGATTTTGTACCATAATTAAGGTTTGGGCAAAAGACCGACACTTGTGGAAATTGGACTATTGACTATTAATAGATGGGGGGTATTGTCTAATTGAGTGACAACTCATTGGAGTCTGTCGAACCTATCTTCAAATTAATTATCCTAATAATTAATAATGATTATGGTTGTCCTATTTAGTGACGTTCATATAGAATCTATTATAATCATTTAATTAATTATTCGGGTTGGGTAATTGATTATTCAAACTGATCAAGTGGGTAAATTAATATTCATATCTAATCAAAATAAGGGTAGATTACATACAGTGATAACTGGTGTAATTGTTGACAGAAGTGATAACTGCGTCACAGTTTAAATCCTTAATTAGTTGGAATATTTGACTTCGGGTATAAGGGTAATTTGACGAGGACACTCGCACTTTATATTTATGACCGATGGACTATTATGGACAAAAACCAGATATGTATCAAATAAACCAGGACAAAGGACAATTAACCCGAGTAACAATTAATTAAAATCAAAACGTCAAACATCATGATTACGAAAGTTTAAATAAGCATAATCCTTTTATTTCATATTCTATCGCAATTTTATTTATTGTTATTTTATTTATCGTCATTTATTTATTTTACGCACTTTAATTATTGTCATTTATCTTTACGCTTAAAAATATAAAATCGACAAACCGGTCATTAAACGGTAAAAACCCCCCTTTTATAATAATATTACTACTTATATATATATATATTTATATAAATATAGTTTTATAAAAATATAGTACGTAATCACTAGCTCCCTGTGGAACGAACCGGACTTACTAAAAACTACACTACTCTACGATTAGGTACACTGTCTATAGTGTTGTAGCAAGGTTTAGGTATATCCCAACCGTAAATTAATAAAACTTGTGTCATATTTTGTAGTATTTCCTAGTAAAAATAATACTATTTCGTACCCTCACGCTACATCATCAGTTGCCCTTTTCTCCGTACACCATTAAGGGTTTTCCTTTTTCTCGTATAATGCGAATTGCATTTTTGTAACAAACGATCTCTGCTTTCACTTCTTTCAACCAGTCCATACCGATTATCACATTAAAACTCCCTAACTCTACTGGTATCAAATCAATCTTAAATGTTTCGCTAACCAGTTTAATTTCTCGATTCCGACATATATTATCTGCTGAAATTAATTTACCATTTGCTAATTCGAGTAAAAATTTACTATCCAAAGGCGTCAATGGACAACTTAATTTAGCACAAAAATCTCTACTCATATAGCTTCTATCCGCACCCGAATCAAATAAAACGTAAGCAGATTTATTGTCAATAAGAAACGTACCCGTAACAAGCTCCGGGTCTTCCTGTGCCTCTGCCGCATTAATATTGAAAACTCTTCCGCGGCCTTGTCCATTCGTGTTCTCCTGGTTCGGGCAATTTCTAATAATGAGGCCCGGTTTTCCACATTTATAACAAACTACATTGGCATAACTTGCTCCAACACTACTTGCTCCGCCATTACTCGTTCCGACACCATTTGTTCCTTTCGTTCTATTAACCCCTGGTCCGTAGACCTCACACTTCGCCGCGCTATGACCATTTCTTTTACACTTGTTGCAAAATTTGGTGCAGAACCCCGAGTGATACTTTTCACACCTTTGGCATAGCTGCTTCTGATTGTTGTTGTTGTTGCGGTTATTATTGTTATTGGGATGATTGTTGTAGTTGCTGCTGTTGTTGTTGTTGTTGTTGTTGTTGTTGTTGTTGGGCCGTTTGTTGTAGTTGCGATTGATGTTGCGATTGTTGGGATAATTGTTGCGATTATTGTTGTAATTGCTGTTGTTGTTGTATTGGTGATTCTTATCACCGTTTTCCTCCCACTTTCTTTTAACTTGCTTCACATTGGCCTCTTCAGCAGTCTGTTCTTTAATTCTTTCTTCAATCTGGTTCACTAGTTTGTGAGCCATTCTACATGCCTGTTGTATGGAGGCGGGCTCGTGTGAACTTATATCTTCTTGGATTCTTTCCGGTAATCCTTTCACAAACGCGTCGATCTTCTCTTCCTCATCTTCGAATGCTCCCGGACACAATAGGCACAATTCTGTGAATCGTCTTTCGTACGTGGTAATATCAAATCCTTGGGTTCGTAACCCTCTAAGTTCTGTCTTGAGCTTATTGACCTCGGTTCTGGGACGGTACTTCTCGTTCATCAAGTGCTTGAATGCTGACCACGGTAGTGCGTACGCATCATCTTGTCCCACTTGCTATAGATAGGTATTCCACCATGTTAACGCAGAACCTGTGAAGGTATGCGTAGCGTACTTCACTTTGTCCTCTTCAGTACACTTACTTATGACAAACACCGATTCAACCTTCTCGGTCCACCGTTTCAATCCGATCGGTCCTTTGGTTCCATCAAATTCCAAAGGTTTGCAGGCAGTGAATTCTTTGTAGGTGCATCCTACACGATTTCCTGTACTGCTAGATCCAAGGTTATTGTTGGTATGTAGCGCAGCCTGTACTGCGGCTATGTTTGAAGCTAGAAAAGTACGGAATTTCTCTTCATTCATATTCACGGTGTGTCGAGTAGTCGGTGCCATTTCCTTCAAAATAGTTAAATGGAACAAGTTAATCATACAGAATATTAAGAGTAGTTAATAGTATTTCGTAGCATAATATGAACTCATTTATAAAAGCTTTTTCTTCATATTAGCGTTTTATAAGTTTAAATTAGGGTAGTACCTACCCGTTAAGTTCATACTTAGTAGCTAATATACAATTCAACTACTACAATTCTATATGAAAAACTGATTATAATAATATTTCGCGTTCAAACTTTTACACAATATTTTACAAACTTACAATACCGCTTATTTTACATATAGCATGAAATATAGCACACAATAAATTTGATACAAGATGGTTGTGAAGATAATTCTAGCTAGTACACAAGTCGTTCAGCAAAGGCAATAAAGACACGTAATTCATACGTCCAGAAACAAGTCATGCATTCTGGTTTTACTAGGATTACTTCCCATCCTTGGTCTTGTGGAACATAACCGTTATGGCAGTTGATAAGACAGCGTGTTGTAACGTCGTCAAAGGGACGAGGGTTACGTAATGTCCAACAGTCCCGTAACAATCTAAAAACCTCATTTCTTACCCCAATTACCGACTCCGTCACTTGTGGGAACTTTTTGTTTAATAGTTGTAGCCCGATGTTCTTGTTCTCACTTTGGTGAGAAGCGAACATTACTAATCCGTAAGCATATCATGCTTCTTTATGTTGCATGTTAGCCGCTTTTTCTAAATCACGAAGTCCAATATTCGGATATATTGAGTCAAAATAATTTCTTAACCCATTGCGTAAAATAGCATTTGGGTTCCCCGCAATATATGCGTCAAAGTAAACACATCGTAACTTATGGATTTCCCAATGTGATATCCCCCATCTTTCGAACGAAAGCCTTTTATAAACCAAGGCATTCTTGGAACGTTCTTCGAATGTCTTACAAACTGATCTCGCCTTAAATAGTTGTGCCGAAGAATTCTGACCGACTCTAGACAAGATTTCATCAATCATGTCTCCGGGTAGGTCTCTTAAAATATTGGGTTGTCTATCCATTTTGTGTTTTTATACTGTAAAATAGACAAGAGTTAGATTCATAAAAAAAAATACTTATTAATACAAGCAATTTTTACATATATCATAAAGCATAAGCACACTATATTACATATATTACACCACACGAATACAACTATCTTATTCCGACTCGCTTGTTTCTTCTTCTTCGGTTTTGGTTCGTTTTGCCAAGTTTCTAGGGATATATGATGTTCCCCTAATACGAGCCGTCGTGATCCACATTGGTTTAGAAAAACCTGGTGGTTTAAAGGTTCCCGGGTCATTGTTACAACTTAAGGACTTCGGGGGTTGACGATACATATAAAGTTCATCGGGGTTGGAATTAGATTTCTCTATTTTTATGCCCTTTCCCTTATTATTTTCTTTTGCCTTTTTAAATTCAGTTGGGGTAATTTCTATAACATCATCGGAATTCTCGTCGGAATCCGATTCATCGGAGAATTGGTAATCCTCCCAATATTTTGCTTCCTTGGCGGAAACACCATTGACCATAATTAACCTTGGTCGGTTGGTTGAGGATTTTCTTTTACTTAATCGTTTTATTATTTCCCCCACCGGTTCTATTTCTTCATCCGGTTCCGATTCTTCTTCCGGTTCCGATTCTTCTTCCGGTTCCGACTCTTCTTCCGGTTCCTCTTCGGGAACTTGTGAATCAGTCCACGAATCATTCCAATTTACATTTGACTCTTCATTATTATTAGGTGAGTCAATGGGACTTGTTCTAGAGGTAGACATCTATCACATAATATCAAACGCGTTAAGAGATTAATATATCACATAATATTCACATGTTAAAAATATATAGTTTCCAACAAAATTTGTTAAGCAATCATTTTTCAAGTAAACACGGTCGAAGTCCAGACTCACTAATGCATCCTAACAAACTCGATAAGACACACTAATGCAAAATTCTGGTTCTCTAAGACCAACGCTCGGATACCAACTGAAATGTCCCGTTCTTATTGATTAAAAACGTTCCATATTAATTGATTTCGTTGCGAGGTTTTGACCTCTATATGAGACGTTTTTCAAAGACTGCATTCATTTTTAAAACAAACCATAACCTTTATTTCATAAATAAAGGTTTAAAAAGCTTTACGTAGATTATCAAATAATGATAATCTAAAATATCCTGTTTACACACGACCATTACATAATGGTTTACAATACAAATATGTTACATCGAAATCAGTTTCTTGAATGCAGTTTTTACACAATATCATACAAACATGGACTCCAAATCTTGTCCTTATTTTAGTATGCAACAGCGGAAGCTCTTAGTATTCACCTGAGAATAAACATGCTTTAAACGTCAACAAAAAATGTTGGTGAGTTATAGGTTTAACCTATATATATCAAATCGTAACAATAGACCACAAGATTTCATATTTCAATACACATCCCATACATAGAGATAAAAATCATTCATATGGTGAACACCTGGTAACCGACAATAACAAGATGCATATATAAGAATATCCCCATCATTCCGGGACACCCTTCGGATATGATATAAATTTCAAAGTACTAAAGCATCCGGTACTTTGGATGGGGTTTGTTAGGCCCAATAGATCTATCTTTAGGATTCGCGTCAATTAGGGTGTCTGTTCCCTAATTCTTAGATTACCAGACTTAATAAAAAGGGGCATATTCGATTTCGATAATTCAACCATAGAATGTAGTTTCACGTACTTGTGTCTATTTTGTAAATCATTTATAAAACCTGCATGTATTCTCATCCCAAAAATATTAGATTTTAAAAGTGGGACTATAACTCACTTTCACAGATTTTTACTTCGTCGGGAAGTAAGACTTGGCCACTGGTTGATTCACGAACCTATAACAATATATACATATATATCAAAGTATGTTCAAAATATATTTACAACACTTTTAATATATTTTGATGTTTTAAGTTTATTAAGTCAGCTGTCCTCGTTAGTAACCTACAACTAGTTGTCCACAGTTAGATGTACAGAAATAAATCGATAAATATTATCTTGAATCAATCCACGACCCAGTGTATACGTATCTCAGTATTGATCACAACTCAAACTATATATATTTTGGAATCAACCTCAACCCTGTATAGCTAACTCCAACATTCACATATAGAGTGTCTATGGTTGTTCCGAAATATATATAGATGTGTCGACATGATAGGTCGAAACATTGTATACGTGTCTATGGTATCTCAAGATTACATAATATACAATACAAGTTGATTAAGTTATGGTTGGAATAGATTTGTTACCAATTTTCACGTAGCTAAAATGAGAAAAATTATCCAATCTTGTTTTACCCATAACTTCTTCATTTTAAATCCATTTTGAGTGAATCAAATTACTATGGTTTCATATTGAACTCTATTTTATGAATCTAAACATAAAATGTATAGGTTTATAGTCGTAAAAATAAGTTACAAGTTGTTTTTGTAAAGGTAGTCATTTCAGTCGAAAGAACGACGTCTAGATGACCATTTTAGAAAACATACTTCCACTTTGAGTTTAACCATAATTTTTGGATATAGTTTCATGTTCATAATAAAAATCATTTTCTCAGAATAACAACTTTTAAATCAAAGTTTATCATAGTTTTTAATTAACTAACCCAAAACAGCCCGCGGTGTTACTACGACGGCGTAAATCCGGTTTTACGGTGTTTTTCGTGTTTCCAGGTTTTAAATCATTAAGTTAGCATATCATATAGATATAGAACATGTGTTTAGTTGATTTTAAAAGTCAAGTTAGAAGGATTAACTTTTGTTTGCGAACAAGTTTAGAATTAACTAAACTATGTTCTAGTGATTACAAGTTTAAACCTTCGAATAAGATAGCTTTATATGTATGAATCGAATGATGTTATGAACATCATTACTACCTTAATTTCCTTGGATAAACCTACTGGAAAAGAGAAAAATGGATCTAGCTTCAATGGATCCTTGGATGGCTCGAAGTTCTTGAAGCAGAATCATGACACGAAAACAAGTTCAAGTAAGATCATCACTTGAAATAAGATTGTTATAGTTATAGAAATTGAACCAAAGTTTGAATATGATTATTACCTTGTATTAGAATGATAACCTACTGTAAGAAACAAAGATTTCTTGAGGTTGGATGATCACCTTACAATATTGGAAGTGAGCTAGCAAACTTGAAAGTATTCTTGATGTTATGAAACTAGAACTTTTGGAATTTATGAAGAACACTTAGAACTTGAAGATAGAACTTGAGAGAGATCAATTAGATGAAGAAAATTGAAGAATGAAAGTTTTTGTAGGTGTTTTTGGTCGTTGGTGTATGGATTAGATATAAAGGATATGTAATTTTGTTTTCATGTAAATAAGTCATGAATGATTACTCATATTTTTGTAATTTTATGAGATATTTCATGCTAGTTGCCAAATGATGGTTCCCACATGTGTTAGGTGACTCACATGGGCTGCTAAGAGCTGATCATTAGAGTGTATATACCAATAGTACATACATCTAAAAGCTGTGTATTGTACGAGTACGAATACGGGTGCATACGAGTAGAATTGTTGATGAAACTGAACGAGGATGTAATTGTAAGCATTTTTGTTAAGTAGAAGTATTTTGATAAGTGTATTGAAGTCTTTCAAAAGTGTATAAATACATATTAAAACACTACATGTATATACATTTTAACTGAGTCGTTAAGTCATCGTTAGTCGTTACATGTAAATGTTGTTTTGAAACCTTTAGGTTAACGATCTTGTTAAATGTTGTTAACCCAATGTTTATAATATCAAAAGAGATTTTAAATTATTATATTATCATGATATTATGATGTACGAATATCTCTTAATATGATATATATACATTAAATGTCGTTACAACGATAATCGTTACATATATGTCTCGTTTCAAAATCATTAAGTTAGTAGTCTTGTTTTTACATATGTAGTTCATTGTTAATATACTTAATGATATGTTTAATTATCATAATATAATGTTAACTATATATATAACCATATATATGTCATCATATAGTTTTTACAAGTTTTAACGTTCGTGAATCACCGGTCAACTTGGGTGGTCAATTGTCTATATGAAACCTATTTCAATTAATCAAGTCTTAACAAGTTTGATTGCTTAACATGTTGGAAACATTTAATCATGTAAATATCAATCTCAATTAATATATATAAACATGGAAAAGTTCGGGTCACTACAAGTTGTAACTTGTTTCTATTAGATCAATACTATAAAGGGATCACAAATGATTTTATTATATTAAATGTTGTCTTTATTGATTGATTGATAATTGTTATACATTGCTGAGTTGGCATTTCAATTTCAATTTCAGGGAATGCTCGAAGATGATGGTGTGTCTACACCAGAAATCAGGAAGTGGAAAACATGTTTCAGTATTCAAGAAGTACAGCACCTCAAAATATGGCCATGCTGCTCGAACCGAACCTGCTAACTTCATGTTAGAGGAGGAGGACCTTTGGGCTTGATTAATGAATTAATGAATGAATGAATGAATGAATATGGAGTTCACAAGTAAATTTGTGACTGAAACCACATTTTGGGTGGTTTAATCTTTCTTTATGCAGCGCGCAGCGAGCAGCAACCTAAGTTGCCAGTCGTCTTGTCTTCTAGGTTGTTTTAACTTCTGCTAGATCATCTGTGAGTGATCCTTTTGATGATGTCTAAACCAGTTTACAGTGCTTTAAATAAATATTGTTTATATGTATGTGAAAGACATATATGTATGTTATTAGTGTTTCTTATGATGATGGTCTTGAACTGCATTATATTATATTACTCTTATATATATTTTGGTTAGTCTGACAGTTATTGGAAAACAAAATGTGACAATCTATCAAGCGTTTATGATTTAACTGCTCTAACTTTAAATGGATTTCCACTTTTGTTTCCTTTCTTCCCATCTGTTTTCTTCTTCCTTCTTTTCTCGCCCGGTCGTGTTTTTGCATAGGAGCTCGCTTAGTCATTGTTGTTCAAGTCGACACCGTTGCCTTACCTCCTTCGGATGATTTGAGTCGCAGGTCGTCCAGTTACTCACAGGGGAAGTTTTTGAACAAGTTTACACAAGTCAAGTCTCTATATTACCGCCATTATGGACTTCAAAATTCTTTTTGATTTGTTGAAGAGGAAGATTAAATTTGATTCCATAGTTGATTCGTTTGTATTCCTGTCGCCGCATTCATTTTACCAAACTAATACTATGACACTGGCGCATTATTGTCTGTTCAATGCGAATCTTTTGTTGGCGATTTTAGTGAAATCAAGCAATCACATTTTTAGAGGATTGGATTTACTAGGTTGAAAGTGGAAGTGATCCTTTGATATCCTACACAAATTTGGTCAAGTATGGAGTACACGTTCGTAAAGGGTTATAAGGAACACTTGAATTGGAAATGAACTTGGTTAATATTGGAAAAATAGGCTTTATCTACTTTAAACAACCTGCCAGAACTGGAAACACCTGCGGGACGCCGTCCCATTTTCTGGGATACCGTCCAGTATAACGTGGGTTGGGGTCAAAAGCAATCCCATGTTATGGGACACCGTCCAGAATACTTGGACGCCGTCCGGTATGCTTGTTTGTACGAACAGGTGCGTATTTTGGCCCTTGTATGTCCGGTATGCTTGTTTCACCAAACGATATACAACTGGTGATTGAGGCACGGTTGATACATGGTTTTAAGCCTATTTTAATACCATTTTCAAGGGTGTTGATTGCCAAGTAGTTTGCCGTTTCATGATGACCATTTCCAAAGGTTGCAATGCTTTGATTGCACCTTTTTGTCTATTATAAATATATAAGGTTACAAATTTTCAAACATTTTACACATAGAAACATAACCTTAACACTTTGATATTGATTACATTTCTTAAGCTTATAAAGGAATTGTTGTCTTGTCTTTTCCCGATTAGGATTTCGTGCAACCCAAGCTTTGATTGTGGGTTGAAATACTTAATCGCGAAATTGATTCACGATTCAAGATTAATCCAGAAAGTTTATCAAGTTCATACCTTTAACGACCCGTCAAAGTATACTTGACGACCATCGTTATCTTGGTCCCACAGCTTGATCATGACTTCTAAATGAATTTAATAAATAACCTTGCATTCTTTATTTAAAAAAAAATGATTTCCTATAAAGGAAACCTACCAAAATATGTAAGTTTAGAAAAACCATACATAAAGACTTAACCAAAAGTTGACCAAAACAAAGTCAACAAACACCCACAATTTAATGTATCAAAATAGAATGCAAGTTAATGTTTAACAAAAGCTGCCATCATAAATATGCAGACTCTTTAAGCACATCGGAAGCAATCAATCATGAACCTGAGAATAAAACATGCGAGTAAACTGTCAACAAAAATGTTGAGTGAATTATAGGTTTAAAATTGCAAACAATAATTGATTTAAACCATAAAAATTTATGTTTGAAAACATAAAGTCTCATCTTGGACCACAAAATTATATGCTCGAATGAAATGTCCCGTTCTTATTGATTAAAAACATTCCATATTAATTGATTTCATTGCGAGGTTTTGACCTCTATATGAGACGTTTTTCAAAGACTGCATTCATTTTAAAAAAAACCATAACCTTTATTTCATCAATAAAGGTTTAAAAAGCTTTACGTAGATTATCAAATAATGATAATCTAAAATATCCTGTTTACACACGACCATTACATAATGGTTTACAATACAAATATGTTACAACAAAATAAGTTTCTTGAATGCAGTTTTTACACAATATCATACAAGCATGGACTCCAAATCTCGTCCTTATTTAAGTATGCGACAGCGGAAGCTCTTAATAATCACCTGAGAATAAACATGCTTAAAACGTCAACAAAAATGTTGGTGAGTTATAGGTTTAACCTATATATATCAAATCATAATAATAGACCACAAGATTTCATATTTCAATACACATCCCATACATAGAGATAAAAATCATTCATATGGTGAACACCTGGTAACCGACATTAACAAGATGCATATATAAGAATATCCCCATCATTCCGGGACACCCTTCGGATATGATATAAATTTCGATGTACTAAAGCATCCGGTACTTTGGATGGGGTTTGTTAGGCCCAATAGATCTATCTTTAGGATTCGCGTCAATTAGGGTGTCTGTTCCCTAATTCTTAGATTACCAGACTTAATAAAAAGGGGCATATTCGATTTCGATAATTCAACCATAGAATGTAGTTTCACGTACTTGTGTCTATTTTGTAAATCATTTATAAAACCTGCATGTATTCTCATCCCAAAAATATTAGATTTTAAAAGTGGGACTATAACTCACTTTCACAGATTTTTACTTCGTCGGGAAGTAAGACTTGGCCACTGGTTGATTCACGAACCTATAACAATATATACATATATATCAAAGTATGTTCAAAATATATTTACAACACTTTTAATATATTTTGATGTTTTAAGTTTATTAAGTCAGCTGTCCTCGTTAGTAACCTACAACTAGTTGTCCACAGTTAGATGTACAGAAATAAATCGATAAATATTATCTTGAATCAATCCACGACCCAGTGTATACGTATCTCAGTATTGATCACAACTCAAACTATATATATTTTGGAATCAACCTCAACCCTGTATAGCTAACTCTAACATTCACATATAGAGTGTCTATGGTTGTTCCGAAATATATATAGATGTGTCGACATGATAGGTCGAAACATTGTATACGTGTCTATGGTATCTCAAGATTACATAATATACAATACAAGTTGATTAAGTTATGGTTGGAATAGATTTGTTACCAATTTTCACGTAGCTAAAATGAGAAAAATTATCCAATCTTGTTTTACCCATAACTTCTTCATTTTAAATCCGTTTTGAGTGAATAAAATTTCTATGGTTTCATATTGAACTCTATTTTATGAATCTAAACAGAAAAAGTATAGTTTTATAGTCATAAAAATAAGTTACAAGTCATTTTTGTAAAGGTAGTCATTTCAGTCGAAAGAACGACGTCTAGATGACCATTTTAGAAAACATACTTCCACTTTGAGTTTAACCATAATTTTTGGATATAGTTTCATGTTCATAATAAATATCATTTTCTCAGAATAACAACTTTTAAATCAAAGTTTATCATAGTTTTTAATTAACTAACCCAAAACAGCCCGCGGTGTTACTACGACGGTGTAAATCCGGTTTTACGGTGTTTTTCGTGTTTCCAGGTTTTAAATCATTAAGTTAGCATATCATATAGATATAGAACATGTGTTTAGTTAATTTTAAAAGCCAAGTTAGAAGGATTAACTTTTGTTTGCGAACAAGTTTAGAATTAACTAAACTATGTTCTAGTGATTACGAGTTTAAACCTTCGAATAAGATAGTTTTATATATATGAATCGAATGATGTTATGAACATCATTACTACCTCAAGTTTAGTAGGTAAACCTACTGGAAGTGACAAAAAATGATCTAGCTTCAAAGGATCTTGGATGGCTTGAAAGTTCTTGAAGTAGGATCATGACACAAAAACAAGTTCAAGTAAGATTTTTACTCGAATTAAGATAGTTTATAGTTATAGAAATTGAATCAAAGTTTGAATATGAATATTACCTTGAATAAGAAATATAACCTAATGTATATAACAAAGGTTTCTTGATCTTAGATGATTACTTGGAATGGATTAGAAAGCTTGGAAGTAAATTAGTAAACTTGAAGGGATTTTTGAAGTGTTCTTGAAGTGTTCTTCCTATGATGATTATAGCTTGATTCTTGAAGTGATTTTTGATGAAGATGATGATTAACTACTGGAAAAATACGTTCATAATAGTGTGTGTGTGTTGAGAGAGAATTAGAAAGAGAATTGGAAGTGAAATGGAGTGAATGATGAGTGGTAATTGGTGAGTGGTGAGTGGGGTTAAAAGGAGTTCTAGTTAGTTGACTAGCTCATGGTAGAAGTTAAAATTGATTAGTCATACATGACATAATCAAGAGTGGAATCCCATGCTAGTTCCTATTGGTATATACCCATAGTAAGTACGTTTTGAAGCTGTGTATAATACGGGTAAGAATACGACTAGAATTCTTGATGAAAGAAAAGAATGGGAAAGTAATTGTAACCATTTTCGTTAAGTATGAGTGTTTTGATATATGTCTTGAAGTCTTCCAAAAGTATTTTAATACATCTAAATACACTACATGTATATACATTTTAACTGAGTCGTTAAGTCATCGTTAGTCGTTACATGTAAGTGTTGTTTTGAAACCTTTAAGTTAACGATCTCAATTAATGTTGTTAACCCATTGTCTATTATATCTAATGAGATGTTAAATTATTATATTATCATGATATTATGATATATTAATATATCTTAATATGATATATATACATTTAAATGTCGTTACAACGATAATCGTTACATATATGTCTCGTTTCGAAATCCTTAAGTTAGTAGTCTTGTTTATATGTATATAACTCATTGTTAATATACTTATGGAGATACCTTCTTATCATAATCTCATGTTAACCATATGTATATCCATATATATATCGTCATGTCATTTTTACAAGTTTTAACGTTCGTGAATCGCCGGTCAACTTGGGTGGTCAATTGTCTATATGAAACATATTTCAATTAATCAAGTCTTAACAAGTTTGATTGCTTAACATGTTGGAAATATTTAATCATGTAAATATCAATCTCAATTAATATATATAAACATGGAAAAGTTCGGGTCACTACAGTACCTACCCGTTAAATAAATTTCGTCCCGAAATTTTAAGCTGTTGAAGGTGTTGACGAATCTTCTGGAAATAGATGCGGGTATTTCTTCTTCATCTGATCTTCACGCTCCCAGGTGAACTCGGGTCCTCTACTAGCATTCCATCGAACCTTAACAATTGGTATCTTGTTTTGCTTAAGTCTTTTAACCTCACGATCCATTATTTCGACGGGTTCTTCGATGAATTGGAGTTTTTCGTTGATTTGGATTTCATCTAACGGAATAGTGAGATCTTTTTTAGAAAAACATTTCTTCAAATTCGAGACGTGGAAAGTGTTATGTACAGCCGCGAGTTGTTGAGGTAACTCAAGTCGGTAAGCTACTAGTCCGACACGATCAATAATCTTGAATGGTCCAATATACCTTGGATTTAATTTCCCTCGTTTACCAAATCGAACAACGCCTTTCCAAGGTGCAACTTTAAGCATGACCATCTCTCCAATTTCAAATTCTATATCTTTTCTTTTAATGTCAGCGTAGCTCTTTTGTCGACTTTGGGCGGTTTTCAACCGTTGTTGAATTTGGATGATCTTCTCGGTAGTTTCTTGTATAATCTCCGGACCCGTAATCTGTCTATCCCCCACTTCACTCCAACAAATCGGAGACCTGCACTTTCTACCATAAAGTGCTTCAAACGGCGCCATCTCAATGCTTGAATGGTAGCTGTTGTTGTAGGAAAATTCTACTAACAGTAGATGTCGATCCCAACTGTTTCCGAAATCAATAACACATGCTCGTAGCATGTCTTCAAGCGTTTGTATCGTCCTTTCGCTCTACCCATCAGTTTGTGGATGATAGGCAGTGCTCATGTCTAGACGAGTTCCTAATGCTTACTGTAATGTCTGCCAGAATCTTGAAATAAATCTGCCATCCCTATCAGAGATAATAGAGATTGGTATTCCATGTCTGGAGACGACTTCCTTCAAATACAGTCGTGCTAACTTCTCCATCTTGTCATCTTCTCTTATTGGCAGGAAGTGTACTGATTTGGTGAGACGATCAACTATTACCCAAATAGTATCAAAACCACTTACAGTCCTTGGCAATTTAGTGATGAAATCCATGGTAATGTTTTCCCATTTCCATTCTGGGATTTCGGGTTGTTGAAGTAGACCTGATGGTTTCTGATGCTCAGCTTTGACCTTAGAACACGTCAAACATTCTCCTACGTATTTAGCAACATCGGCTTTCATACCCGGCCACCAAAAATGTTTCTTGAGATCCTTGTACATCTTCCCCGTTCCAGGATGTATTGAGTATCTGGTGTTATGAGCTTCTCTAAGTACCATTTCTCTCATATCTCCAAATTTTGGTACCCAAATCCTTTCAGCCCTATACCGGGTTCCGTCTTCCCGAATATTAAGATGCTTCTCCGATCCTTTGGGTATTTCATCCTTTAAATTTCCCTCTTTTAAAACTCCTTGTTGCGCCTCCTTTATTTGAGTAGTAAGGTTATTATGAATCATTATATTCATAGATTTTACTCGAATGGGTTCTCTGTCCTTCCTGCTCAAGGCATCGGCTACCACATTTGCCTTCCCCGGGTGGTAACGAATCTCAAAGTCGTAATCATTCAATAATTCAATCCACCTACGCTGCCTCATATTCAGTTGTTTCTGATTAAATATGTGTTGAAGACTTTTGTGGTAGGTATATATAATACTTTTGACCCCATATAAGTAGTGCCTCCAAGTCTTTAATGCAAAAACAACCGCGCCTAAGTCCAAATCATGCGTCGTTTAATTTTGTTCGTGAATCTTCAATTGTCTAGACGCATAAGCAATCACCTTTGTTCGTTGCATTAATACACAACCGAGACCTTGCTTTGATGCGTCACAATAAATCACAAAATCATCATTCCCTTCAGGCAATGACAATATAGGTGCCGTAGTTAGCTTTTTCTTCAATAACTGAAACGCTTTCTCTTGTTCATCATTCCATTCAAATTTCTTCCCTTTATGCGTTAATGCAGTCAAGGGTTTTGCTATTCTGGAAAAGTCTTGGATGAACCTTCTGTAGTAACCAGCTAGTCCTAAAAACTGGCGTATGTGTTTCGGAGTTTTCGGGGTTTCCCACTTTTTAACAGTTTCTATCTTTGCCGGATCCACCTTAATACCTTCTTTGTTCACTATGTGACCGAGGAATTGAACTTCTTCCAACCAAAATGCACACTTTGAAAACTTAGCGTACAATTCTTCCTTCCTCAATACTTCTAACACCTTTCTCAAATGTTCACCGTGTTCTTGGTCATTCTTTGAGTAAATAAGTATGTCATCAATGAAAACAATGACAAACTTGTCAAGGTATGGTCCACACACTCGGTTCATAAGGTCCATGAACACAGCTGGTGCATTAGTTAAACCAAACGGCATGACCATAAACTCGTAATGACCGTAACGTGTTCTGAAAGCAGTCTTTGGAATATCATCTTCTTTCACCCGCATTTGATGATACCCGAAACTTAAGTCAATCTTTGAATAAACAGACGAGCCTTGTAGTTGATCAAATAAGTCGTCGATTCTCGGTAGTGGGTAACGGTTCTTGATGGTAAGTTTGTTCAACTCTCGGTAGTCGATACACAACCTGAATGTACCATCTTTCTTCTTGACAAACAAAACAGGAGCTCCCCACGGTGATGTGCTTGGTCGAATGAAACCACGCTCTAAAAGTTCTTGTAATTGGCTTTGCAGTTCTTTCATCTCGCTGGGTGCGAGTCTGTAAGGAGCACGAGCTATTGGTGCAGCTCCTGGTACAAGATCTATTTGAAATTCAACGGATCGATGTGGGGGTAATCCCGGTAATTCTTTCGGAAATACATCGGGAAATTCTTTTGCGACGGGAACATCATTGATGCTCTTTTCTTCAGTTTGTACTTTCTCGACGTGTGCTAGAACAGCATAGCAACCTTTTCTTATTAGTTTTTGTGCCTTCAAATTACTAATAAGATGTAGCTTCGTGTTGCCCTTTTCTCCGTACACCATTAAGGGTTTTCCTTTTTCTCGTATAATGCGAATTGCATTTTTGTAACAAACGATCTCTGCTTTCACTTCTTTCAACCAGTCCATACCGATTATCACATCAAAACTCCCTAACTCTACTGGTATCAAGTCAATCTTAAATGTTTTGCTAACCAGTTTAATTTCTCGATTCCGACATATATTATCTGCTGAAATTAATTTACCATTTGCTAATTCGAGTAAAAATTTACTATCCAAAGGCGTCAATGGACAACTTAATTTAGCACAAAAATCTCTACTCATATAGCTTCTATCCGCACCTGAATCAAATAAAACGTAAGCAGATTTATTGTCAATAAGAAACGTACCCGTAACAAGCTCCGGGTCTTCCTGTGCCTCTGCCGCATTAATATTGAAAACTCTTCCGCGGCCTTGTCCATTCGTGTTTTCCTGGTTCGGGAAATTTCTAATAATGTGGCCCGGTTTTCCACATTTATAACAAACTACATTGGCATAACTTGCTCCGACACTACTTGCTCCGCCATTACTCGTTCCGACACCATTTGTTCCTTTCGTTCTATTAACCCCTGGTCTGTAGACCTCACACTTCGCCGCGCTATGACCATTTCTTTTACACTTGTTGCAAAATTTGGTGCAGAACCCCGAGTGATACTTTTCACACCTTTGGCATAGCTGCTTCTGATTATTGTTGTTATTGAGGTTATTATTGTTGTTGGAATGATTGTTGTAGTTGCTGTTGTTGTTGTTGTTGTTGTTGTTGTTGTTGGGCCGTTTGTTGTAGTTGCGATTGATGTTGCGATTGTTGGGATAATTGTTGCGATTATTATTGTAATTGCTATTGTTGTTGTATTGGTGATTCTTATCACCGTTTTCCTCCCACTTTCTTTTGACTTGCTTCACATTGGCCTCTTCAGCAGTCTGTTCTTTAATTCTTTCTTCAATCTGGTTCACTAGTTTGTGAGCCATTCTACATGCCTGTTGTATGGAGGCGGGCTCGTGTGAACGTATATCTTCTTGGATTCTTTCCGGTAATCCTTTCACAAACGCGTCGATCTTCTCTTCCTCATCTTCGAATGCTCCCGGACACAATAGGCACAATTCTGTGAATCGTCTTTCGTACGTGGTAATATCAAATCCTTGGGTTCGTAACCCTCTAAGTTCTGTCTTGAGCTTATTGACCTCGGTTCTCGGATGGTACTTCTCGTTCATCAAGTGCTTGAATGCTGACCACGGTAGTGCGTACGCATCATCTTGTCCCACTTGCTCTAGATAGGTATTCCACCATGTTAACGCAGAACCTGTGAAGGTATGCGTAGCGTACTTTACTTTGTCCTCTTCAGTACACTTACTTATGGCAAACACCGATTCGACCTTCTCGGTCCACCGTTTCAATCCGATTGGTCCTTCGGTTCCATCAAATTCCAAAGGTTTGCAGGCAGTGAATTCTTTGTAGGTGCATCCTACACGATTTCCTGTACTGCTAGATCCAAGGTTATTGTTGGTATGTAGCACAGCCTGTACTGCGGCTATGTTTGAAGCTAGAAAAGTACGGAATTCCTCTTCATTCATATTCACGGTGTGTCGAGTAGTCGGTGCCATTTCCTTCAAAATAATCAAATGGAACAAGTTAATCATACAGAATATTAAGAGTAGTTAATAGTATTTCGTAGCATAATATGAACTCATTTATAAAAGCTTTTTCTTCATATTAGCATTTTATAAGTTTAAATTCGGGTAGTACCTACCCGTTAAGTTCATACTTAGTAGCTAATATACAATTCAACTACTACAATTCTATATGAAAAACTGATTATAATAATATTTCACGTTCAAACTTTTATACAATATTTTACAAACTTACAATACCGCTTATTTTACATAAAGCATGAAATATAACACACAATAACTTTGATACAAGATAGTTGTGAAGATAATTCCAGCTAGTACACAAGTCGTTCAGCAAAGGCAATAAAGATACGTAATTCATACGTCCAGAAACAAGTCATGCATTCTGGTTTTACTAGGACTACTTCCCATCCTTGGTCTTGTGGAACATAACCGTTATGGCCGTTGATAAGACAGCGTGTTGTAACGTCATCAAAGGGACGAGGGTTACGTAATGTCCAACAGTCCCGTAACAATCTAAAAACCTCATTTCTTACCCCAATTACCGACTCCGTCACTTGTGGGAATGTTTTGTTTAATAGTTGTAGCCCGATGTTCTTGTTCTCACTTTGGTGAGAAGCGAACATTACTAATCCGTAAGCATAACATGCTTCTTTATGTTGCATGTTAGCCACTTTTTCTAAATCACGAAGTCCAATATTCGGATATATTGAGTCAAAATAATTTCTTAACCCATTGCGTAAAATAGCATTTGGGTTCCCCGCAATATATGCGTCAAAGTAAACACATCGTAACTTATGGATTTCCCAATGTGATATCCCCCATCTTTCGAACGAAAGCCTTTTATAAACCAAGGCATTCTTGGAACGTTCTTCGAATGTCTTACAAACTGATCTCGCCTTAAATAGTTGTGCCGAAGAATTCTGACCGACTCTAGACAGGATTTCATCAATCATGTCTCCGGGTAGGTCTCTTAAAATATTGGGTTGTCTATCCATTTTGTGTTTTTATACTGTAAAATAGACAAGAGTTAGATTCATAAAAAAATTACTTATTAATACAAGCAATTTTTACATATATCATAAAGCATAAGCACACTATATTACATATATTACACCACACGAATACAACTATCTTATTCCGACTCGCTTGTTTCTTCTTCTTCGGTTTTGGTTCGTTTTGCCAAGTTTCTAGGGATATATGATGTTCCCCTAATACGAGCCGTCGTTTTCCACATTGGTTTAGAAAAACCTGGTGGTTTAGAGGTTCTCGGGTCATTGTTACAACTTAAGGACTTCGGGGGTTGACGATACATATAAAGTTCATCGGGGTTGGAATTAGATTTCTCTATTTTTATGCCCTTTCCCTTATTATTTTCTTTTGCCTTTTTAAATTCAGTTGGGGTAATTTCTATAACATCATCGGAATTCTCGTCAGAATCCAATTTATCGGAGAATTGGTAATCCTCCCAATATTTTGCATCCTTGGCGGAAACACCATTGACCATAATTAACCTTGGTCGGTTGGTTGAGGATTTTCTTTTACTTAACCGTTTTATTATTTCCCCCACCGGTTCTATTTCTTCATCCGGTTCCGATTCTTCTTTCGGTTCCGACTCTTCTTCCGGTTCCTCTTCGGGAACTTGTGAATCAGTCCACGAATCATTCCAATTTACATTTGACTCTTCATTATTATTAGGTGAGTCAATGGGACTTGTTCTAGAGGTAGACATCTATCACATAATATCAAAAGCGTTAAGAAATTAATATATCACATAATATTCACATGTTAAAAATATATAGTTTCCAACAAAATTTGTTAAGCAATCATTTTTCAAGTAAACACGGTCGAAGTCCAGACTCACTAATGCATCCTAACAAACTTGATAAGACACACTAATGCAAAATTCTGGTTCTCTAAGCCCAACGCTCGGATACCAACTGAAATGTCCCGTTCTTATTGATTAAAAACGTTCCATATTAATTGATTTCGTTGCGAGGTTTCGACCTCTATATGAGATGTTTTTCAAAGACTGCATTCATTTTAAAACAAACCATAACCTTTATTTCATCAATAAAGGTTTAAAAAGCTTTACGTAGATTATCAAATAATGATAATCTAAAATATCCTGTTTACACACGACCATTACATAATGGTTTACAATACAAATATGTTACAACAAAATAAGTTTCTTGAATGCAGTTTTTACACAATATCATACAAGCATGGACTCCAAATCTCGTCCTTATTTAAGTATGCGACAGCGGAAGCTCTTAATAATCACCTGAGAATAAACATGCTTAAAACGTCAACAAAAATGTTGGTGAGTTATAGGTTTAACCTATATATATCAAATCATAATAATAGACCACAAGATTTCATATTTTAATACACATCCCATACATAGAGATAAAAATCATTCATATGGTGAACACCTGGTAACCGACATTAACAAGATGCATATATAAGAATATCCCCATCATTCCGGGACACCCTTCGGATATGATATAAATTTCGAAGTACTAAAGCATCCGGTACTTTGGATGGGGTTTGTTAGGCCCAATAGATCTATCTTTAGGATTCGCGTCAATTAGGGTGTCTGTTCCCTAATTCTTAGATTACCAGACTTAATAAAAAGGGGCATATTCGATTTCGATAATTCAACCATAGAATGTAGTTTCACGTACTTGTGTCTATTTTGTAAATCATTTATAAAACCTGCATGTATTCTCATCCCAAAAATATTAGATTTTAAAAGTGGGACTATAACTCA
Organism: Rutidosis leptorrhynchoides; assembly: GCF_046630445.1. Taxonomy (NCBI): domain Eukaryota; kingdom Viridiplantae; phylum Streptophyta; class Magnoliopsida; order Asterales; family Asteraceae; genus Rutidosis; species Rutidosis leptorrhynchoides. Next base: position 34,623,888 of record NC_092333.1, on the reverse strand, counting down.
CTTTCACAGATTTTTACTTCGTCAGGAAGTAAGACTTGGCCACTGGTTGATTCACGAACCTATAACAATATATACATATATATCAAAGTATGTTCAAAATATATTTACAACACTTTTAATATATTTTGATGTTTTAAGTTTATTAAGTCAGCTGTCCTCGTTAGTAACCTACAACTAGTTGTCCACAGTTAGATGTACAGAAATAAATCGATAAATATTATCTTGAATCAATCCACGACCCAGTGTATACGTATCTCAGTATTGATCACAACTCAAACTATATATATTTTGGAATCAACCTCAACCCTGTATAGCTAACTCCAACATTCACATATAGAGTGTCTATGGTTGTTCCGAAATATATATAGATGTGTCGACATGATAGGTCGAAACATTGTATACGTGTCTATGGTATCTCAAGATTACATAATATACAATACAAGTTGATTAAGTTATGGTTGGAATAGATTTGTTACCAATTTTCACGTAGCTAAAATGAGAAAAATTATCCAATCTTGTTTTACCCATAACTTCTTCATTTTAAATCCGTTTTGAGTGAATAAAATTTCTATGGTTTCATATTGAACTCTATTTTATGAATCTAAACAGAAAAAGTATAGGTTTATAGTCGGAAAAATAAGTTACAAGTCGTTTTTGTAAAGGTAGTCATTTCAGTCGAAAGAACGACGTCTAGATGACCATTGATGACCATTTTAGAAAACATACTTCCACTTTGAGTTTAACCATAATTTTTGGATATAGTTTCATGTTCATAATAAAAATCATTTTCTCAGAATAACAACTTTTAAATCAAAGTTTATCATAGTTTTTAATTAACTAACCCAAAACAGCCCGCGGTGTTACTACGGCGGCGTAAATCCGGTTTTACGGTGTTTTTCGTGTTTCCAGGTTTTAAATCATTAAGTTAGCATATCATATAGATATAGAACATGTGTTTAGTTAATTTTAAAAGCCAAGTTAGAAGGATTAACTTTTGTTTGCGAACAAGTTTAGAATTAACTAAACTATGTTCTAGTGATTACGAGTTTAAACCTTCGAATAAGATAGTTTTATATATATGAATCGAATGATGTTATGAACATCATTACTACCTCAATTTTAGTAGGTAAACCTACTGGAAGTGACAAGAAATGATCTAGCTTCAAAGGATCTTGGATGGCTTGAAAGTTCTTGAAGTAGGATCATGACACAAAAACAAGTTCAAGTAAGATTTTTACTCGAATTAAGATAGTTTATAGTTATAGAAATTGAATCAAAGTTTGAATATGAATATTACTTTGAATAAGAAAGATAACCTACTGTATATAATAAAGGTTTCTTGATCTTAGATGATTACTTGGAATGGATTAGAAAGCTTGGAAGTAAATTAGTAAACTTGAAGGGATTTTTGAAGTGTTCTTGAAGTGTTCTTCCTATGATGATTATAGCTTGATTCTTGAAGTGATTTTTGATGAAGATGATGATTAACTACTGGAAAAATATGTTCATAATAGTGTGTGTGTTGAGAGAGAATTAGAAAGAGAATTGGAAGTGAAATGGAGTGAATGATAAGTGGTAATTGGTGAGTGGTGAGTGGGGTTAAAAGGAGTTCTAGTTAGTTGACTAGCTCATGGTAGAAGTTAAAATTTATTAGTCATACATGACATAATCAAGAGTGGAATCCCATGCTAGTTCCTATTGGTATATACCCATAGTAAGTACGTTTTGAAGCTGTGTATAATACGGGTAAGAATACGACTAGAATTCTTGATGAAAGAAAAGAATGGGAAAGCAACTGTAACCATTTTCGTTAAGTATGAGTGTTTTGATATATGTCTTGAAGTCTTCCAAAAGTATTTTAATACATCTAAATACACTACATGTATATACATTTTAACTGAGTCGTTAAGTCATCGTTAGTCGTTACATGTAAGTGTTGTTTTGAAACCTTTAAGTTAACGATCTCAATTAATGTTGTTAACCCATTGTTTATTATATCTAATGAGATGTTAAATTATTATATTATCATGATATTATGATATATTAATATATCTTAATATGATATATATACATTTAAATGTCGTTACAACGATAATCGTTACATATATGTCTCGTTTCAAAATCCTTAAGTTAGTAGTCTTGTTTATATGTATATAACTCATTGTTAATATACTTATGGAGATACTTACTTATCATAATCTCATGTTAACCATATGTATATCCATATATATATCGTCATGTCATTTTTACAAGTTTTAACGTTCGTGAATCGCCGGTCAACTTGGGTGGTCAATTGTCTATATGAAACATATTTCAATTAATCAAGTCTTAACAAGTTTGATTGCTTAACATGTTGGAAACATTTAATCATGTAAATATCAATCTCAATTAATATATATAAACATGGAAAAGTTCGGGTCACTACATCGAAAACATATAAAAACATTATTCCATTAACCCGTGAGCCACCTGGTAATTCACTTAACAACTCCTTACCCTTAACAAAACCAATATAACAATATACACTGAACAAGTGTATCTTCCAAAAATACGAAGTACTAATACATTTCGTCTGTAACTGCAAGCGCGACTAGCACGAAATGGGGCTGTCAGGCCCGATAGATCTATCCATAGGATTTGCGTTCACCAGTAGAAATCAGTGATTAAAATTACCAGATTAGAGAATATTTTCGTTCGACTCACAATGAATAATTTAAACCAATTTCCACTTGTGTCCAATATGTAAAATAAATTGCATGTATTCTTATCCCAAAAGATTTAAAATAGAAAAATGCGACTATAACTCACCTTAAAGCAAATGAAGTAACAACACATAAATGCGAACAGCAAAAGATAAAGTGATCAAGAATGACCACAACGTCAACCTATAAATAAAGCAGGTCGATATAAATAACTAACTTAGGTCAAGTCTTAGTATGATAGCTATAGTACTTGTTGCAAATAAGCATAGAACAACACTAATTATGTTTCGGTATGATCAGGACAGCGTATAACACGTACTTTCTATTTTTAGAAAGTTTCTATTTTAGCAGTTTCTATTTTTGGAAAGTTTCTATTTTAGGAATGTTTCTATTTTGAAAAGTTTCCATATTTAGAAAGTTTCTATTTTTTGAAAATTTTTAACTTAGGAAAGTTTCCTTAATTAGAAAAGTCAACTGAAAGTCAAAGTCAACCGAAAGTCAACTCAAAAGTCAACCTTGGTCAAACTTAGTCAATATTGAAATTAAAGTGTAATTTATATTAATCATATAAGTTATAATGTTATTTAAAGTCATATATGTATAATCATGTCATATCATAAGTTTAATTAAATTATATTGAATTATAAAGTTAACATAAGTTTAAATGATATAATTAATATAACATAAGTATTTTATTAATTAATTAATTAAATATTAATCATAGCATAAGTATTATTAATTAATAATAAATTTTTAATCATATCATAAGTATTATTAATTAATAAAGAATTATTAATCATATCATAAGTATTTTAATATAATTATTAAACTATAAGTATTTAATAATTAAATTATAAATAAATAATAACTAAACCTTATAATAATTAAATAATTAAATAATCTTTACTATAAGTCTTGATATAATAATCTCATAATATAAGTTTAATACTTATCATAAGTATTATTCATTAATAATAAAAGTATTATTACTCATAAGTTTAATTAAATGAATAATTAAATCATAAGTAATCATTAAATGATATAATAAATATATATCATAAGTCTTAATTAAATTTAATTACTTTTATATCATAAGTAATTTAATTATAATGCCAAACATTATTTATAACATAAGGTTCAATTTTATAACCATAAGTTTAATTAAAAGTTCGTCGGGTCATAACTTGAGCCCCGGGTGTCGGTTTTCGACGAATTTTATATATATCCTCGTCTAACCAAATCACCCGACACCTTAGTATACTCAAGAACACCCTAAAGTCAGTTCCCAAGTCATGACCTAGAGCCATGAACCAACTTAGAACATTAATCCGCTTAAAATCTTGTTTTAGCCATTTCGGGTGATCCGTGGCTCGAATTTCAATGACCCTGAAAGGACCCGTTCATATACATTATAAACGATTCACAATAGTTGATTACATCGCGAGGTATTTGACCTCTATATGACACGTTTTACAAACATTGCATTCGTTTTTAAAAGACAAACTTTCTTTACATCAAAAATTGACGGCATGCATACCATTTCATATTACATCCAACTATAATTGACTTAATATTAATCTTGATGAACTCAACGAATTGAATGCAATGTCTTTCAAAGTATGTCTTGAATGACTCCAAGTAATATCCTTAAAATGAGCTAATGCACAGCGGAAGATTTCTTAAATACCTGAGAATAAACATGCTTTAAAGTGTCAACCAAAAGGTTGGTGAGTTCATTAGTTTATCATAATCCATCATTTCTGTAATAGTAATAGACCACAAGATTTCAGTTTCTATAAATATCCGTACACTCGCAAGTGTATAAAAGTATTCTATAAGTTGTAGGCACCCGATAACAAGCTTTAACGTTCATGTTTTACCCTCTGAAGTACACCAGATCAGGTGTGTTTAAAATAACCTCGAAGTACTAAAGCATCCCATAGTCAGGATGGGGTTTGTCAGGCCCAATAGATGTATCTTTAGGATTCGCGCCTACCGTACATAGACAAGTAGTTTAATGTTACCAAGCTAATGGTATATTTCTGGTTTAAACCCACGTAGAATTAGTTTTAGTACTTGTGCCTATTTCGTAAAACATTTATAAAATAGCGCATGTATTCTCAGCCCAAAAATATATATTGCAAAAGCAATTAAAAAGGGAGCAAATGAAACTCACAATACTGTATTTCGTAGCAATTATGTATATGACCGCACTGAACAAGTGCAGGGTTTGTCTCGAATTCACGAACCTATATTAAGTATATATATTTATATGTTGGTCAATATCTGTGTAATAATTTAGGTCAAGTCGTAGTGTATCACAATCCTAATGCTCGAGACCGACATGCAAAAGTCAACAAAAGTCAACTTGACCCAAAATGACTTCAAAAATCTATACATGTTTATTATATAACTTATATATAGTAGTTTTATATATTTAAATATATTTATCAGATCTTATTATACTAAATAATACAAGTCATTTATTAATAAATAAAAATTTATATTAAAATTCATATATGATAAAAATATACTTTTATATATCTCAAGTAATAAAATTTATAAAATTCACTTAATATCATAAAAATATAGTGGTATGTATTATTAATGTAATTACATTACGTGTGGTAAAAATATCTTTGTACGCATATTTATTTGATAAAATAATATTGATAATAATGATAATGATAAAAATAATAAAATGATAGTTTCAATAAAAATATTAATTTTTAGTAATAAAGATAATTTTAGCAATAACATCAACTGATAACAGTTATAATAATCGTTTTAATAATAATATTAAAATTAATGATAATTCAGTTGACCATATCTTTTAATCCGTTCATCGAAACCACACGATTTCTAAATGAAAAGTTATTAATTTTTTCTTCAGCTTTTCAACGACATGCATATCATATAACTTATTTCAGTAGCATATGTATCAAATTCGTGATTTATCATAAACTATTTAACGACGAAACTAAGCATACAAACATGCATAATCATATATACTCGAGCACTAGTTAGGGATACACTATTAATATATAAAAGATAAGATATGAATGCTCACGTATCAATATTGTGATTCAATATTGCAGGAAAGTACGTAGACGCAACGAAAATGATAAACGTTAGGTTGACCTCACGAGCAATACCCTCGATCAATACCCATAACCTTCATAGCTATAACCCATAATTTCCTTAGCTCTATCACATTTGAAAACTTATTTTGAAATCGTCTGAATATAACTCCGTCGTAGTATTTTATGTATACTAATAATATCTTAAAATAATACTAAGTAAATATATATATATATATGTAATTCGATTGAGAGAGTTTAGAGAAATATATTTTCAATTTTCTATGAAATAATGAAACCTATTGAATCCTATTTATAATAGATTTTTGAATTATTAAAGTGAATTATTAAAGTATGAATTATTAAAGTAAATTATTAAAGTATGAATTATTAAAGTGAATTATTAAAGTATGAATTATTAAAGTGAATTATTAAAGTATGAATTATTAAAGTGAATTATTAAAGTATGAATTATTAAAGTGAATTATTAAAGTTAAAGTAAAGTAAAAGTATAAAACTATGTACGTATAATACGCGTATGAAAAAAATATATATAATATTAATTTAAATCATTTTATATATTTAATAAAATAAAATATAAATATCGTTATCTTTATCATACTGGTTAAGTATTGAGTTGTCAAAAAGAATAGATTTCTTAAATCACAGTGGACCTCATAACATAGGCCCGTAATCATATCATAATGTATCTGATAATTCAATTATTTGATATTATCTCTTAATTCTGTCGATAAATATATCGAAACAAATATGTTCATGTAAAGTATCATATATCTAATACTTTGTTAATGTTTTCAGTTAATATTATATATTATATATACATATCTATATACACATAATTGTTCGTGAATCGTCGAACACGGTCAAAGGGTAATTGATTACATGAATGTAGTTCCAAACTTTTTGAGATTCAACATTACAAATTCTGCTTATCGTGTCGGAAACATATAAAGGTTAAGTTTAAATTTGGTCGGAAATTTCCGGGTCGTCACAGACCCGAACATGAATGTTCATCCAATTATCAATTCTAACCCACTAGTACACCCTAGAGCCTCCAAAAATGGTCACAAAGTTGGACCCCATCTGATTACAATTGTTTTTATATTTTAATCTCATTAAAACACTAAATTAAGCATAACTTTTGATCCGAAACTCGAAATAACATGAATCCAAAGTTCAAAATTATTGTCTTGATGATAGAAACTCATCTAAACACTTTATTTTATCAAAAATCATTGTTAAGTTTACTGATTTCATCAAAAAGTCCGCTGTCCCAATTAAATCAAACCGAAAACATACATTAACGAGCATTTCTACGCATACAATCATCAATACAACAATACACATGTACTATACAATCATAATAACATCAAAAACAGTAAAAATAATTAAAAATGAAAAATCTAGGGTTAGGGTTTATACCCTAATCAAGAATTGAATGATATGAACACGTAGAGATCGAAGAGAGGAATCCGTTGATGCTAAAAGCCCTTTGATTCAAGCTCTTGATGATGATCAAATGAAGATGATGATGAGAGTGATGGTGGCGGACAAAAAGGGAGGAGAAAGAAGAAGGAAAAATTTGAGAGAAAAAGATAAGAATGAAGTAAAAATGATTTTTGTAAAAATGGAAGGAAATGGAATTAATAAAAAAGAAATAAACTAAACCTCCCCCATTAAGGGTTCGGCTGAAAATGGTAGGGTGGGCCCCCTTAGTGGGCCAATTTGATAAAATGTTTAATAGCTTTTTGCCCGAATGCCCGAACGAAGCCCGAAACGTGAAAACGCCGTTACGCGATTAAATATTCAGAGGAATTACTGTGACGCCCCGTACAAAATTAACGTGTACGGATCATCAACAACAGGATCATTACAAGGTCAAACACTATATGCTGTTTTAAAATAAGTTTGCATTCATAAGAATGGGTGACGTCATAACCAACGTCATAAGTTTTACAAACGATAGTAGGCTTCTACGAATAGAAGCATTTAACATAAGTACGAGACTCAATGGTCATTACAAATTCATTGTTTCAAAAGTAACATAGTTTGTTAATGCAAGGTAAACGTTTCATGCAGAGACATCTCTAACAAAAGCAGCGGGAGTCTACACAGCAAGACTACTACAGCGGAAGCATCAAACCTCTAAGCACCTGAGAAAACATGCTTGAAAATGTAAACATGAATGTTGGTGAGCTATAGTTTAAGTATAACAGTAATGTAAGGTAGGCCACGAGATTTCATATTTCAAAACAGTATGAAAAGTATATGTTCAACCGTGGGCACTTGGTAACTAACTTAACGTAATATCACCCCCTAAAAGTACACTTGGCGAGTGCGTAAGTTTACGAAGTATTAAACACCCGTTAAATGCTAGCGGGACTAGCCCGAGTGGGGATGTCAAACCCTATGGATCCATATCTAAGATTCGCGTTCACCGGTTCAAAAACCAATGACTAAACGTTACCGAGCTAAGGGGAAAGTTTATGCCGTTGTATAACCCACACATATATAAAGTTTAAGTACTCATGCCGAGTATGTAAAACGTAAAAAGCGCATGTATTCTCAGTTCCCAAAATAGTTAGAGTAAAAGGGATGCTATAACTCACAGTGAAAAGTAGTAAAGTCGGTACGAGATAAGTAAGCAAGTAGTTGGTCCGAAAGGTCCTCAACCTAAGTCAAAAGTTACTAATTCAGTAAATCGTTCCCAAAGGTTTAAAAGTATGTAAATTAGGTCTTAAGTATCATCATCATTCATCATAAGTCAAAAAGGGTAAAGTAAGTTTCAATCAAAAATAGAGATCGAAACAAAGGATGACTTCGTTCAGCCGCCACGACCTCTATACAAACTGAAATGAGGTGAGACCAGTGGCCATGGCTCCGTATATGAGTCCCCTAGTTTTTGACCAATTTCCCGAACTAAACTCGTCTTCGTTTGACCGTGGCAACGGTTTAAGTGCGAGTAGGTCAGAAATTTCAGCACAACATTATAAGGGTGTTGTGACTTTCGGAAGGCTATAAATCCTAAACCGTAAGTCGGATTAAGAGGAGTCTTAAACGAAAAGTCATCTACTCGAACCGAAAAATCTGGAAATAAACTTTTCCAGTAGCCAGGAGCCTGATCAGATCCAGAAAACAGTAAGTAAAGTGCTCCGGTGGATTCTTGGTGCTTGATGCTCATCACGGTTCTCATCCTTGATGCTTATAGCTTCAAGTGTACAACTCGTTGATGTGTTTGCATCATATTTACCAAGTTTTGACCATCATGACACTAGTGTATGTCTAAGATATGTAGCACAACTCATTTAAGGGTTGTAAGAAGGTTGATGAACCAAAGTTACATCAAGATCTTAGATCCGACACATACATGAGTTCTAATAGTAATATTAAGCTATAAACTTGAATATAAACTAAATAAACAAGATCTTAAGTTGTAGAGCTTAGATCTTAGTTAGATCTTGAAGATCCTAGACTAAAAAGTCTAGATCTAGTGTTCTTAAGTTAAAACCTAAGTTATAGAACTTGGATCTTCACTTTAAATAAACCATAAGTTATGAGACTTAGATTTTTATTTTTGTCGAGTGTATATAAGCTTATAAACTTTTGTTTTAGACAAAATTGGAAGACCGTAAGCTATAGAAACTTAGATCCAACATAAGTGTATGAAGTTATAACTAGAAAGTTTAACTTCCATGTTCTTGAACTTACAAAGTTTAAACTTTAGTTTCAAGAAAAATGAGATCAAGTTTAACTAGTAATACTTGACCAAAATCATACATCACTAATTTAAATACTTATAAAAGGAAGAAATAAACTAAAGTTACAAGTAACAAGTTCATGTTTGTTTCATACTTAAGAAGATTCAAGCCAAAGCTTGGATATTAAGAAAATAAACCTTAAGTTTCCAAAACATGAACACAAGTAAGATCTTAAAGCTTATGAACTTTAGATCTTTACAACTTTTCAAGTGTAGAACCATAAGCTAACAAGCTTAGATCCTTGTTCTTAATTCCTCATCAAACAAAGGATGGAAGAAGCAAGATTCATGAAGATACAAACTAGAAAGTTTGATCTTTAACAACAACAAGTAAATTGATGATGATACTTGGTGATTTTTAAAGGAAAAAGAAGAAAGAAAAATAAAGTTGTTACTTACAATTTAGAGAGAAAAAGTTGAGAGAAAAGAAAGTGTAAGAAGGTATGTGAAAAATGAAGTAATACTAGCATATAAGTACCCAAAAAAAAAAAATTTGAACTCCCTCCCATGCTCCCAATGGCCGACGGTTTTTAGGGGTCCAAAAGGGGAAGTCAAGTTTGATCTTTCAAGTGTGGGAGAGTGTTGTATGCTAGGAAGAGTATAAGGTTAATTACATAGGAAAGAGGTGCATGCATGCTTGAGACATTCTTGTCTTCAACACTTAATCAATCTATGTTTAACCTTAATAAATCACTAGTAATATGACAGGCTCACTAACTAGTCCATTAAGAAATGTAGGATGGGCTTTGATAGTCCAAGTCCATAATGAAAGCCCATGTAAGTATACAACAATTTAGTAAAAGCCCAAGTAATTAACTACTTACATTAGTTAATTAGAAATAATTAATAACAATTAATTATGAACATAAATAATATTCGAAATATTATTCGTGAAAAGCACGTGTCGAAAAGACGAATCGGGACATGGAAAGTCAATTACGGTAACAAGTAAAATGTATAAGAATACATTTAGTACAACGCAAGTATTAATAATAAATATTAATAATATAAGTTGGAAAATCCAGGGTCGGTACATTACCCACCTGTTAAAGAAAATTTCGTCCCGAAATTTTAAGCTGAGGTAGATGGAGGAGTTGGGAAAAGGTGAGGATACTTCTGCATCATTTGATCCTCTCATTTCCAGGTAAACTTGGGTCCTCGTTTGGCATTCCATCGGACTCAGATGATCAGAATCTTGTTGCGTTTCAAAGTTTTGACCTCACGGTCCATAATTTCGACAGATTCTTCCACGAAGTAGAGTTTGTCATCAATCGTAAGTTCCTCCAGTGGTATGACAAGTTCCGGTTTAGTAAGACACTTCTTCAAATTAGATACGTGGAAGGTAGGATGAACTGAGCTCAATTGAGTCGGAAGATCCAGACGGTAAGCAACGGGTCCAACACGCTTCAAGATTTCAAAAGGACCAATGTATCGCGGGTTTAACTTTCCACGTTTTCCAAAATGAATCACACCTTTCCAAGGTGCGACCTTCAACATTACACGGTCACCCACGTTGAATTCGAAGTCTTTACATTTAAGGTTGGCATAACTCTTTTGGCGATCACGGGCCGTCTTGAGTCTCGCTTGAATTTGGACAATCTTCTCAGTTGTTTCATGGACTAACTCGGGTCCGGTGATTTGCTTTTCGCCTAATTCGGCCCAACAAATAGGAGAACAGCATTTGCGGCCATACAACGCTTCGAAAGGTGCGACATTAATACTCGAATGATAACTGTTATTGTAAGAGAATTCGGCTAGCGGCAAATGCCTTTCCCAAGCCTTTCTGAAATCAATGACACAAGCACGCAACATGTCCTCCAAAGTTTGAATCGTTCACTCGCTTTGTCCGTCGGTCTGTGGGTGATATGCAGTACTCATGTCGAGACGAGTCCCCAAGGCTTCTTGCAAAGAACGCCAAAATCTGGAAGCAAAACGGGCGTCTCGGTCTGTAATAATCGATAAGGGCACACCATGACGAGATACAATTTCCTTTATGTATAGTTGAGCGAGTTTTTCCATTGTATCCATTTCTTTCATGGCTAAGAAGTGTGCAGATTTGGTAAGACGGTCAACGATAACCCATATGGTATCTTATCCGCCCACCGTCTTTGGTAGTTTCGTGATGAAGTCCATCGTTATCCTTTCCCACTTCTATTGCGGGATTTCCGGTTGCTGAAGTAACCCAGAGGGCCTCTGACGTTCGGCCTTAACCTTCGAGCAAGTCAAACACTTCCCAACATAAGTTGCAACATCCTACTTAAGATTAGGCCACCAATAATGTTCCTTAAGATCGTGGTACATTTTACCTGCTCCTGGATGAATCGAATATCTTGACTTGTGGGCTTCGTCTAGAATGAGGCTTCAGAAATCACCATAACTAGGCACCCGAATTCTTCCGGCGAAGTATCGGAGTCCAGTCTCCTTAACCTCGAATCGAGAGACGAGAATGTTCAAGTGTTCATGAGAAATATTCTCCTCTTTGAGAGCCTCATCTTGGGCTACTCAGATTTGGCTATTGAGGTTCGAATGAATGGTAATGTTCAGGGCGCGGACACGAAGAGGTGCCATCCTCTCCTTTCGGCTTAAAGCGTCGGCTACAACATTGGCCTTGCCAGGATGGTAACGAAGTTCACAATCATAGTCGTTCAGTGTCTCGATCCATCGTCGCTGTCTCATGTTCAGTTGTTTCTGATTGAATATGTGTTGGAGGCTTTTGTGGTCTGTGAAGATAGTACTTTTAGTTCCATAAAGATAGTGTCTCCATAATTTGAGCGCAAAAACAACGGCTCCAAGTTCGAGATCATGAGTAGTGTAGTTTCGCTCGTGAATCTTCAGTTGACGAGAAGCATAAGCGATGACCTTCGTTCTTTGCATCAATACACAACCACAACCATTTTTCAAGGCATCACAATACATAACGAAGTCGTCACTGCCTTCAGGAAGTGATAAGATAGGCGCGGTGGTTAACTTCTACTTCAAGGTTTGAAATGCTAATTTGTGTACGGTTTCCCAAACGAACTTCTTCCCTTTGTGATTCAGCGTGGTCAAAGGACGCGCAATCAGAGAGAAACCTTCAATAAATCTTCGGTAGTAACCGGCGAGACCTAAAAATTGGCGGATATGAGTCAGAGTAGTGGGGGTTTTCCACTTGCTGATAGCTTCGATCTTTGTGGGATCAATTTTGATACCTTGATCGCTCACAATATGACCCAGGAATTGGACTTCCTTCAACCAAAACTCGCACTTGGAGAATTTGGCATAAAGTTGCTCTTGTCTCAAGAGTTCAAGCACTAGTCGAAGATGTTGCTCATGTTCTTCTTCGCTTTTAGAGTAGATGAGGATATCATCTATAAAGACGATAACGAACTTATCTAGGTATGGCTTGCATACACGATTCATGAGATCCATAAACACGGTAGGTGCGTTGGTTAAACCAAATGTGTCACACCCCCAAATAGGGCCTAGGGTATTTGTGACTAATTATATCAAATCACAGTTGTATAAACGAGAACGACTCTATATGAGACGTTATATTGAGTTTTGCAGCGGAAGATAAATAGATTACATTGTATTTAATAAACAACGCATTAAATGTCTTTAATTGATATGATATGTAATGAAGACTCCAAGCATAGCAAGAAATCATCATCAAATTAGCAAATGCAAGTCCTTCAAATTATCCATGAATGACTCGTTAAAATGTTGCTTTCAATTAGCAAATACACAGCGGAAGCATTATGTAGGACCTGAGAATAAACATGCTAAAGAGTGTCAACCAAAATGTTGGTGAGTTCATAGGTTTATCATAAATAATGATTTCAATAATAATGTTAGACCACAAAATTTAATAAAGTTGATATAGAAATATCAATATAAAGTGTTGATTGATATAGAAATACCAATCTAAAAGTAATGCTGAGTTTGTAATATCGCGACTAAACAAAAGTTACCCTGTGACACTTGTTATTCGTGTCGTTGAATCATTATTATGTAGTCAAATACCAACGGTCAACTGACTAGAGACGTCACTCTCAGTAGCGCTACTCATAATAACTAAGCTTGCATCTTATACCTCAGCAATTAACAATATTACGGCAGGGATTTAGCATGAAAAAGCATGTATATAGCATAAAAGTTTGAGTACTTGTGTCTAAACGTAAAACAGCTATAAAAGTTGCGCATGTATTCTCAGCCCAAAAATATAGATAAAAAGGGAGTTATGAAAACTCACGATACGATACGATAGTTTGTAGTAAATATGTGTATGATGGCACTGAACAAGTGCAGAGTTGTCCTCGGATTCACGAACCTATATCAAGTATATATATTAACACATATACTCGTAATCGAATAAGTTTATATATATTATTTCAATCGTTATATATTTCTGTATATATATACTTATATATATATATATATATATATATATATATATATATATATATATATATATATATATATATATATATATATATATATATATATATATATATATATTCTATATATAAGTATTTGTTTGATTAAATAATATTAATAATGATAATGATTAATGAGTTGTATTATTTTGTAATAACAATAATAATACTAGTGGTAAAATGATAATAATCATAATAAGGTTTAAAAATAATAGTTATTATAATAATAGTAGTTTTTAATGAAAATGATAATAACAATAGTTCTTAATAAAACTACTCATTCTAACAATAAAATGATAATGAAAATAATAATTTTTGATAATAATACTTGATACTAGTAATAATAATAATAATAATAACTATAATAATAATAGTAATAACAATACTTAATGATAATACTAGTAATAATAATAATGATAATACTAATAATTATAATAATAATACTAGTAATACTTTTTAAATACTAGTAACAATAATTATAATAATAATAACAATAATAATAATAATAATAATAATAATAATAATAATAATAATAATAATAATAATAATAATAATAATAATAATAATAATAATAATAATAATAATAATAATAATAATTAGAATGAAAACTACCTTAGGAAGCTTTCAAAAAAAAAATGCCCAAGACGGGACTCGAACCCGCAACCTCTCGCTCACACACAACACCCCATAACCACACCTCTGCCATTGCTTTTCTGTTTTAATACTAGATACATATATATATATATATATATATATATATATATATATATATATATATATATATATATATATATATATATATATATATATATATATATATATATATATATATAACCCGTATAACTGCTTCTTCTTCTTCTTCATAATCCCATTCGACCAGAGACAGTTTAAATCGTTCCCAAAAATGATTTTAGATATTTTAAAACAATCATAAATAATCAAAATCAGATGTTTGCATAAAAAGGAAAATGAAAAAGAAAAAAAAATGATTATCACTGCTACTGCAGTCGCGACCCAAAACAAAAAAAAAAATATTGATTTTTGAACTAGAGATCGTTTTAGATAATACTTACAACACGAATTAGGTTTCAAATCTATCCTAGAATCTTTCTAAATCCTTAATTGAACTTGAAACACAAAAACGATTACGAATTTGATCGAAGAACAAAACGTTTGACTTTTGAAATTGAAACTTTGACTTCGAAATTAGAACTCGATAAAACGAATGGAAACCTGAGATTTTGCAGATAGTATGAATGAAGGATTCCTAACAACTTTGCTTTATTACATTATGAAATTTGATTCGTATTTGAGGTATTGATTAAATGAAGCAAGAACAGGGGACGACCCCTTTGTATCAGTTTTAAATTCGAATTGAAGGGTTGTATATAATTGAGTGTATTAATGCAGTACTTATAATCAATCATATTTGTTGTGTATTAATTATTGATCGACAAGAAAGAATAAAATTAAGACGAGTAAGGATTTAAAATATATATCACGCTATATAAAAATATGGAAGCAGGTAATAAAAAATTTAAAGCAGATATGGAAATCACGATTAATAAATAAAAAAAAGATCACAATGGATTGAAAAGCAGATCATGATCAGTTTTAAAAGCAGATTAAAAAAAATATATAATTAGGGTACTGCTTTTGACTTCAATATATATATATATATATATATATATATATATATATATATATATATATATATATATGTATATATATATATATATGTATATATATATATATATATGTATATATATATATATATATATGTATATATATATATATATATGTATATATATATATATATATAATTGATATTATTATAAATATATTAATGAATATATATTAATAATAATAATTTGATAATATTAATAATAAAAATGATAATTTTAATTATAATTAATAATAATGATAATAATCATTATAAAATGTTAATAATACTATTATAAATAATAATATTATTAATAATAAGTTGTATTAGAAATAATGATATTTATATTAATCTTAATAATTTTAGTAAAAAGTGATAATACTAATAATATTAATAATATATTAGTATTATATTAATGATATTAGTAATTATTAATAATAATAATATTAATAATACTGATATAGTAATAATGATTGTAAATGTTAAAAATAATTAATGATAATATTGTTTAAAACAATACTAATAATAATATTAATACGTAATTATTTACAAATAATTGTTCATGAATCGTCGCTATTGATCGAAGTTAAATGAATTCATGAAAAGATTTTGTTTAAATTAACTCGGAAATTTCCGGGTTGTTATAGTACCTACCCGTTAAAAGAAATTTCGTCCCGAAATTTAGTTGTTGCCATCAGTCGGCGTTGTTTGTAAACAGGTGAGCATATTTACGTTTTTATTTGATCTTCACGTTCCCAGGTATACTCGGAGCCTTTCGTGAATTCCAACGGATAGAATATTGTTTTGTTTCAAGCGTTTAAGTCATACGAACCATAAATTTCTACAGGTTCTTCGATGAAGTGCATTTTATTATTAATGCGGAGATCATTCAAAATGATGATGTTATACAAGTCATTTCAGTAAATTGGATACATGAAATGTGTTATGAATAGTATTGAGCTCATTTAAAACTTTGCGCGTTTATGCCACAATATTAGGGCAGACAAATAGAGAGGAGTTCGTGAAAATCACAGTCATGAAATTTGATCGAGATCATCCTTGTTTACAACAAGAATATTGTAATGTTGAATATGAGTTGAAAAATATAGTTTTATCACCTTTGAATAGTATGGAAAAAATAATTCGATTATAGGAAGAGTATAAGCGAAGCTATCACAAAAGAGTGAAATAAAAAAAATTAAATGTTCACCTTAACTTTTGACGTAGTCACGATTGATTTCCGGAATTCAAGGAATTAAAGGAAATCTTTGTAATCTATAAGATTTGATTCTCCGGTATTTAAGGAAATTTGGAATTTCCTTGATTAAGTGCGGTGAATTGCCTCGATTGCTGTGTTTAGAATTTTTCTATAAATTAGCTTCTTCCATTTCATTATCTTCACCACTCCTATACTTTCTTCCTAAATTCATACTTCTAAAAGATTTGTTAATATGCTCAATACCGTATTGATACTTGTTATTATATTGACCATATATGTAGTCATTATTCTTTTTCATTTACCACCAGAGGAATATGTTTACTTCTACTATGCCCTTGGGGTTATAATGTTTTTAATTCTCCCGTGTCTTTACGTTACAATACATATTGATATACACGGTTTGTAACTTCAGTGTCGTTATCGGGCTTTATATTTTCCCTTATATGTCGGAGCTCTTTGCCTTTTTATTCTCTTCTCGACTCTAAGTAAAGCGAATAATGGTCCAGAATTCGTAGGTATGGAGTTTCGAATGATCATAATATACAAAGTAGAAAGGAAAGGTAATAGCACGATTTGATTTGTCAAATTACCAGAATATCCGGAAAAGACCGAATCATCAAGAAAAATATTTTCTTGATATGTTTAGAGGTTAAATAGAATGTAAAAGTCGTGTAACATGGAAAATGATGATTATAAAATCTATGAATCATCATCTTCCATTAAAAACTTAGCATGGCTTACTGTAATATAATCACGTTGGCCTGACGTCATTATATTATACTAACTCATGCTTCAATTCTCAACACTTCTTCAAAACATTTATAATTTAAACTTGAATTTTACAGAATATAGAAACTAAAACAGTTTCCTTTATGATGTAATAAAGATATCGCAAAGAGATAATTAATTGCAGACAAGAATCATTATGTAGATATCTTCAGAAATATAGAGGATATTTATAACGAAAGATACGATGATATCTTAGAATTTCTAAGATCAAATGATAATGAGGAAAATTCTTCCGTAAAGATTTAGAATGCGTAAAAAGATCTTTTGTGGTTTTCATCAGAAATCGTATCATCTAGATTCTTTGATTACAGGTTTAGTCCTTGTGATTTGTCCACAGCTTCCTTCATGGTTTTCTCAATCCGTTTTCCAGTTTCAAATCTGAGCTTTTTCAATGCGTCATTCTTTATCATCAAACTTTTGGCCATTAAGACCATCTATAGCTTTTGCTGCTTCGTCAGCATTCTCAAGGTTAACGAACCTGAATCATTGATTATCAATCTGAGATGGTTTCAAGAAATTTTATTTTTAGATGATTAAACGCTGATTGTAATCGTCAATGGATCTGAATAGGCGTTGTTGATTTCAAAAGTAATGAATGATAATTTCGGTAGTTTGATGTGATAGTTCATCATAGAATACGAATGAATATAATTCATGAATGTAGTGATCTTTAGGAAGATAATATCTGCTAAAGCTTTACTTGAATTCTGATATGTCAAGATCAGAATATGTAATTGAATTTGTATGAAAATGATTGTGTATCGCTGTGAAGGTAGTGAGTATAGTTAATGATTTATGAATCGAAATTGAAGAATGTACAGTGTATTAATGTGAGATATAAATATTTCTCGGGTATTACCTACCCGTTAAAATATTTTCACAATTAACTGTTTATACAAAAGGATTTTTAATTACCATCTTTGTGAAGATATACGTTCATATATATATATTCTTTAGATGTAATCATGGATTTAATGAGTTAATATAATATTAAACTCTTTTGATTTGCGGTTGAAATGAGAATAAATAATCTCCAAAACCTTAGAGATTTCATAATTGTCGCGAAATATTTCGCTAATGAATTTATGATTCAAAAGTTCATCGTTCATTGTTATAGATATACCTCGGTGTATGATGGTGGTGCTCATAAAATACTTGTGAAATTCACAAGACATGAATAATGTTTTCTAGAAAGCTTCGAGTATGTCGAAAATGAAAGTGTAAAACCAAACATGTATTTGAATAATACACTTGGTTTATTATGAAATGGAGTTTATTGTGCTGAAGCAGTGATTAACGATTGTTAAGTCATTTAAAAAAGTATGTACATCATAGCATATTGTGATATGAATTAACTAAGTAGTACATACTAGTTAAGATTCACACGTAATATCTTAGTACGAAAAGATTTAGTATTGTTCCAAACCATATATATATATATATATATATATATATATATATATATATATATATATATATATATATATATATATATATAAAGTATACATATATAATTTTTCAGGAAGAATGAGTCAATACATCTTAACTCATTATTACTAATATTCCTTGGTATCTATGGGGCGTATTATGTTGATGTTTGAGGTACTGAGTGTGATGTTGAGGCGTGGAGTGCAGATGTTATTGTTGGTGAAGCCGATGCTGTTGGTGGTGATGCTGATGGTACTGGTGGTGCTGGTTATGCTGCTGGTGCTGCTGCTGGTGCTCGTAGGTTTTGCACCATATTTTCTAAAGCCACTACTCGAGCGCGGAGCTCATTGACTTCTTCTATTATTTCGGGATGATTGGCGGTTCGAACAAGCGGATGAATAAGATCTAGAATTCTAGATATTATATATTCGTGACGGGATATCCTAGAAATGAGGGTGAAAATGGTGTTCCGAACGGGTTCGCCGGTAAGTGCTTCAGGTTCTTCGCCAATAGGACAATTTGGTGGGTGAAAAGGATCACCTTCTTCACTTCTCCATTGATTGAGTCGACTACGAACCCACCCCCAATTCATCCAGAATAGATGATGGCTGGTTGGTTCGTTTGTTCCGGTTACGCTGCCATTGGAGCTTGAGGAATCAAGTGAGTAATCCATATTATGTGATTGGAATTAGGGTTTGATATGAAATCGGTGTTGAATATTGAATGATATATTCGTCTCCTTGAATAGTATATATAGCAAAAAGATTTCCGTAATTTACGGAGGAAATTTAGGAAAAGTGTTAGACAGAGTCTATTAAGATAGATATGATAAGATATAATAAGATATGATGTGTCTATACTCCAATAATGGCAGTATGACGTGTCGAGATCATAAAATGATAAGTATGTAATCTGATAATCTTTCGATTTAAAGACTTTCAATTCGTAATGGCCTATTCAGGTCTAGGGGCTTGAGCTATAGGATCCTTTAAATCGGTAATCCAAACCCTTCCATTCTAGAGTTTCGTAGACGCCATCCGTCAAAAAAGTTCAATGATCAAAAGTAACGAGAAATCAAAGATTTAAAAGTAATGAATATGAGTAGTGATGACATTATAATGTCTTTGAGATTCTCAATAACCCAATGACATTTTCCGGTTCGCAAACCGATGCATAAAGGCATAAGGCATATAGGTACGTGATATAACAGAGAGTTATATACGTTTGAGTATGAATAGTAACAAATATAGGAGTTTCAAAATTCATGGATAATATTTCATGTAATACATATGTAATACATAAACCATGATAGATGACTTAAGAATGTCAAGAATTTCAGAAATCACAGTGTCGCATTTAGATGCGGTGGCGTAATTGGATAATACTTAGGGGAATTAACAGAGTTCTTAGATTGGCTCGGCATTCTAAGATAAGTAAAGTTCCTAAAGTATAGTGTAGCATTTATCAATTAAAGGCAACAATTAAAGGCACTATAGTCAAGAAAAGTTGTAGTCCTACATTGCTAAGGTACCTAATTGTATAAGGCACACTTAAAATGCAATCCTGGTTCTCTACAACAGTACTGCTTTGATACCAATCTGTCACACCCCCAAATAGGGCCTAGGGTATTTGTGACTAATTATATCAAATCACAGTTGTATAAACGAGAACGACTCTATACGAGACGTTATATTGAGTTTTGCAGCGGAAGATAAATAGATTACATTGTATTTAATAAACAACGCATTAAATGTCTTTAATTGATATGATATGTAATGAAGACTCCATGCATAACAAGCAATCATCATCAAATTAGCAAATACAAGTCCTTCAAATTATCCATGAATGACTCGTTGAAATGTTGCTTTCAATTAGCAAATACACAGCGGAAGCATTATGTAGGACCTGAGAATAAACATGCTAAAGAGTGTCAACCAAAAGGTTGATGAGTTCATAGGTTTATCATAAATAATGATTTCAATAATAGTGTTAGACCACAAGATTTAATAAAGTTGATATAGAAATATCAATATAAAGTGTTGATTGATATAGAAATACCAATCTAAAAGTAATGCTGAGTTTGTAATATCGCGACTAAACAAAAGTTACCCCGTGATACTTGTTATTCATGTCGTTGAATCATTATTATGTAGTCAAAGACCAACGGTCAACTGATTAGAGACGTCACTCTCAGTAGCGCTACTCACAATAACTAAGCTTGCATCTTATACCTCAGTAATTAACGATATTACGGCAGGGATTTAGCATGACAAAGCATGTATATAGCATAAAAGTTTTAGTACTTGTGGCTAAACATAAAACAGTTATAAAAGTTGCGTATGTATTCTCAGCCCAAAAATATAGATAAAAAGGGAGCTATGAAAACTCACGATACGATACGATAGTTTGTAGTAAATATGTGTATGATGGCACTGAACAAGTGCAGAGTTGTCCTCGAATTCACGAACCTATATCAAGTATATATAGTAACACATATACTCGTAATCGAATAAGTTTATATATATTATTTCAATCGTTATATATTTCTGTATATATATACTTATATATATATATATATTCTAAATATAAGTATTTGTTTGATAAAATAATATTAATAATGATAATGATTAATGAGTTGTATTATTTTGTAATAACAATAATAATACTAGTGGTAAAATGATAATAATCATAATAAGGTTTAAAAATAATAGTTATTATAATAATAGTAGTTTTTAATGAAAATGATAATAACAATAGTTCTTAATAAAAATACTCATTCTAACAATAAAATGATAATGAAAATAATAATTTTTGATAATAATACTTGATACTAGTAATAATAATAATAATAATAACTATAATAATAATAATAACAATACTTAATGATAATACTAGTAATAATAATAATGATAATACTAATAATTATAATAATAATACTAGTAATACTTTTTAAATACTAGTAACAATAATTATAATTATAATAACAATAACAATAACAATAACAATAATAATAATAATAATAATAATAATAATAATAATAATAATAATAATAATAATAATAATAATAATAATAATAATAATAATAATAATAATAATAATAATAATAATAATAATAATAATAATAATTAGAATGAAAACTACCTTAGGAAGCTTTCTAAAAAAAATGCCCAAGACGGGACTCGAACCCGCAACCTCTCGATCACACACAACACCACATAACCACACCTCTGCCATTGCTTTTCTGTTTTAATACTAGATACATATATATATAACCCGTATAACTTTTTCTTCTTCTTCTTCTTCATAATCCCATTCGACCAGAGACAGTTTAAATCGTTCCCAAAAATGATTTTAGATATTTTAAAACAATCATAAATAATCAAAATCAGATGTTTGTATAAAAAGGAAAACGAAAAAGGAAAAAAAAATGATTATCACTGCTACTGCAGTCGCGACCCAAAACACAAAAAAAATATTGATTTTTGAACTAGAGATCGTTTTAGATATTACTTACAACACGAATTAGGTTTCAAATCTATCCTAGAATCTTTCTAAATCCTTAATTGAACTTGAAACACAAAAACGATTACGAATTTGATTGAAGAACAAACGTTTGACTTTTGAAATTGAAACTTTGACTTCGAAATTAGAACTCGATAAAACGAATGGAAACCTGAGATTTTGCAGATAGTATTAATGAAGGATTCCTAACAACTTTGCTTTATTACATATGAAATTTGATTCGTATTTGAGGTATTGATTAAATGAAGCAAGAACAGGGGACGACCCCTTTATATCTGTTTTAAATTCGAATTGAAGGGTTGTATATAATTGAGTGTATTAATGCAGTACTTATAATCAATCATATTTGTTATGTATTAATTATTGATCGACAAGAAAGAACAAAATTAAGACGAGTAAGGATTTAAAATATATTTCACGCTATATAAAAATATGGAAGCAAGTAATAAAAAATTTAAAGCAGATATGGAAATCACGATTAATAAATAAAAAAAGATCACAATGGATTGAAAAGCAGATCATGATCAGTTTTAAAAGTAGATTAAAAAAATATATAATTAGTGTACTGCTTTTGACTTATATATATATATATATATATATATATATATATATATATATATATATATATATATATATATATATATATATATATATATATATATATATATATATATTTAATCGATATTATTATAAATATATTAATGAATATATATTAATAATAATAATTTGATAATATTAATAATAAAAATGATAATTTTAATTATAATTATAATTAATAATAATGATAATAATCATTATAAAATGTTAATAATACTATTAATAATAATATTATTAATAATAAGTTGTATTAGAAATAATGATATTTATATTAATCTTAATAATTTTAGTAAAAAGTGATAATACTGATAATACTAATAATACTAATAATATATTAGTATTATATTAATGATATTAGTAATTATTAATAATAATAATATTAATAATACTGATATAGTAATAATGATTGTAAATGTTAAAAATAATTAATGATAATATTGTTTAAAACAATACTAATAATAATATTAATAGGTAATTATTTACAAATAATTGTTCGTGAATCGTCGGTATTGATCGAAGTTAAATGAATTCATGAAAAGATTTTGTTTAAATTAACTCAAAAATTTCCGGGTTGTTATATAATGGCATCACGAGAAACTCATAATGAACATAACGGGTTCTGAACGCAGTTTTCATCACATCGCTCTCCTTCACCCTCAGCTGGTGATAACCTAATCGTAAATTGATCTTAGAGTAAATGCTTGATCCTTGCAGCTGATCGAAAAGATCGTCAATTCTGGGAAGGGGATACCGATTCTTGATCGTCAATTTGTTGAGTTCGCGGTAGTCGATACACATGCGGAAAGATCCGTCCTTCTTCTTCACAAATAAAACAGGTGCGCCCCAAGGCGAAGAACTTGGTTGGATAAATCTACGGTCTAGCAGTTCTTGTAGTTGATTCTGCAACTCTTGCATTTCGGAAGGTGCGAGTCGATAAGGTGCGCAAGCCACAGGTGCAGCTTCTGGCACTAAATCGATCTGAAACTCTACTGTTCTTGATGGCGGTAATCCAGACAATTCTTCTGGGAAGACATCGGGAAATTCGTTCACAATTCGTACATCATACACGCTCTTCACCTCGGTTTCTAATGTTTTCACATGTGCTAAAACAGCAAGACGTCCTTTCTTCATGATCTTTTGTGCTTTCATGCAACTAATGAGGTTCAGCTTCGAGTTACATCTCTCTTCGTAAATAATCAGTGGCTCACCATCTCCGTGTGGTATGCGAATAGCTTTATCTCCACAGATAATGTCGGCTCTTACCTTGGTCAACCAGTCCATACCGATAATCACATCAAAACTTCCCAATTTGATGGGTATCAAGTCAATCTTGAAATCCATGCCAGCTATGTTGATAATACCTCCTCGGCTAATTTGGTCAACTTTTTCAAGTTTTCCATTGGCTACCTCAACAAGCATATTCTCCTTTAAAGGAACTAATGACCAATTTATCTTAGAGTAAAAGTGTCTACATACATAACTCCTATCGGCACCAGTATCAAATAGAACAGAAGCTAATAGATTATTGATTGTGAATATACCTGTAACCAAGTTGGGGTTCTCACGGGCATCCCTTGCGTTTTCGTTGAAAGCTCTTCCACACGCTGGCCCGCCGTCCTTTCTCTTGTTGGGACATTCATTCCTGAAGTGGCCCTGTTGTCCACACTCATAGCACTTCCTTGGTCTAGTAGGGTTTGTCTTCATAGTTGGGGTGGTGATCTTGCAGTCTTTGCCAATATGCCCAGTCCTTTTACACTTTTCACAGACCACGTTTCAGTACCCGGTATGATGCTTGTAGCATCTCTTGCACTGCGGGAGACTACCCTTGTAGTTAGGGTTTGAGCTAGGGTTTGAGTTGGGGTTCCTCCCGTCATTGTTCCCCTTGAAACTTTCATCCCTCTTAGCTGGGTTTTGATCAAAGACCCTTCCCTTGTTGCTGTCCCACTTACGTTTCTCATTACTAGCTCCCGATTCGGATTTCCCCTTTTTTGGTTCTTTGCTGGTAATTTGGTTCATCAGGGTGTGCGCCATGCGCATAGCTTTCGGGACATCAACTGGTTTTGAAGAGGTGACATTTCCCTGAATGGACTTGGGAAGTCCCCACAAATACCGTTCCATTCGCTTAAATTCCGGGGTAACCATCATGGGGTACATCAGAGCTAATTCCAGGTACCTTCGATTATAACCATCAAGATCGGTTCCCACAACCTTTAACTCCCAAAACTCAGCTTCCATTTTATGAATCTCTGTTCTGGGGCAGTACTCCTCAATCATAGCCCCCTTAAATTCCTCCCACGGTGTAGCATAAGCCTCGTCAATACCCTTAGCCTGAGCAAGTGTGTTCCACCAGGTTAAAGCGCCGTCCGACAGTGTACAGGAGGCATACTTAGTCTTGTTCATTTCTGAGCAGTTGCTCACACGGAACACAGCTTCCAATTTTTCAAACCATCTCGTCAGTCCAACTGGTCCCTCAGTACCACTGAAATTGTGGGGCTTGCAGCTTTGAAATTCCTTATAGGTGCACCCGTTATGATTGTTCTGGTTAACAGGTGGAGCTTGGGGGTTGACATTCGCAATTGCTGCGGCTACTCTTTCAGTTATTATCTCCTCAATCTGTGCTACTGTGGGCGTTGATCTTCCATTTGCCATTGATCTTCGAAACAGAAATTTCGACTTAAGTCAAAATCCAGCATTCAATAAATAGTAATACGGTATATGGTAACCAACATGGAATCAACACAACACATGCTAATTAAGTAATGCAACTAGATACAGATACCACAAAATCATCATATAGTAACGTAAATAGAACACCGTACAGAAATTAAACAACACAAAGTTCCATTCATTAAATTAGAAAGTTGCATATATCCGCATACAGTTCGTACAATACATGAGTAAAACATGAAACTACAAACGGGATTACATAATAAAATCTAATACAATAGCCATATGGTGATGGTGGGTAAAGGATGTCCATTATGTGGGACACCTGGTCCTCGAGCTCAGTTACCCGAGCACGGAGGATATGCACTTCCCTCGTCAGTTCCTCGACGACGGGGGATGCTGGTGGGGCAGACGGTGCAGACGGTACAGGTGGAGCTGGTGGTGCAGATGATGCTGGTGGAGCTGGTAGTGCAGACGGTCCAGCACCAGAAGCAGAAGGTGCGTAACGGGAATCCTTACGCACAAACGGATTGGTAGGGTAAGGAACAACCCGCTTACGGGCAGAAACCCTAACCAACTGTCCGCGTGCGTCCACGAAAGGTCTACCTCCGTTAACCCCCGGAATAACAGTACCATCAAAACGATACCGCTTCTTCGGCGGGGTAGAGGGCGGCTGCACGGGAGTCTCCTGAAGGTCCTCGTCAGAATCCTCCTCGCTGGAGTCATCAGATGATGAGTCGTCTGAATCATCTGAGGGTGGATCTGCTCGACCGGTGGTCATCAGTCGATATCTGCTAGGCGAGATCGGCACGTATAACAACCCTCACTTTTCGACTTCCGATTTTACTAAAATACCTAGAGTTGTTATATACGAATAAATTTAACGTTGACCGAATAAACGTACGCTTAAAATAAATAATATAATTATAAATATTATAAATAAGATTATGATATATAATATAACATAATTACATCAATGAATATATATATAATATTTATATTACTTTTGTTATTTAGTTAATAGAATATATAATTAACTAAATAATAAATAATATTATAACATTTATAAAACTAATAAAAACTATAAATTAATAATCATAAATTTTAATTTTTATAAAAACTAAATATAATAATAATTTTTATATAAAATTCGTATTTAATAATTAAACAAATATAGAAATAAAATGTTTAGAGATATATTAAACAATTTTTTTTAGAATTTTATACAAAATAAAAATAAAAACTATATCTACTTTTAATAAATAAATACAAAAATACAAACTACTTTTTCTTTTAAGATTTACTTTTAATAAAAATACAAACTACTTTTCTTTTAAGATTTACTTTTAATAAAAATACAAACTACTTTTTCTTATTTTAACTTTTAAGATTTACTTTTAATAAAAATACAAACTACTTTTTCTTATTTTAACTTTTAAGATTTACTTTTAATAAAAATACAAACTACTTTTTCTTATTTTAACTTTTAAGATTTACTTTTAATAAAAATACAAACTACTTTTTCTTATTTTAACTTTTAAGATTTTACTTTTAATAAAAATACAAACTACTTTTTCTTATTTTAACTTTTAAGATTTTACTTTTAATAAAAATACAAACTACTTTTTCTTATTTTAACTTTTAAGATTTACTTTTAATAAAAATACAAAATACTTTTTCTTATTTTAACTTTTAAGATTTTACTTTTAATAAAAATACAAACTACTTTTTCTTATTTTAACTTTTAAGATTTACTTTTAATAAAAATACAAAATACTTTTTCTTATTTTAACTTTTAAGATTTACTTATTTTATTTTAATTTTTTTTTTACCTAACATTTTCAACTATAAATACCACATACATTTCTCATTTCAAACTTACACCTTAATCTCTCATTTCTCTCTTAAGAACTACTTCTAGTTGATATCTCGGTCACTTACTTGCTTTACTTTCCTTTCTTGCGTGGAATACTTCAACTGCTATTTAAGGTGAGTTTCATTACTCCCTTTTTATATATATTTTTGGGCTGAGAATACATGCGTTGTTTTATAAATGTTTTACGAAATAGGCACAAGTACTAAAACTAATTCTATGTGGGTTTAAACCAGAAATATACCCTTAGCTTGGTAACATTAAACTACCTGTCTATGTACGGTAGGCGTGAATCCTAAAGATAGATCTAT
The DNA here is from genome assembly GCF_046630445.1 of Rutidosis leptorrhynchoides. Classification (NCBI taxonomy): domain Eukaryota; kingdom Viridiplantae; phylum Streptophyta; class Magnoliopsida; order Asterales; family Asteraceae; genus Rutidosis; species Rutidosis leptorrhynchoides. The sequence continues at coordinate 34,595,844 of NC_092333.1, read as the reverse complement.
TGGGCCTGACAACCCTATCCTGACTATGGGATGCTTTAGTACTTCGAGGTTTATATAACACACCTGATTCGGTGTACTTTCAGAGGGTAAAACATGAACGTTAAGGCTTGTTACCGGGTGCCTACAACTTATAGAATGCTTTTATACACTTGCTAGTGTACGGATATTTATGAAACTGAAATCTTGTGGCCTATTATTATAACGAAAATGATTGATTTTGATAAACTAATGAACTCACCAACCTTTTTGGTTGACACTTTAAGCATGTTTTGTCTCAGGTGACGAATAAGATGATTGCCATGATTGCTACCTGATGAATTGAATGCTGCTACATGGAGTCTTCATTTCATTACATTTACTTTGCATTAAGACTATTATTATTATTTTCAGTTTAAATTTGATGTAAAACTTTTAATGCTTCCGCTGTTTTATTAATAAATGTTTTATTCAAAACGTCTCATATAGAGTCGTTCTCGTATATACAACTGTGATTTGATATAATTAGTCACAAACACCCTAGGCCCTATTTTGGGGGTGTGACAGATTGGTATCAGAGCAGGTTGTTGTAGAGAACCAGGATTGCATTTTATGTGTGCCTTATACAATTAGGTACCTTAGCAATGTAGGACTACAACTTTCCTTGACCATAGTGCCTTTAATTGTTGCCTTTAATTGATAAATGCTACACTATACCTTAGAAACTATACTTAAATCTTAAGATTATAACATACACGATAATGTGAAATTACTCGAACGTCAACGCTACTTAAGGCCTAGGGTGATCCTTGGTACCACTATGGGACGCTTGTGGATTTCGAATGCCAAACTTAGATTTTGGTCGAGAATTCCTGGGCCAACCGGTAACAATTGATCATTCAAGTGACTCGGCGGTGGCATAGATGTTTGGGTATGGTGCACAATATCAAACCTGACTATAGTGATCATACAACACTTAGTCACTTACGCACTTAATAAGTGGTGAACTTATTAAGAACAACTCACTTAGTCATCTATCCTGGTTTTGTGTATTACATATGTATTACATGAAATATTATCCAAGATTTTTGAAACTCCTATAATTCATACTCAAACGTATATAACTCCCTATTATATCACGTACCTATATGCCTTATGCCTTTATGCATCGGTTTGCGAACCGGGAAATGTCATTGGGTTATCACAGTATACGAATTAAAAGTCTTTAATCGAAAGATTATTAGATTACATACTTATCATTTTATAATCTCGACACGTCATACTGCCATTATTGGAGTATAGACAAATCATATCTTAGCATATCTATTCCCAATAGACCTTGTCTAACACTTTTCCTAAATTTTCTCCGTAAATTACGAAAATCTTTCTGCTATATATACGTATTCAAGGAGACGAATATATCATTCAATATTCAACACCCATTTCATATCAAACCCTATTCCAAACACATAATATGGATTTCTCACCTGATTCCTCAAGTTCTTCTAGCTCCAAAGATAGCGTGACAGGAGCACACCCACCGATCAATTATCGTGATTTCTTTAGAAAATGGGGATGGGTTCGCGAAATACTCACCCTATGGAGAAATGAAGAAGGTACTCCTTATCACGAGCCAAACTTACCACCAAACGTCGGAGTACTCGATCCACTTACCGGCGAACCTGTTCGCAATACCGTTTTCACTCTTTTCGCAAGGATTTTCTGCCTCGATTTAACGCCTTGAATCGAGTAAAATTTTTTTTTTTTTTTTTTTTTTTTTTTTTTTAAATTCAAGTCACTGGCCGGACAAGGCTTATGCCGCGGCGCGGCAAGCCTTGTCGCGGCGCGACACAACACATAAAATTTTAGACTCCTTAACCCTGGTTCTGTTTTGAACTTCAGTGCATTGCCGCGGCGCGGACCCCTTTGCCGCGGCGCGACATAACCCTGTTCCGGGTGCCTGACCTGCAACATTGTATATAAACCAACTTTTGCACATTCCATCATTCTCAAACACATATAAAACAACATTATTCATACCCAAACATCTGAAATCAGTTTCTAACATCGTATACCATCTAATAACAACATTTAGACATCAAACGTGTTTTCATGAAACAAAACCATCATTTGGTCCCAAATTCAATAATGACAAACATGACACTTCAAATACATGGCGTTTGATAAGCGGTAACCATAGAGCGTGATTACAAAAGGGACTTGCAATACCACTTACGCTAATGCCAATGCTCCTCTAGCACTTCACACGGGCTCCTTACCTTCACGATGAACCTTAGCACCTAAAACATAAAACATCATAGGGGTAAGCTTTTACACTTAGTGAGTTATAGGAAAGCAATAAACATAAAACATAAACATAAATCATTTGGGCATAATTGAAACACTTATCCTTCAACCCTTAGGTTGCTTGCATACTTTCGGATCCGATCATTCATACCATAGACATGACTTACTAGGCCGAACCTAGTAATCATGTCTAAGCTAACCATAGACATACTAAATATGCCTAAGCTATCATCATCTCATACGTAGACACCCAAAGTGTCTAAGCTAACACGAACCATAGGCAAGATTACTAGCAATGTGATAACCTTGCCTAAGCTAAACATCAACCATAGATACAACTATTGAGCTAACCCAATAGTTCTATCTAAGCTACATAACTAGTGCACTTAGTCGTTACTCTCTTGCACGGATGCAATCCGAGAACACTAAGCCACTCTTGACCCGCCCATATTACCCCCTATAAACTCACCTTGTTTAAATGGATTTCCTTGATCACTTGTGACCTCTTTTCCTTGATTAGCACCTATATATGAGCTAATCTCATTAATCACATAACTAAATCAAAATCATAACTTTCTTGGATCATTACATCATTTATACTTACTCATACACTTAACCCCCTAATCACAACATACATACATACACACATACTTTCTAACCTTGAACTCATCTTTTCTAAAACAAGCATGTTACCAATCAAACATCACCTTTTAATCATGTACATTACTAACTCATCACTTTTAGCTTGATCATGCAACTTTTCCTTTAATCCTTTCATTAAACATCAAATGTGCATAGTAATTCAATTTCATTACTAACACCATTAACTTGTCAAATTATCAATTTCTATAACCTACAACAATAACCATAGTTCATACATGAACATCCTTCATCACAATTTCTAGCTAGAACACATAATCATCTCTTTGAGACATTTTAACAAACACTTGGTGTGCATGACTAGAAATCTAACTAGAACATCATCATTCTCACCATAATCATGCCATACATCTATAATGCAAGTTCATACATGTAATTACTTCCAAAATCATCAACAAATCCATTCTAACTCAAACAATTGTGCACAACTCAACAAATAGCAACTTTCTTAAGCATAATCTCATCATTAACATACAATGCAAGCAATAATTAGACACAAAATCCATACCTTGTCTTTTAGAGTTTAAGAACCCTAATTGTGCACAAAGAGAGTGAAATTGGAAGATTAAAGCTTGCTAGAGTGATTAAGGTGTGTTAGATTTCACTAATTCAAGCTTGCATGGGTTAAATTTCAACAATTGAGGAATCCTCCTCTTCCCTCTTGCAAAAGTCGACACTCTCAAGGCTCCAGGAAGGTTTTCTGTAATTTTTCTTGCACTAATAACAAATTCCAGCATTTTGATTCTTTTTATTAAAATAACTTTGGCCTATTGACACTTTCTACCCTCCCCACCACAACTCTAGTTAGGGAAGTCCTTAATCTTAACTTTTCACCCTTAGTCCTTCCTAACTTAACCAATAAACTTAACTTTCATCCATTAACATAAAATGACTTTTACCATATAATTTCTTGGCAATAAAAATTTACATAAAATAATACCTTAAATATTTGGGATGTTACAACTCTCCCCCTCTTGGATCGTTCGCGTCCTCGCGAACCATTCTTGATGCAACGACGGATAATACTTCAAGAGCCATTCTTCGGGTTCCCATGTACATTCGGAACCTTTTCTAAATTGCCATAATACCTTCAACAATATAACCGATTTATTTCTCAAGTGCTTAACCTTTTGATCCAAAATCTTTATCGGCTTCTCCGCATATCTTAACTTATTATCGACCTCAATTTCATTCAAAGGAACATAGGTTGAATCATCCGCCAAACACTTTCTCAATTGCGACACGTGAAACGTGTCATGTATATTACTCAATTCATCGGGTAAAGCCAAACGGTAGGCTACCTTCCCAACTTTCGCCACTATCTCAAATGGTCCCACGAACCTTGGACCCAATTTTCCCCTCTTTCTAAAACGGATAATGCCTTTCCATGGAGAAACTTTTAGCATCACTTTATCACCTACTTGAAATTCTATCGGCTTTCTCCTCTTATCAACATATGACTTTTGTCGATCTTGTGCCGCCTTCATTCTTTCACGAATTTGATCAATCATCTCGGTGGTTTGTTGCACTATTTCCGTGCTTCCCAATTCTCGTTGACCTACCTCGCCCCAACAAATCGGGGTTCTACACCTCCTTCCATACAACATCTCATATGGTGCCATTCCAATCGTAGAGTGATAACTATTGTTATATGAAAATTCAACTAAAGGTAAATGAGTATCCCAACTCCCACCAAAATCGATGATACATGCTCTTAACATATCTTCAAGAGTTTGTATAGTCCTTTCACTTTGACCATCCGTTTGCGGGTGAAACGCGGTACTTATGTGTAACTTAGTACCCATTTCCTCTTGAAATTTCCTCCAATATCGAGATGTGAATCGAGTGTCTCGATCCGAAACTATGGAAACCGGCACTCCATGCCTTGCAACAACTTCTTTCATATATAACTTAGACATTGCTTCCGAGGACGAAGCTTCTCTTATTGCCAAAAACAATGCACTCTTAGTCAATCTATCAACAATAACCCAAATCGCATCGTGTTGTCTAGGGGTCTTAGGTAACTTAGTCACCAAATCCATCGTAATATGCTCCCATTTCCAAACCGGTACCTCTAAAGGTTGCATCTTACCGTAAGGCATTTGATGATCGGCCTTCACTTGAAGACAAGTAAGACACTTGTGCACATACTTAACTATATCCCTTTTCATTCCCGGCCACCAATAGTCTTTCCTTAAATCTCTATACATCTTCGTAGCACCGGGGTGAATCGAATACTTAGACTTGTGAGCTAAGTCAAGGAGCTCACTTCTAACACCACTTTGCAAAGGTACCCAAATTCTCCCATATCTAAGCCTTAAACCACGAGAATCCACTATAAAATCATTAACTTGCCCCTTGATCCTTTCCTTTCTCACGTTCTCGGGCGATAATGCTTCACCTTGTGCATCACGAATATCATCAAATATTTGAGGTGCTATTACCATAGCCAAACTTGTTATCTTAATCGGTTGATGACTCGACTTCCTACTAAGAGCATCCGCCACCACGTTCGCTTTTCCGGGGTGATATAAGATCTCACAATCATAATCTTTCACTAAATCAAGACCCCTCCTTTGCCTATCATTCAAATCCCTTTGATCAAACAAATACTTTAAGTTCTTATGATCGGTATAAATGGAAAACTTAACACCATAAAGATAATGACGCCAAATCTTTAAAGCAAAAACTACGGCCGTCAATTCTAGATCATGTGTGGGATAACGTTTCTCGTGTTCCTTCAATTGTCGGGAAGCGTATGCTATGACCTTCCCATTTTGCATCAATACACACCCTAAGCCTTTCTTAGAAGCATCACAATAAACCGTCATGTTCTCATTTCCTTCCGGTAAAACCAATATAGGAGCTTGAACAAGCTTCTCCTTAAGGAGTTGAAACGCTTGTTCCTGCTTTTCTTCCCATTTCCATGGCACACTTTTACGAGTCAACTTGGTGAGTGGGGTGGCTATTCTAGAAAAATCTTGTATAAATCGCCGATAATACCCCGCTAAACCTAGAAAACTCCTAACCTCGTTAGGATTCGTAGGTGGTTCCCATCTCATAATTGCCTCTATCTTCACCGGATCAACACAAATACCCTTCTTGTTAATGACATGGCCCAAAAATTGAACTTCACGAAGCCAAAACTCGCACTTAGAGAACTTAGCAAACAATCTTTCTCTTCTTAAAGTCTCTAATACTTGTCTTAAATGTACCGTATGTTCCTCTTCACTCTTAGAATATACCAAAATGTCATCAATGAACACAATTACAAACCTATCAAGCATCGGTCGACAAACTCTATTCATCAAATCCATAAACGCGGCCGGAGCATTTGTTAATCCAAACGGCATAACCACAAACTCATAATGACCATACCTTGTTCGAAAAGCTGTTTTAGGGACATCTTCTTCCCTCACCTTCAATTGATGGTAACCCGACCTTAAATCTATCTTTGAAAAGAAACTAGCACCTTGTAGTTGATCAAACAAATCGTCTATCCTTGGCAACGGGTACTTGTTCTTAATAGTGACTTTATTCAATTCTCGATAATCAATACACATTCTCATAGTTCCATCCTTCTTTTTCACAAATAAAACCGGAGCTCCCCAAGGTGAACTACTAGGACGTATAAAACCTTTATCTATCAAATCTTGTAATTGAGTCATCATTTCTCTCATTTCCGACGGGGCTAGTCGATAGGGAGCTTTGGCAATTGGCGTGGCCCCGGGTATCAGATCTATTCTAAACTCTACCTCTCGCTCGGGAGGTACACCGGGCAATTCACTTGGAAACACATCCGGAAACTCGTTAACTATTGGTACATCATCTAATTCAACAACCTTTTTCGAATCATCAACAACATGTGCCAAAAACGCACAACACCCATGAGACAAAAATCTTTTAGCCTTAGCATATGTGCATATAGGAATTGCACGCCTAGCTCGTTCCCCATAAATCCATATAACTTTTCCACTTGGTGATTGAACTAACACAATTTTCTTACGACACAAAATTATTCCTTCATTGTCGTCTAGCCAATCCATGCCCACTATTACTTGAAATTCCCCCATATGCATGGGTATTAAATCAATGACAAACTTTTCATCATCCAAAATAATTTCACACCCCTTAATGATACTATACACCATCACAGTCTTATTATCCGCTATTTCAACCTCTAATGGGTGTTCTAACATACTTGGGGTCATATTAAAATGCTTACAAAAAGAATATGATACAAACGACCGCGTAGCACCGGAATCAAACAAAACATGCGCAGGTAAAGAGTTTACAATAAAGGTACCTGACACCACATTTTGGGACTCCTTCGCTTCGAGTGCGGTAATCTGATGAGCTCGGGCCGTTGGTCGGCTATCACTAGTCTTCGGTTCCGTCTTAACCTCCTTCTTAACATTACCACTAGCCAAATCCTTCTTGTATTCCGGACATTCGGCTTGAAAATGACCCTTCTCAAAACAATAATAACATTGCTTACCTTTCTTAGGACATTCGGCGGCCCTATGTCCCTGCTTACCGCAAGAGTAACAATCGGTAGTACCCGCTTTACATTCACCCGTATGATTCTTACCACACCTAGTACACAACTTGGCTTCTTTCCCACCGCTTTTACCCGACACAAAACCCCCTTTTGACTTGTGCGGGGATTCGGAACCAAACTTACCCTTTTTCGGACTAACATTTTGCATCGCCTTAGAGTCTTGATCTAACTTTCGCTTAAACGCCGCCTTCTTCCTAAGTTCGTGTTCTCTAACAAGTGCTCGATTCATCATCTCGGCTAAAGTCTTATAAGTACTCTTATCGATAAACTCACTTATTTCGGGATTCAACTTTTCATGATAATGATCCATCATCAACTTGGGACTTGACACAAAGTCCGGACAAAAACGAGACTTGTCATTAAACTCGGCATTAAACTCGGTCACCGACTTACTTCCATGCTCTATATTCATAAACTCGGATTTCAACCTACTAACCTCGGCGGGTGGAGCAAATTGAGTCATAAACATTTCACGGAACTTGTCCCATGAGAAACTTGTAGCCACGTCTCGCCCATGAGATTTAACTATGAAATTCCACCACTCGTAACCACTACCCTTCATTTGATGAGCCGCATAAATTACCTTCAAATGTTCGGGGCATTCACACAACATGAAAGTTTCTTCAATCTCATCAATCCATCTTTGACTAACAATAGGGTCAACCTTACCATGAAACTCGGGAGGATGGCAATTTGCGAAGTTCTTATATTCAAAACGGTCATCCTTTCTCTTAGGGGCTTCTACCTCTTCTTGCCTTACTCCACTTCCCCCTTCACCTCTTAAGGTAGGGTTATTAGCAATAAGAGTCTTTAACTTCTCATCTAATTGATCATTGATCAATGTCTTGATCTTTTCTAACAAGGTTGGGGTATAACGTATCAAGGCTTGCCCTATTTGCCCCGAAATGTCATTTGGCATGTTAACTTCTTCCGATTCGTTTTGAGAGTCTTCTATAGACTCCGTGGATGGGGTGCGGACGTACTCATCATCCTCATCTTGACCTCGGTTTGGTGATACAACAGCCATTTCTAAAAATTACATTCAACCCATTAGTTCAAATACCGGTAACACCATTATTCATCAAAACCAAACAATCCGAAAGAATTCCTAACTCGATTCACCATGACCATAGTAGACGTCCATGTGTACTAGAATGAAGTAATAGCAATGGCCTGTTGTTATTACACCATTTCATTACACATCTAGTCTACCACGACATCATGGCTAGCGAATATCAAACTCCTTACATAAACCAATTCGTAATCTTATTCATTATTCTATGGGTCTTGTCAATGACTCTACCCTATGGAGCATGGCACAACTATACGACTTAAACACTTATGCAAGTCCTAAACCGCTTATCCTTTCACAACAATGGTTTAAGCCTAGATAATCCCTATCGTGGGTTATCCAAGTCCCTTAAACCACAGCTCTGATACCAACTTTTAACGCCTTGAATCGAGTAAAATTTTTTTTTTTTTTTTTTTTTTTTAAATTCAAGTCACTGGCCGGACAAGGCTTATGCCGCGGCGCGGCAAGCCTTGTCGCGGCGCGACACAACACATAAAATTTTAGACTCCTTAACCCTGGTTCTGTTTTGAACTTCAGTGCATTGCCGCGGCGCGGACCCCTTTGCCGCGGCGCGACATAACCCTGTTCCGGGTGCCTGACCTGCAACATTGTATATAAACCAACTTTTGCACATTCCATCATTCTCAAACACATATAAAACAACATTATTCATACCCAAACATCTGAAATCAGTTTCTAACATCGTATACCATCTAATAACAACATTTAGACATCAAACGTGTTTTCATGAAACAAAACCATCATTTGGTCCCAAATTCAATAATGACAAACATGATACTTCAAATACATGGCGTTTGATAAGCGGTAACCATAGAGCGTGATTACAAAAGGGACTTGCAATACCACTTACGCTAATGCCAATGCTCCTCTAGCACTTCACACGGGCTCCTTACCTTCACGATGAACCTTAGCACCTAAAACATAAAACATCATGGGGGTAAGCTTTTACACTTAGTGAGTTATAGGAAAGCAATAAACATAAAACATAAACATAAATCATTTGGGCATAATTGAAACACTTATCCTTCAACCCTTAGGTTGCTTGCATACTTTCGGATCCGATCATTCATACCATAGACATGACTTACTAGGCCGAACCTAGTAATCATGTCTAAGCTAACCATAGACATACTAAATATGCCTAAGCTATCATCATCTCATACGTAGACACCCAAAGTGTCTAAGCTAACACGAACCATAGGCAAGATTACTAGCAATGTGATAACCTTGCCTAAGCTAAACATCAACCATAGATACAACTATTGAGCTAACCCAATAGTTCTATCTAAGCTACATAACTAGTGCACTTAGTCGTTACTCTCTTGCACGGATGCAATCCGAGAACACTAAGCCACTCTTGACCCGCCCATATTACCCCCTATAAACTCACCTTGTTTAAATGGATTTCCTTGATCACTTGTGACCTCTTTTCCTTGATTAGCACCTATATATGAGCTAATCTCATTAATCACATAACTAAATCAAAATCATAACTTTCTTGGATCATTACATCATTTATACTTACTCATACACTTAACCCCCTAATCACAACATACATACATACACACATACTTTCTAACCTTGAACTCATCTTTTCTAAAACAAGCATGTTACCAATCAAACATCACCTTTTAATCATGTACATTACTAACTCATCACTTTTAGCTTGATCATGCAACTTTTCCTTTAATCCTTTCATTAAACATCAAATGTGCATAGTAATTCAATTTCATTACTAACACCATTAACTTGTCAAATTATCAATTTCTATAACCTACAACAATAACCATAGTTCATACATGAACATCCTTCATCACAATTTCTAGCTAGAACACATAATCATCTCTTTGAGACATTTTAACAAACACTTGGTGTGCATGACTAGAAATCTAACTAGAACATCATCATTCTCACCATAATCATGCCATACATCTATAATGCAAGTTCATACATGTAATTACTTCCAAAATCATCAACAAATCCATTCTAACTCAAACAATTGTGCACAACTCAACAAATAGCAACTTTCTTAAGCATAATCTCATCATTAACATACAATGCAAGCAATAATTAGACACAAAATCCATACCTTGTCTTTTAGAGTTTAAGAACCCTAATTGTGCACAAAGAGAGTGAAATTGGAAGATTAAAGCTTGCTAGAGTGATTAAGGTGTGTTAGATTTCACTAATTCAAGCTTGCATGGGTTAAATTTCAACAATTGAGGAATCCTCCTCTTCCCTCTTGCAAAAGTCGACACTCTCAAGGCTCCAGGAAGGTTTTCTGTAATTTTTCTTGCACTAATAACAAATTCCAGCATTTTGATTCTTTTTATTAAAATAACTTTGGCCTATTGACACTTTCTACCCTCCCCACCACAACTCTAGTTAGGGAAGTCCTTAATCTTAACTTTTCACCCTTAGTCCTTCCTAACTTAACCAATAAACTTAACTTTCATCCATTAACATAAAATGACTTTTACCATATAATTTCTTGGCAATAAAAATTTACATAAAATAATACCTTAAATATTTGGGATGTTACACTCGAAGGTCGACTCGATGTAACCAACGACAATATTCGTCCTCTACTCTCGAATTCTAACCAGAAAGGGTTATTAGAAGAAGTTAGAAGACTTCGAACTAAATATCAAGAATTGACAAACCTTACAGAGGAATGGGTAGAACAAATCCATAGACTCGAGCGTAAAGTAGAAACCCTGGAGGAAATAGTGCGCGATTTTGTAGCTAGGCTCACACTTACTAACCAAGTACCACAAGCAGCACCAACAGCAGCACCAGCACCACCAGTACTATCAGCATCACCACCAACAGCATCAGCTTCACCAACAACAACATCAGCATCTCACGTCTCAACATCATAATCGGTACCTCAAACATCGACATCATACGCCCATAGATACTAAGGAATATTAGTAATAATGAGTTAAGATTTATTGACTCATTCTTCCTGAAGAATTATATATGTATACTTTATATATATATGGTTTGGAACAATAATAAATCTTTTCGTACTAAACTATTGCGTGTGAATCTTAACTAGTATGTACTACTTGGTTAATTCATATCACTAATACGCTATGATGTACATCCTTCGTTAATGACTTAACAATCATTAATCACTGCTTCAGTACAATAGACTCCATTTCATAATAAACTAAGTGTATTATTCAAATGCATGTGTGATTTTACACTCCTATTTTCGATGTACTCGAAAATTTCTCGAAAACATCATTTGTGCCTTATGAATTTCACAAGAAATCCATGAGCATCAACGTCATATACTGAGGTATATTAATAACAATGAACGATGAAGTATTGATTCATAACTTCATTAAAGAAATATTCCGCGACGATTATGTAATCTCTAAAGTTTTGGAGATTATTTATTCTCGTTTCAACCGTAAATCAAATGAGTTTAATATTATATTAACTTATTAAATCCATAATTACATCTGAAGAAAATATATATGTATGTATATTTTCATAAAGATTGTATTTAAAAATTCTTTTGTACAAACTGTTGATTGTGAAAATATTTTAACGGGTAGGTAATACCCAAGAAATATCTAACATTCACATTAATATATTACATTGTACATTCTTCAAAATCCTTGAAAACATATCGGATTGATAATCAATGATTCAGATCAGTTAACCTTGAGAATGCTGATGAAGCAGCAAAAGCTGTAGATGGCCTTAATGATCAGAAGCTTGATAATAAAGAATTGTGTGTTGGAAAAGCTCAAAAGAAAATCTGGTATTGAAAGATGGATTGAGCAAAACATGAAGGAGACCAAGGACAAATCCCAAGGACTAAACCTATAACCAAAGAATCTAGATGATTCGATTTCTGAAGGAAATCACAGAAGATCTTTTTACGCATTCTAAATCCTTACAGAAGAATTTCTTCATTATCCATCGATTTTAGAAATTCTAAAATATCATCGTATCTTTCGTTATAAATATCCTCGATATTTCTAAAGATATCTTCATAACGATTCTTGTCCGCAATTAATTATCTCTTTGCAATATCTTTATTACATCATAAAGGAAAACTGTTTAAGTTTCTATATTCCGTAAAATTTAAATTCAAATTTTGAATGATTTGAAGTAGTGTTGAGAATTGAAGCATGAGTTAGTATAATATAATGACGTCAGGCCAACGTGATTATATTACAGTAAGTCATGCTAAATTTTTAATGGAAGATGATGATTCATAGACTTTATAATCATCATTTGCCATGTTACACGACTCTTACATTCTACTTAATCTCTGAACATGTCAAGAAAATATATTTTTGATAGTTCTATCCTCAGTAATTCTGGTAATTTACCAAATCAAATCGTGATATTACGCTTAGAACAGTAGGTCCATTCGAAACTTCATACCTACAAATTCTGGACCATTACTCGCTTTACTTAGAGTCGAGAGGAGAATAAAAAGGCAAAGAGCTCCGACATATAACGGAAAATATGTAGCCCGATAACGATACTGAAATTACAAACCGTGTATATCAATACGTATTGCAACGTAAAGACATGGGAGAATTAAAAACACTATAACCCCAAGGTAATAGTAGAAGAAAACAAATTCCTCTGGTGGTAAATGAAAAAGAAGAATGACTGAAATGATAGTCAGAAAAATATCCAGGATAAGAACTGGATGGAGCATTCTCACAATCTTTGGAAGTATGAATTGAGGAAGACAGTATAGAAGTGGTGAAGATAATGAAACGGAAGAAGCTAATTTATAGCAAAATTCCAAACACAGCAATTGAAGCAATTCACCTCATTTAATCAAAGAAAATTTCAAATTCCTTAATTACCGGAGAATCAAATCTTATGGATTACGAAGATTTCCTTTAATCCCTTGAATTCCGGAAATCAATCGTGACTACGTTAAAAGTTAAGGCGAACATTTAATTTCTCATTCACTCTTTTACAATAGCTTCGTTTATACGCTTCCTATAATCAAATCGTTTTATCCATATTATTCAGTAGTGATAAAACTTTATTTTTTTCAACTTATATTCATCATTACAATATTCTTGTTGTAAACAATGATGATCTCTATCAAACTTCATGACTATAATTTTCATGAACTACTCTCTGTTTTTTTTTCTACCCTAATATTGTGACATAAACACTCAAAGTTTTAAATAAGCTCAATACTATTCATAACACATTTCATGTGTTCAGTTTACTAAAATGCTCGTATAACACCATCATCCCTTTTGAGGATAACCTAGTCAAATGACACTCTTATTAATCCTTTAGATAACCTCCGCATTAATGATAAAATGCACTTTATAGAAGAACCTGTAAGAAATTAGGGTTCGTATTATTTAAATGCATGAAACAGAACAATATTCTATCCGTTGGAATTCACGAAAGGCCCCGAACCTACCTGGGAACGTGAAGACCAGATAAAACGTAAATATCCTCGTCTAGGTACGAACAACACCGATTGATGGCAAAAACTAAATTTCGGGACGAAATTTCTTTTAACGGGTAGGTACTATAACAACCCTCACTTTTCGACTTCCGATTTTACTAAAATACCTAGAGTTGTTATATACGAATAAATTTAACGTTGACCGAATAAACGTACGCTTAAAATAAATAATATAATTATAAATATTATAAATAAGATTATGATATATAATATAACATAATTACATCAATGAATATATATATATAATATTTATATTACTTTTGTTATTTAGTTAATAGAATATATAATTAACTAAATAATAAATAATATTATAACATTTATAAAACTAATAAAAACTATAAATTAATAATCATAAATTTTAATTTTTATAAAAACTAAATATAATAATAATTTTTATATAAAATTCGTATTTAATAATTAAACAAATATAGAAATAAAATGTTTAGAGATATATTAAACAATTTTTTTTTTAGAATTTTATACAAAATAAAAATAAAAACTATATCTACTTTTAATAAATAAATACAAAAATACAAACTACTTTTTCTTTTAAGATTTACTTTTAATAAAAATACAAACTACTTTTCTTTTAAGATTTACTTTTAATAAAAATACAAACTACTTTTTCTTATTTTAACTTTTAAGATTTACTTTTAATAAAAATACAAACTACTTTTTCTTATTTTAACTTTTAAGATTTACTTTTAATAAAAATACAAACTACTTTTTCTTATTTTAACTTTTAAGATTTACTTTTAATAAAAATACAAACTACTTTTTCTTATTTTAACTTTTAAGATTTACTTTTAATAAAAATACAAACTACTTTTTCTTATTTTAACTTTTAAGATTTTACTTTTAATAAAAATACAAACTACTTTTTCTTATTTTAACTTTTAAGATTTTACTTTTAATAAAAATACAAACTACTTTTTCTTATTTTAACTTTTAAGATTTACTTTTAATAAAAATACAAAATACTTTTTCTTATTTTAACTTTTAAGATTTTACTTTTAATAAAAATACAAACTACTTTTTCTTATTTTAACTTTTAAGATTTACTTTTAATAAAAATACAAAATACTTTTTCTTATTGTAACTTTTAAGATTTACTTATTTTATTTTATTTTATTTTTTTTTTTACCTAACATTTTCAACTATAAATACCACATACATTTCTCATTTCAAACTTACACCTTAATCTCTCATTTCTCTCTTAAGAACTACTTCTAGTTGATATCTCGGTCACTTACTTGCTTTACTTTCCTTTCTTGCGTGGAATACTTCAACTGCTATTTAAGGTGAGTTTCATTACTCCCTTTTTATATATATTTTTGGGCTGAGAATACATGCGTTGTTTTATAAATATTTTACGAAATAGGCACAAGTACTAAAACTAATTCTATGTGGGTTTAAACCAGAAATATACCCTTAGCTTGGTAACATTAAACTACCTGTCTATGTACGGTAGGCGCGAATCCTAAAGATAGATCTATTGGGCCTGACAACCCTATCCTGACTATGGGATGCTTTAGTACTTCGAGGTTTATATAACACACCTGATTCGGTGTACTTTCAGAGGGTAAAACATGAACGTTAAGGCTTGTTACCGGGTGCCTACAACTTATAGAATACTTTTATACACTTGCTAGTGTACGGATATTTATGAAACTGAAATCTTGTGGCCTATTATTATAACGGAAATGATTGATTTTGATAAACTAATGAACTCACCAACCTTTTTGGTTGACACTTTAAGCATGTTTTGTCTCAGGTGACGAATAAGATGATTGCCATGATTGCTACCTGATGAATTGAATGCTGCTACATGGAGTCTTCATTTCATTACATTTACTTTGCATTAACACTATTATTATTATTTTCAGTTTAAATTTGATGTAAAACTTTTAATGCTTCCGCTGTTTTATTAATAAATGTTTTATTCAAAACGTCTCATATAGAGTCGTTTTCGTATATACAACTGTGATTTGATATAATTAGTCACAAATACCCTAGGCCCTATTTTGGGGGTGTGACAGCACGACACGTCCATCAGCAAGGCGTCTGACCCAATGTCCTCGCTCATTACGAAAAGGACCGTCCTCATTTCCCCCAGGAATCACAGCACCACCGGAATGGTGCTGTGGCTCCGGGAGTCCTGGGCTAGGTGGAGCTGGAATCTCCTCTGGGTCCCCGTCTCCATCTGAGATGATCATCAGGTCAGGTGCGTGGCTACTGTCCCCAGAGGACGAATCGCCAGAGTCACTGGAGGGTAGCGATGACGGGATCTGTGAGTCGGCAGCAGTAGCAGGCGAGGCGGCAGATGAATCTGAGTCGCTCTCTAAGTCAATGATGATGAGTGAGATATCCGACATATGAACAAGGAAAAATAACTTTTTCCATGTTAGTAAGTCATATAGCAAGCACGTATTAGGCAAAGTAACTACGACGGTCTAGATCACCTATAGTAGTAAATAGCATGGCAATAATAACAAATCCTACAGAAGTATCATGCAATCAAAAGCAGATAGTAGCATGCAGTAGTGAAAACAGGTAGTAGCATACGGCATATAGCAGTAAAAGTAAGCAGCAGTATGCAGTAAGTTCCGTAGAAACAAGTAAACTACCAAGTTGTAGATTAGTCCTATTAGTGAATCCTACTCGGTCCGGTCTAGACTCACTAATGCAACCTAATTCCCTACGACCAATGCTATGATACCAAATGTAATGCCCCGTACAAAATTAACATGTACGGATCATCAACAACAGGATCATTACAAGGTCAAACACTATATGATGTTTTAAAATAAGTTTGCATTCATAAGAAAGGGTGACGTCATAACCAACGTCATAAGTTTTACAAACGATAGTAGGCTTCTACGAATATAAGCAATTAACATAAGTACGAGACCCAATGGTCATTACAAATTCATTTTTCAAAAGTAACATAGTTTGTTAATGCAAGGTAAACGTTTCATGCAGAGACATCTCTAACAAAAGCAGCGGGAGTCTACACAGCAAGACTACTACAGCGGAAGCATCAAACCTCTAAGCACCTGAGAAAACATGCTTAAAAAAGTCAACACGAATGTTGATGAGCTATAGTTTAAGTATAACAGTAATGTAAGGTAGGCCACGAGATTTCGTATTTCAAAACAGTATGAAAAGTATATGTTCAACCGTGGGCACTTGGTAACTAACTTAACGTAATATTACCCCCTAAAAGTACGCTTAGCGAGTGCGTAAGTTTACGAAGTATTAAACACCCGTTAAATGCTAGTGCGACTAGCCCGAGTGGGGATGTCAAACCCTATGGATCCATATCTAAGATTCGCGTTCACCGGTTCAAAAACCAATGACTAAACGTTACCGAGCTAAGGGGAAAGTTTATGCCGTTGTATAACCCACACATACATAAAGTTTAAGTACTCGTGCCTAGTATGTAAAACGTAAAAAGTGCATGTATTCTCAGTTCCCAAAATAGTTAAAGTAAAAAGGGATGCTATAACTCACAGTGAAAAGTAGTAAAGTCGGTACGAGATAAGTAAGCAAGTAGTTGGTCCGAAAGGTCCTCAACCTAAGTCAAAAGTTACTAAGTCAGTAAATCGTTCTCAAAGGTTTAAAATTATGTAAATTAGGTCTTAAGTATCATCATCATTCATCATAAGTCAAAAAGGGTAAAGTAAGTTTCAATCAAGAATAGAGATCAAAACAAAGGCTGACTTCGTCCAGCCGCCATGACCTCTATACAAACTGAAATGAGGTGAGACCAGTGGCCATGGCTCCGTATATGAGTCCCCTAGTTTCTAACCAATTTCCCAAACCAAACTCGTCTTCGTTTGACCGTGGCGATGGTTTAAGTGCGAGTAGGTCAGAAATTTCAGCACAACGTTATAAGGGCGTTGTGACTTTCGGAAGGCTATAAATCCTAAACCGTAAGTCGGATTAAGACGAGTCTTAAACTAAAAGTCATCTACTCGAACCAAAAAATCTAGAAATCAACTTTTCCAGTAGCCCAGGAGCCTGATCAGATCCATAAAACAGTAAGTAAAGTGCTCCGATGGATTCTTGGTGCTTGATGCTCATCACGGTTCTCATCCTTGTTGCTTATAGCTTCAAGTGTACAACTCGTTGATGTGTTTGCATCATCTTTACCAAGTTTTGACCATCATGACACTAGTGTATGTCTAAGATATGTAGCACAACTCATTTAAGGGTTGTAAGAAGGTTGATGAACCAAAGTTACATCAAGATCTTAGATCCGACACATACATGAGTTCTAATAGTAATATTAAGCTATAAACTTGAATGTAAACTAAATAAACAAGATCTTAAGTTGTAGAACTTAGATCTTAGTTGGATCTTGAAGATACTAGACTAAAAAGTCTAAATCTAGTGTTCTTAAGTTAAACCCTAAGTTATAGAACTTGGATCTTCACTTTAAATAAACCATAAGTTATGAAACTTAGATTTTTATTTTTGTAGAGTGTATATAAGCTTTTGTTTTAGACAAAATTGGAAGACCGTAAGCTATAGAAACTTAGATCCAACATAAGTGTATGAAGTTATAACTAGAAAGTTTAACTTCCATGTTCTTGAACTTACAAAGTTTAAACTTTAGTTTCAAGAAAAATGAGATCAAGTTTAACTAGTAATACTTGACCAAAATCATACATCACGAATTTAAATACTTATAAAAGGAAGAAATAAACTAAAGTTACAAGTAACAAGTTCATGTTTGTTTCATACTTAAGAAGATTCAAGCCAAAGCTTGGATCTTAAGAAAATAAACCTTAAGTTTCCAAAACATGAACACAAGTAAGATCTTAAAGCTTATGAACTTTAGATCTTTACAACTTTTCAAGTGTAGAACCATAAGCTAACAAGCTTAGATCCTTGTTCTTAATTCCTCATCAAACAAAGGATGGAAAAAGCAAGATTCATGAAGATACAAACTAGAAAGTTTGATCTTTAACAACAACAAGTAAATTGATGATGATACTTGGTGATTTTTAAAGGAAAAAGAAGAAAGAAAAATAAAGTTGTTACTTACAATTTAGAGAGAAAAAGTTGAGAGAAAAGAAAGTGTAAGAAGGTATGTGAAAAATGAAGTAATACTAGCATATAAGTACCCAAAAAAAAAAAATTTGAACTCCCTCCCATGCTCCCAATGGCCGACGGTTTTTAGGGGTCCAAAAGGGGAAGTCAAGTTTGATCTTTCAAGTGTGGGAGAGTGTTGTATGCTAGGAAGAGTATAAGGTTAATTACATAGGAAAGAGGTGCATGCATGCTTGAGACATTCTTGTCTTCAACACTTAATCAATCTATGTTTAACCTTAATAAATCACTAGTAATATGACGGGCTCACTAACTAGTCCATTAAGAAATGTAGGGTGGGCTTTGATAGTCCAAGTCCATAATGAAAGCCCATGTAAGTATGCAACAATTTAGTAAAAGCCCAAGTAATTAACTACTTACATTAGTTAATTAGAAATAATTAATAACAATTAATTATGAACGTAAATAATATTCGAAATATTATTCGTGAAAAGCACGTGTCGAAAAGACGAATCGGGACATGGAAAGTCAATTACGGTAACAAGTAAAATGTATAAGAATACATTTAGTACAACGCAAGTATTAATAATATAAGTTGGAAAATCCAGGGTCGTTTCAATTACGCACGCGAAAAATAAAATATAAAAATATTTTATATACTCATATGATATAAAAATATCATAATTAAAATAATCGGGATTCAAAAATCTCAAAAGTCTAACCGTTGGTTTGAAAACTGAAATAATTCGCCGGATAGAAATCCACAACACGTAGAAACGTACAATTTTAAATACGAATAAATATATTCATATAACACATGATAAGGAATATATTATTACTAAAATAATAATATAAGTCATTGAAATGACATGGCACGAAAATCAATTAACGGACGTTAAATACAAACGGTAAAAGATAACGAAAAAAGTAGGGTCGTGACAATACCCATATATTTCCCCTACATATTTTATTGTTGGGTCTGTTTGTGATGGCTTCAACATTTGATAATCTGATGTTGGAATATGTTTCGTTTACGGATTCAATTAATTCGTGTATGATTTCTTTGAACGGTAGAGGAAAGATTTCTCAAGCAAATGAGCGGATTAAAAATATGTTATAATATTTCTTAATAAAACAACAAAGCCCAGTCCCACATATGTGGGGTATGAAGGAGGTAAGATGTAGACAATTTCGAATGGACCTCCGACCACTAAGTAGGTAAAAAAAAGTATGAGATGTCATGAAAAAGGTAGAATCAAATTTCTATGGGTTTTAAACATGTCTGAAGTTCAATTTAGACTCTAAGCGGGAGTCGAATCGCCAATACGTAGGTTATAATATTTTTTAATGTGCGATGAAAACAAAAACGTAATTGAACAAGGGCGGAGGTACATGGCTGCTTGGGGAGACTTGTGCCACCACTCAGCCCATGAGCCCAACAAACAAACTAATTGAAATTTTTTCGAACTCTATACTAGGACCCAGCCCAACAGTACGTAGAACTCAGCCTTTTACATCAGGCCCAATAGCTTTTAGGTTTTATTTTTCTTAAAAGTCCCATACTTGGGTTTAATCAGCAAAATTCGATGTCTTTTTATGATTTTAGGTTTAGTTTATCTATGAAAGAAATATTCGTTAACGACCTACTTGTTAAAGGATTTTTCTAATGACAACTCTAAGAATTGTCATTAATAAACTTTGGACATGTATAAAAGACTTATACATTAACAAGAATCAACCACTTTTAGAAAATAATCACCTCGTGTACCACCTTGTTTAGCATTAATTTAGCTCTTAATGACAACCCTATAGGTTGTCATTCGAAAAATTATTTGTTAAAAAGAATATTATAAATAGATGACAAAATTGAGGACCAAAAATGTGTAAAATAAAGAAAAAGTATAAAACTTGAGGAATTGAAAGAGAACAAGGGCTAAAATGCAATTTACTACTTTTATGTTTACTTGGACGCCAATCCTTAATAATTCTATAAAACCGTTATTTGCTGCGCATACATAAATAATACAGTACTTTCAGTCGCGGTCGCCGTCAGAGAAGTAAATCTTACGAATTAGGGTTACTTTCAGTCGCGGTCACTATTAAGGTAATCAGTCCGAACAATTTAATTATAATATTCTCAGTTAATCTATTGCTGCTGTTATCTTTTAGTAATTAAGTTTTGAAGCTTAATTCTTGTTGAAATACAATTACCACCGGTGTTGTAAACTACGTGTGGTTGTGGCGTTTTAGTGACTATCCCGTCTCAACCTAGTCCCGTCTTCTAATAAGTTGGTCAACGGTCAAAATTCGGGTCAAATGAGGGAAAGGTTGGGTCAACGTCGGTCAAAAGTCAAAAATTCGGTTAAAATTGGTCAAAAGTCAGTCGATCAAAATTGACGATAATAGCGATTATAGGTACAAACTCGTCAATGAAGATTTTATATATAATAATTAATGTCAGTTAACGTCCGTCTTTACGTTTTAAGGTCCCGACCGTCGTCTCGCGTCTTTTTCAACCTTATTACCACACGTTTGAGTGAAGATATTGAGGCCATTTAGCACATTCGTTAGCAATACAATAAGCAATACTATACAATTATGGAGGTTTGATTCTTTGTTAGTATGGCCATTTAGGAATCTTACCATTAAATATACTCAGTAATTAGGTAATTTTGTGCATCTCCTTTTAAACTGTTATAGCTTAATTTGAAGTTTATTTTTTCTATGTACAGATTTTTTCCCCCAATATTCACATTGATAAGAACATGAAAATTTGAAGTCTTTGTCAATTTAATTTTTATACTCCATATATTTTGACATTATTTTGTGAAATATCCTTTAGTTGAGTATATATATATATATATATATATATACATATATATATATATATATATATATATATATATATATATATATATAATATAAATATAACATGACACAATTAGAATATATCTACAAGATTGTGTGTAACGACCCTGGATTTTCCAACGTTTATTTATTAATAATTATTATTATTAAAACGTACGATTAAACGAATGTATGTTATTACATTTACATGTTGCTATGATTGCCCGAACTTGACTTTAATTGCCCGAAACGTCTTTGTGACACCCGAAACTTTCACGAATAATATTTTTAGATATTAATTGCATTCATGATTAAGTTTATTAATCATTTTTATTAACTAAAGTTGCTAATTAGTTACTTGGGCATTTAATTGGTTTAACTTGTGAATTATTGAACTTGGGCTTTGATTAGTGTAATGGATTCTTGAATATGGGCTTATAAACCCACCCTACACCTTAATGGATTAACTAGCCCATTGTTACATACATGAAAGTATCATTTTAAGAATGAACTAGTTTGTTTAAGGAAGATTGGAATCTAGTTACTTGCCTTTCCCATGTAAACACACCCATTAACCACACTTTTGAAGCCTTACATACTAGTAACTAGTGGATCTTGTCCTCCCTCTTGATCCCCTCCAAGACCGACGGCCTAGAGGCCTTGGGAGTGTGCTTTTTGTTTCAAATTTTGTTACCATATCAACTAGTATTCTTCATTCATTCACACACACTCTTACTAGCTTCCATTTTCTCTCAAACTTTCCTTTCTTTTTCTCTCAAGATTGTAAGTAACTTGAGACAACTCTTTCTTCTTTTCTTCTTACAAAACCAAATACATACACACATGTATCATCATCATCTTTTGATCTTTGATGTTGTTTAATTACTTGAGATTTGTTAGTTGTTGTTGTTACTTTGTTACTTGTTGTTATTTATTATTTACTTATAAATTTCAAGAATCAAACTTACTAGTTTGATTCTTTATAATATTTTGTATTTATCAAGAACACAAGAACATAAACTTACTAGTTTATGATTCTACTTTTATTGTTTCAAAGATTGTAAGTTCATGTGTTGGAATCATACTTGTGATTCATGAAGTAAACTTCAAGTTTACTTTCTTAAAGATCAAACTTAGGTTTGAATCTTTAAAGTATGAACAATCATGAATAAGTTACTTGTTTACTTAGTTTATTTCTTCATAGTATACACTTTAATTTCTTGTTTGTTGGTTGTGATTGGTCAAATGTTACTAGTTAACTTTGATCTCATTAATCTTGAACTAAAAGTAACTTTAAAAGTTCAAGAACATGTAAATGAAACTTTTTAATTATAACTTTGTACACTTATGTTAGATCTAGACTTTTGAGTCTTGGATCTTCAAGATCAAACTAAGAACGATGTTCTACAACTTAAGATCTTGATTTCATAAGTTCATTTTCAAGTTTGTAACTTATTATTAGTTTTAAAGTTCATGTATGTGTTAGATCTAAGACTTTGATGTAACTTTGGTTCATCAAACTTCATACAACTCTTAAGTGAGTTGTGCTCCATGTCTTAGACTTACACTTGGGTTATGATGGTCACACCATGGTAAATATGATGTAAACACATCAATGAGTTGTACACTTGAAGCTATAGGCATCAAGGATGAGAACCATGATGAACATCAAGCACCAAACTCACCGGAACTCATTATTTTACTGCTTTCTGTCTTCTACCTACTGTTCTGCTGTTTCTGTAACAGACCAGTAAACCTGGGCTGCTGTGACCTTTATTTTCAAATATATCTTTTCGATTAGATAACTTTTCATATAGGACTCGTCTTAATCCGAGTTACGGTTTAGGATTTATGGCCCTCCGATCGTCACTATGTCCTTTAACGTTGTGCAGAAATTTCTGACCTACTCGCACTTAGACCGTCGCCACGGTCAAACAAAGACGAGTTTGCTTCTGTAAATTTTACCACACTTAAAGGACTCATATACGGAGCCATGGCCACTGGTCTCACCTTGTTTCAGTAAGGGTAGAGGCCGTGGTGACTGACTGAAGTCAGTCTTTGTTTTAAACTACTTTCATGAACTAAACTTACTTTGCGCCTTTTGTTTGATGATGATTGATGATGACCTTTAAGACCTTATTTACGTACTTTTAAACCTTTTCGGAAGATTTACTGACTTAGTACTATTTGACTTAGGTTGAGGACTTTCGGATCGATTACTTGCACACTTTTCCCGACTCGACTTTACGACTACTTTATCATTGTGAGTTATAGCATTCCCTTTTTACTTTAACTTATTTTGGGAACTGAGAATACATGCAGATTTTATGTTTTACATACTAGGAACGAGTACTTAAACTTATATATGTGTGGGTTATACAACGGCATAAACATTCCCTTTAGCTCGGTAACGTTTAATCATTGGTTTTTGAACCGTGAATGCGAATCTTAGATATGGATCCATAGGGTTTGACATCCCCACTCGGGCTAGTAGCGCTAGCATTTAACGAGTGTTTAATACTTCGTAGACATACGCACTTGCCAAGTGTACTTTCAGGGGGTATAAACGTTAAGTTAGTTACCAAGTGCCCACGGTTAACATATACTTTATCATACTGTTTTGAAACGCTCTTTGTAGCACTGAAATCTCGTGGCCTACCTTACTTACTGTTATACTTAAACTATAGCTCACCAACCTTTGTGTTGACGTTTTAAAGCATGTTTTTCTCAGGTGCTTGAGGTTAGCTTCCGGTGTGTACTAGTCGTGCTGTAGACACCCGCTGCTTAGAGTTGTCATCGCATGAACTACTTTACCTTGCATTCAAACTTTAGTACTTTTGAACTATGACTTGTAACGACCATTGTGGTCACATACACTTATTATTTTCTTCTACTTAGTGAAGCATGCTTTTGGATTGTAAAACATTCGATGTTGGTTTAGACATCACTTTATTAATGAATGCAAGCTCTTTTTGAAAACTCATATAGTACTTAACCTTGTAATGATCCTGTTGTTGATGATTCGTACACGATGGTTTTGTACGGGGCATCACATTTGGTATCAGATCATTGGTTGTAGGGAATTAGGTTGCATTAGTGAGTCTAAGACCGACCCGAGTAGGATTCACTAATAGGACTAATCTACAACTTGCTAGTTTACTTGTTTCCGATGAACTTACTGCATGCTGCTGCTTACTGTTACTGCTATATGCCGTATGCTACTACATGATTTCACTACCGTATGATATCACTTGCTTTCGATTGCATGCTACTTCTGTACGATTCGTTATTATTGCCATGCTACTTATTGTTATACATGATTTAAACTGTTGGCCTAATACGTGCTTGCTTTATGACTTACTGACATAGAAAATTTATTTTCCTTGTTCAGATGTCGGATGTACCACCTGCTAGCGTTTTGGGCAGTTTAGACTCTTCAGCCACTCCACCTACCACCGTTGCCGATCCACCAATCCCGATACGCACGAGTGACCCCGGCGCTTCATCTTCTGGGACTAGTAGCCAGCCACCTGCACCAGTGACTACTTCTGATGGACACGTGGGCCCTACAGAGATTCCAGCCCCGTCTGCTCCCGGATCCTCGGAGTCACAGCCCCGCATCGGTGGTGTTGTGATCCCCGCGGAGTTCGGGGAAGGGCCATTCTGTAACCATATACGCATGCCGTGCCGACGCGCTCCAGATGGACTTTTAGTGCCGATTCTGCCATTCAGACACAGAGAGATGTTGGCTGCCTTCGGACTGCCAGTTCAGCCACCCGTGTCACCACCACATGATTCGGATGACTCATCATCCGCCGATTCTTCATCAGATGATTATTCATCAGACTCCAGTGACGACGAGGACCCTGCTAATATACCTATATAGGCACCCTCCACCCTGCCGAAGAAGCGGTACCGTCCTGATGGCACCGTTATTCCAGGGGTGAATGGCGGTCGTGCTTTCACTGACGCTTTTGGTCGACGTCGGAGGGTTACTGCCCGTAAGCGGCTTGTGCCGTACCCTGCCGACCCACTCATACGTAAGGCACCTCGTTACGTGCTGACTATTTCTGGAGCCGGGACATCTGCACCCCGCTTCGTGCGGTCTGCACCACCAGCTCCACCAGCACCATCCGCTCCACCGGCCCCACCTGCACCACCAGCACCGCCTGCCCCACCAACTCCCACTGTCGAGGAATTGACAAGGGAGGTGGGAATCCTACGAGCTCGGGTTACTGAGCTCGAGGAGCAGTTGGCTCAGGTTTTAGACATCCTTCACTCACCTTTACCGTAGGACTTTTGTATTTAGATTTTGTTATGTAATCTAGTTGTAGTTTTATGTTTCACTTATGTATTGTACGAACTTATTCAGATGTATGAAACTTATTATTATTAATGGAACTTTGCGTTATTCAAATTCTTGCACGATGTTCTATTTACATTACTGTATGACGATTCTGTGGTATTTGTACCTAGATGCGTTATTTAATAACATGTGATGTTTTGATTCCATGTTGGTTACTATATACTGTATTATTACTACTTGCATACTGGATTTTGACTTGAATCAAAATTTTTGTTTAGAACATCATGGCTAACGGTCGATCCACACCTACTGCTGCTCAAATTGAAGAGATGATCCAAGAACGTGTAGCCGCAGCCCTAGCAGAAAGAAACCTCCAAGCTCCACCGCCACCACCACCGGTTATCCCACCCGTTCGAAATGGGTGTACTTACAAGGAATTTCAGAGCTGCAAACCATATAACTTCAGTGGAACCGAGGGACCGGTTGGTCTCACCAGATGGTTCGAGAAACTTGAATCAGTATTCCGAGTTAGCAACTGTTCGGAGGACAGCAAAACCAAATTTGCTTCTTGTATACTATCTGACGGCGCGCTCACGTGGTGGAACACAATGGCACAGGCACAAGGCATTGATGAGGCGTATGCTACGCCATGGGAAGCATTTAAATGTGCTATGATTGAGGAGTATTGTCCAAGAACCGAAATCCAAAAGATGGAAATGGAATTCATGCAGTTAAAGGCCGTTGGGAACGATCTTGATGGTTACAACAGGAGATTTTTGGAACTAGCCCTGATGTGTCCGACAATGGTCACCCCAGAATTCAAATGAATGGAAAGGTACTTCTGGGGACTCCCTAAGAGCATTAAGGGAAACGTCACCTCATCCAAACCCCCAAATGTTCCCGACGCGATGCGCATGGCGCATACTTTGATGAATCAGATAACCATTGATGAACCGGAGAAAACTAAATCTGAAGCAGGTACTAGTGAGAAGCGCAAATGGGATAACCACACCAACAACAACAACAACAACAACAACAACAGGGGAAGAAACTATGAACAGAACCCGGCGAAACGACATGAGGGTTTCAGAGGAAACAACAACGGTGGAAACTCCAATCCCAACAACAACACCAACTCCAACCCGAACTACAAGAGAACCCTACCTCAATGCAAGAGGTGTTACAAACACCACACTGGGTATTGCAATGTTGTCTGCGAGAAGTGCCAACGGTCTGGGCATGTTGGAAAAGACTGCAAGGTCACCACTTTGAATGGGAAGCCGAACCCCACAGGGCTGAAGAAGTGTTACGAATGCGGGCAGATGGGTCATTTCAGAAATGCGTGCCCAAATAAGCGAAAAGACGGCGGACCACCCCGCGCTAGAGCTTTCAATGTTAATGCAAGGGACGCACGCGAAAACCCCGACTTGGTGACAGGTATATTCAAAATCAACAATCTTTTAGCTTCTGTCTTGTTTGATACTGGTGCGGATAGAAGTTATGTATGTAGACATTTTTGCGATAAGATTAATTGGTCATTAGTCCCGTTAAAAGAGAGTATGCTTGTCGAGGTCACCAATGGAAAACTTGAAAAGGTTGACCATATTAGTCGTGGAGCTATTATCAACATAGCCGGTGCAGATTTCAAAATTGATTTGATACCAATCAAACTGGGAAGTTTTGACGTGATCGTCGGTATGGATTGGTTGAGCAAGATAAAGGCAGATATTATCTGCGGAGATAAAGCACTTCGCATACCACAAGGAGATGGCGAACCACTAGTTATCTATGGAGAGAGATGTACCTCGAAGTTGAACCTCATTAGTTGCGTGAAAGCGCAAAAGATTATGAAGAAGGGACGTTTTACTGCCCTAGCACACGTGAAAGCGGTAGAAATAGAGGTGAAGAGCGTGAACGACGTTCGAATTGTGAACGAATTTTCCGATGTCTTCCCAGAGGAATTGCCTGGATTGCCACCGCCAAGAGCAGTAGAGTTTCAGATTGATTTAGTGCCAGGAGCAGCACCTGTAGCTCGCGCACCTTATAGACTCGCACCTTCCGAGATGCAAGAATTACAAAGCCAACTACAAGAACTACTTGACCGTGGATTTATCCAACCAAGTTTCTCGCCTTGGGGCGCACCTGTGTTGTTTGTGAAGAAGAAGGATGGATCCTTCCGTATGTGTATCGACTACCGTGAACTCAACAAATTGACTATCAAGAATCGGTATCCTCTTCCCAGAATTGACGATCTTTTTGATCAACTACAAGGATCGAGTGTCTACTCAAAGATCGATTTGCGATCCGGTTATCACCAGTTGAGGGTGAAGGAAAGTGACGTGATGAAAACTGCATTTAGGACTCGTTATGGTCATTATGAGTTTCTCGTGATGCCATTCGGTTTAACAAATGCACCTGCCGTGTTCATGGACCTCATGAATCGTGTCTGCAAGCCGTACTTGGATAAGTTTGTTATCGTCTTCATAGATGATATCCTCATCTACTCTAAGAGCGAAGAAGAGCATGAGCAACACCTCTGACTAGTGCTTGAACTCCTGAGACAAGAGCAACTTTAAGCCAAATTCTCCAAGTGTGAATTTTGGTTGAGGGAAGTTCAATTTCTGGGTCATGTTGTGAGCGACCAGGGTATCAAAGTTGATCCCACCAAGATTGAAGCTATCAGCAAGTGGGAAACCCCCACTACTCTGATGCATATTCGCCAATTCCTAGGTCACGCCGGTTACTACCCAAGGTTCATTGAAGGATTTTCTCTAATTGCGCGTCCTTTGACCGCACTGACTCACAAGGGCAAGAAGTTCATTTGGGAACCCGCACATGAATCAGCATTCCAAACTTTGAAGAAGAAGTTAACCACTGCACCTATCCTATCACTTCCTGAGGGCAGTGACGACTTTGTTGTTTATTGCGATGCGTCGAAAAGTGGTTTTGGTTGTGTACTGATGCAGCGATCAAAGGTTATTGCCTATGCCTCCCGCCAATTGAAGATTCACGAGCGAAACTACACTACTCACGATCTTGAACTTGGAGCCGTTGTCTTTGCGCTCAAATTGTGGAGACACTATTTGTATGGAACTAAGAGCACTATCTTCACCGATCACAAGAGTCTCCAGCACATCTTTGATCAGAAGCAACTGAATATGAGACAGCATCGATGGATCGAGATGCTCAACGACTACGATTGTGAACTCCGTTATCACCCTGGCAAGGCCAATGTTGTAGCTGACGCTTTAAGCCGAAAGGAGAGGACGGCACCTCTTCGTGTTAGGGCTCTGAACATCACCATCCATTCGAACCTCAACAGCCAGATCCGAGTAGCCCAAGATGAGGCTCTCAAGGAGGAGAACATATCTCACGAACATTTGAACATACTTGTCTCTCGATTCGAGGTTAGGGAGTCTGGACTCCGATGTTATGCCGGAAGAATTTGGGTACCTCTTTATGGAGATCTACGAAACCTGATACTTGATGAAGCACACAAATCGAGATATTCGATTCATCCTGGAGCGGGCAAAATGTACCACGACCTTAATGAACAGTATTGGTGGCCGAATCTTAAGAAGGACGTTGCGACTTATGTTGGTAAGTGTTTGACTTGCTTGAAGGTTAAAGCCGAGCATCAGAGACCTTTTGGTTTGCTTCAACAACCAGAAATCCCACAATAGAAGTGGGAACGAATAACAATGGATTTCATCACCAAGCTACCAAACACGGTGGGCGGATACGATACTATTTGGGTTATTGTTGACCGCCTTACCAAATCTGCACACTTCTTAGTGATGAAGGAGACGGATACAATGGATAGACTTGCCCAATTATACGTCAAAGAGGTTGTATCTCGTCATGGTGTACCTTTATCGATCATCTCAGATCGTGATCCCCGTTTTGCTTCTAGATTTTGGCGTTCTTTGCAAGAAGCCATGGGAACCCGTCTCGATATGAGTACTGCGTATCACCCTCAGACTGACGGGCAAAGTGAACGAACGATTCAGACCTTGGAGGACATGTTATGTGCATGTGTCATTGATTTCGGAAAGGCCTGGGAAAGGCATTTGCCATTAGCCGAATTCTCGTACAACAACAGTTATCACTCGAGCATTAACGCTGCACCTTTTGAAGCATTGTATGGCCGTAAGTGCCGATCCCCTATTTGTTGGGCCCAAGTAGGCGAAAAGCAAATCACCGGACCCGAGGTAGTCCACGAAACGACGGAGAAGATTGCTCAGATTCAAGCTAGACTTAAGACTGCCTGCGATCGTCAAAAGAGTTATGCTGATCTTAAATGTAAAGACTTTGAATTCAACGTTGGTGATCGTGTAATGTTGAAGGTTGCACCTTGGAAAGGTGTGATTCGCTTTGGAAAACGTGGAAAGTTGAACCCACGATACATTGGTCCTTTTGAAATCTTGGAACGTGTTGGACCCGTTGCTTACCGTTTGAATCTACCAGCACAATTGAGCTCAGTTCATCCTACCTTCCATGTGTCAAACTTGAAGAAGTGTCTTGCTGCACCCGAACTCATCATACCACTGGAAGAACTTACTATTGACGACAAACTCCACTTTGTGGAGGAACCTGTTGAAATTATGGATCGTGAGATCAAAACTTTGAAATGCAACAAGATTCTGATCGTCCGAGTACGATGGAATGCCAAACGAGGACCTGAGTTTACTTGGGAGCGAGAGGATCAAATGATGCGGAAGTATCCTCACCTTTTCCCGACTCCTCCATCTACCTCAGCTTAAATTTCGGGATGAAATTTTCTTTAACAGGTGGGTAATGTAACGACCCTGGATTTTCCAACGTTTATTTATTAATAATTATTATTATTAAAACGTACGATTAAACGAATGTATGTTATTACATTTACATGTTGCTATGATTGCCCGAACTTGACTTTAATTGCCCGAAACGTCTTTGTGACACCCGGAACTTTCACGAATAATATTTTTAGATATTATTTGCATTCATGATTAAGTTTATTAATCATTTTTATTAACTAAAGTTGCTAATTAGTTACTTGGGCTTTTAATTGGTTTAACTTGTGAATTATTGAACTTGAGCTTTGATTAGTGTAATGGACTCTTGAATATGGGCTTATAAACCCACCCTATGTAGCGACCCGACCAAATCGTCATTGACGGCGCCGTATACTTAGGTCCCGTTACGTGGTCATAAGTCTTTAAAACAACGTTTGACCAAAAGATATGTCGCATTCATTTCAAATGTAAAAGTTGTTCAAGTTTACAAGAAGAGTTCCACCACAAGTTACGATACAAAGTTTTAAGTACAAATGAAACTTATGCGACACAATTTAAAAGTATCCAAAAGACGCTCCATGTATGCATATATACTCGACATCCAATGCAAGTATCAAAATAATGAGCGGAAGCATGTATCATGTATCGTTCAAGGACCTGAGAAAAACATAGAAATCTGTCAACGAAAACGTTGGTGAAATCATAGGTTTAAGTAAGTAAGTACAAGTGAACCACAAGATTTGCATCAAAGAAATAATAGTAATACATTCCAAAAGTTTGTTTCACGAGCACCCAATTATCAAAGCTTAACATTTCATCCATTGTATACCCCATCCATAGTGCTAGAACAAACACTGATTCTCGAAAATATATTTCATCCGTAGACGGTAGCGAACCGTCAAAGATTAGGGTTGTCAACCCATATGGCCATATAACATAAGTTCTCGCTTACACCCGGCAAGTGTAACTAATGATAATCGAATTGAGGATTTTTGTTCTAAACTCGTATGTAGAATGTTTGTTTTCCCGTTCTTGTGTTCACTTAGTTCAAAAGAATCGTTTATGTTTTCTCATCCCAAATATAAGTTCAAAAAGAGTAAAAGTGGGACTATGATCTCACCTTGAGTGTACGAGTAGTAAAGTACTTCGACAAGTAAACGTGTGCAAAGAACAATGCTAGTCTTGACCTAAACAATAGGTTTGTATCAATAACGGTAAACACGATAGGTCAAAGATGTTCAATTAGTCCTATGGCTCGTTACGACTCAATAATGTAGCATGTGAATCAAGTTGTCATGTTTCATGCAAGATACAAGTATAAAAGCATGTTAGAACGATTGCACAACCATTTGGTTAAGTTTGATTAAAAGTCAAACTTGGTCAAAGTCAAAGTCAACGGGGTCGGGTCGGGTATCCGACAATTTTTCTAAGTTATATAATCATATATGAGCATGTTGGCCAAGTTTCATGTTAATCGGAGGTCCGTAGCATAGCAAACATTTTTACGTCAAAAGACAACCCAAACAGCCAGTTTTAGTACAATGGGACGGCGTCCCAAATGGCTAGACGGCGTCCCACAATGAAGGGTGGGACGTCGTCCTGATATCCTAGACGGCGTCTAGGTTCAAGAGGTGGGACGGCGTCCCCAGTATCTGGACGGCGTCCTGATCGGTTCCCAGGCCCTGTTTGCTGTATTCCTCAAATGGACGAACCAAAACACAAACAATCACATTTTATGATCCGCAAACAATTAGAACATGTATTTTATATCATCGGAAAGCTCTTTCGACAAGGAACGCAACTAAGCACTTTTCATCAAGCAAAAACATCATATACTATAACCGAAATCCCGTCAAGTGATCAATAGAGGTTTATTTTCAAGTTTCAAGTTTATCAATTGTAATTTAAGTTTCGGGAATCCAATTTATACATATGATATGCCGTTTTGAAGGTAATGAAACATGTAATACAACTAAACACTTATCAATAACATTAACAAGCATTCAACGCATCAAAAGTTCGTTTTAAGAGTTGTCAACCCTAACCAAAAGTTCACAAAATCAATAATCGCGTTTATGAAGTTTCTTTAATCAATCTATACATCAAAATGAAGCTAATGATACTAGTAACACTTTTAAAACATGCACATTAACAATCTAATAACATTTGATCATCCAAAATCAAGGATTTAGCAAGAAATTTTCATAATGAACTAGTTACACCAAAAACAACAAATCGAGCATACAAATTACATACACGACATCACAATGAGCCATAGACACTAATTAACATACTTTTAAGTCAAGAACACAAATTTAAAGAAAACTAGTGTTTTAGAAATGTTACCCAAACGAGATGAAGTTGGTACCAAAACGAAGAGGATGAAGAGAGGATCACGAATATGTAATTTATTTTGTTGTAAGCCTCCTAGATCGAATTTAGATGATGATTGAATGAATTTGGAAATTGGGTGTGTTCTTGCTAGAGAGAAAGAGAGAGAGAGAGAGAGAGAGAGAGAGATGGTTGAATGGTGGTGATTGGGGTAGACTAGGTGACCTAGTCAACTAGTTTGCCCCGTGTCAATTTTAGTCCCTCGAGTTTGTAGTCGGGTGCGGAAAATACCTAAACGGAATATTTTAAAACGCGTATTAACGGGAGATGTTATAGACATATAACGGAGTTTAAATTAGTATAACGGAAAAGAAAACAGAAAAAGGCGGGATGTTACATTACCTACTCCTTAAAAGAAATTTCGTCCCGAAATTTAAGTAGGCGTAGTAGTCGTTGTTTCTTCCTCGAGATCTTGCGTTTCTGAATTCACAAATAGATGAGGATACTTCCTTTGCATTTGATCTTGTCTTTCCCAAGTAAACTCGGGTCCCCTTTTGGCATTCCAACGGACTTTAACAATCGGGATTCGGCTTTGTTTCAATGTCTTGACGGAGGTGTCCACAATTTCAACCGGTTCCTCCACAAAATGAAGTTTGTCATCAATAGTAAGTTCCTCGAGAGGGATGATGATATCGGGTTCGGCAAGACACTTTTTCAAGTTAGATACATGGAAGGTAGGATGAACGGAGTTCAATTGAGGCGGAAGATTTAAACGATAAGCAACGGTTCCAATACGCTCCAAGATTTCGAAAGGACCAATATACCGTGGATTTAGCTTCCCGCGTTTCCCAAAGCGGATTACACCCTTCCAAGGTGCGACTTTTAACATGACGCGGTCACCGACTTGAAATTCAAGGTCGTTGCGTCTTTTGTCGGTATAGCACTTTTGACGACTCCGGGCCGTCCGAAGCCTATCCCGGATTTGAACGATCTTCTCGGTGGTTTCGTGAATGAGTTCGGGTCCGGTGATTTGTACGTCGCCTACTTCGGCCCAACAGAGAGGTGAACGACATTTTCGGCCATATAGCGCTTCAAAAGGTGCGGCCTTTATACTCGCGTGATAACTATTATTGTAAGAGAACTCGGCGAGAGGTAAGTGCTTGTCCCAAGCTTTTCCGAAATCAACCACGCAAGCTCGTAACATGTCCTCTAAGGTTTGAATTGTGCGTTCACTTTGTCCATCGGTTTGAGGATGATATGCGGTGCTCATGTCTAAACGCGTTCCCAACGCTTCTTGCAAAGTACGCCAAAATCTAGAAACGAAACGGCCATCTCGGTCGGAGATAATCGATAAAGGTACACCGTGTCGGGCTACGATCTCCTTAATGTAAAGTTGTGCAAGTTTCTCCGTTTTGTCCGTTTCTTTCATGGCCAGGAAGTGTGCGGATTTGGTGAGACGGTCAACAATAACCCAAATGGTATCATAACCGCCCGTCGTTTTTGGTAGTTTGGTGATAAAATCCATCGTTATTCTTTCCCACTTCCATTGCGGGATCTCGGGTTGTTGAAGTAGTCCAGACGGTCTTTGGTGTTCGGCTTTGACCTTGGAACATGTCAAACACTTGGAAACATAAGTAGCTACGTCCCTTTTGATGTTCGGCCACCAATATAGTTGTTTAAGGTCGTGGTACATCTTATTGGCACCGGGGTGAATCGAGTATCGTGACTTATGGGCTTCATCTAAAATAAGGCTTCGTAGGTCCCCATAACTAGGCACCCAAATCCTTCCGGCGTAATATCGGAGTCCGGCCTCCCTAATTTCGAATCGAGAGACGAGAATGTTCAAGAGCTCGTGTGAAAGGTTTTCATCCTTGAGGGCCTCATCTTGGGCTACCCGAATTTGGCTATTAAGGTTTGTGTGGATGGTGATGTTTAAGGCTCGGACACGAAGAGGCACCGCTCTTTCTTTTCGACTTAAGGCATCGGCTACTACGTTTGCCTTCCCGGGATGGTAACGAAGCTCGCAATCGTAATCGTTCAAAGTTTCAATCCACCGTCGTTGTCTCATGTTTAGTTGCTTTTGATCGAAAATGTGTTGGAGACTTTTGTGGTCGGTAAAGATAGTACTCTTGGTTCCATAAAGATAGTGTCTCCACATTTTAAGTGCAAAGACGACGGCTCCGAGTTCGAGATCATGCGTCGTGTAGTTTCGTTCATGAATTTTGAGTTGTCGAGAAGCATAAGCAATGACTTTCGTTCGTTGCATCAATACACACCTAAAACCATGTTTCGAGGCATCACAATATACAACAAAGTCATCATTGCCTTCGGGAAGTGACAAGATAGGAGCGGTGGTTAGCTTCGTTTTCAAGATTTGGAATGCGGATTCATGTTCGGTCGCCCAAATGAATTTCTTTCCCTTGTGAGTCAATGCGGTTAGAGGACGTGCAACCAAAGAGAAATTTTCGATGAATCTACGATAGTACCCGGCGAGACCCAAAAATTGACGAATGTGAGTAGGAGTAGTAGGAGTCTCCCATTTGCTAATGGCTTCGATTTTCGTTGGATCGACTTTAATACCTTGGTCACTTACAACATGACCAAGAAATTGAACTTCCTTTAACCAAAATTCACACTTGGAGAATTTGGCATAGAGTTGTTCTTGTCTTAAAAGTTCAAGCACAAGTCGGAGATGTTGTTCGTGCTCTTCTTCATTTTTAGAATAGATCAATATGTCATCGATGAACACAATAACGAATTTATCGAGATACGGTTTGCACACGCGGTTCATAAGATCCATGAACACCGCCGGTGCGTTAGTGAGACCAAATGGCATGACAAGGAATTCATAACTACCATAACGAGTTCGGAAAGCGGTTTTGGAGACATCTTCCCCCTTAACCCTCAATTGATGATAACCCGAGCGGAGATCGATTTTCGAATATACACGAGACCCTTGTAGTTGGTCAAAGAGGTCATCGATGCGAGGAAGAGGATATCGGTTCTTAACCGTCAATTTATTTAGTTCACGATAATCAATGCACATTCGTAGGGATCCGTCTTTCTTTTTAACAAACAAAATTGGAGCGCCCCAAGGTGAATGGCTAGGTTGGATAAAACCACGATCAAGTAGTTCTTGGATTTGACTTTGCAATTCTTGCATTTCAGATGGAGCGAGTCTATATGGTGCACGTGCTACGGGTGCGGCTCCCGGAATAAGATCGATTTGGAATTCAACCGGTCGATGAGGCGGAAGACCCGGCAATTCGTCGGGAAATACATCGGAATAGTCACTAACAATTGGCACATCATCGATGTGCTTCTCATCGGACTCGACTTTCTTAACGTGAGCAAGGATCGCAAAACAACCCTTACGGAGTAGTTTTCTAACTTTAACACATGAAACGAGGTTGAGTCCGGTGCAACTCTTATCGCCATAGACGATCAAAGGTTCACCATTCTCGATAGGAATTCGGATTGCGTTAAGATCACAAAGAATGTGAGATTTCGTTTTGACTAACCAATTCATACCGATAATTACATCAAAGCTTCCTAGTTCCATGGGTATCAAGTCAATTTCAAATTCCTTACCCAAAATGTTTATCGTACACCCTCGGTAATATGTGTCGGCACTTAATAGTTTCCCGTCAGCCACTTCAATGGTATAAGTGGTATCTAATGGAAGAGGTGGAGTGCTAAAATAATGAGTCAAAGTCTTGGATACAAAGCATTTATCGGCACCCGAATCGAATAAACAGGAGACATAAGAATTGTTGAGAAGAAACGTACCCGTGACTAGATCAGTGTCATCCCGGGCTTCCTCGGTGTTGATGTTGAAAGCTCGGCCGCGCGTGTTGGGGTTATCTTTCTTCTTTGGGCATGCATTTCTATAATGACCCGTTTGACCACATTCGTAACAAGTGCCCGTCTTTGGTGCATTGGGCCACTTTCGAGCAACGGGAGTGGCACTTTTACAATCGTTGGCCTTATGACCAACTCCTTGGCACCGGTGGCAAATTAACTTGCCAAATTCACCAAAGTGATGTTTGTTGCATTTGTTGCAAAGAGGTAGGTTCCCGGCATAACCCCTCTTGCCGTCGGAGGTGTAAGGCTTCTTAGCAAAGTTGTTGTTGCTTGATTGGGAGGGTTCCCACTTTCTTTTGTTGCCGCCCGATTTATCCTCGGCCTTAGGTGCCGGAACTACGATTTCGTCAACCGTTTCAATTAGTTGGCGAGCCATGTTCATAGCGGCTTGATGAGGAGTGGGTTTGGATGACATCACCCCTTGTTTGATGCTTTTTGGAAGACCGAGCATGTAGAGCTCAATCCTTTGAGATTCGGGGTTAACAAGATTAGGACACATCAAGGATAGTTCGGTGAAGCGTTGATTATAAGCTTTAAGATCGTTTCCGACCGCTTTCAAAGCTCTTAGTTCTTCCTCAAGCTTTCGGGTTTCTTCGCGCGGAAAATATTCAACAATCATCTTTTCCTTTAGATCGGCCCAAGAGAGGGCATGAGCTTCATCGGTACCCACCGATTGAACATAGGTGTTCCACCATGTTAGAGCAATTCCGGAGAAAGTGTGAGTGGAGTATTTGACCTTGTCTTGGTCCCGACAACCGCTTATGCTAAAGACGGCTTCCGTTTACTCAAACCATCGGGTGAGCACGACCGGTCCCCCGGTTCCATCAAAAGTGTGAGGTTTGCACCCCATGAAAGCTTTATAGGAGCATCCCTCGTTTGAGTTTCCGGCTCCATTGTTGTTGTTGTTGTTGTTGTTGTTGTGGTTGTTATTATTATTGTTGTTGGATGAGTGACCGGCCATGGCCGCATCTACGGCGGTAGCTATCATCCGTTCGAGAGCTTGTTCGGGAGTTTCATTGCGGCGTACACGACGAGGAGCCATTGTTCCTTCAAGACACAAGAATATCATTGATTAGTATTCTCAATAATACTAACCGTGATATAGAATAAAGATAAAGAGAAGTTTTTCCTCGACTCGCCTTAAATTATTTATGTCATAATGTCGGAACGTTCATATGAGTCACCGTAATATAATCCCGGAAATTATATTACCCTGATTCATATGTGCATTCGACATCATTTCATATAGTCAAGGTGGCGCGTCAATCAAATTAAACAACGTGAGATTAAGATGAACTAAGAGTAGATATGAGTAGAAGCGTTCGAGTATAAATGCACAAGTAGTCAAGTAATTCCTACTTCAAGTCTATATGCCGGTTGTAGTCTAGACTCACCAATGTACCCTATGACTCGGGGTTGACACTAATGAACTCTAAATCCCTACAACCAACTCTCTGATACCATCTGTAGCGACCCGACCAAATCGTCATTGACGGCGCCGTCTACTTAGGTCCCGTTACGTGGTCATAAGTCTTTAAAACAACGTTTGACCAAAAGATATGTCGCATTCATTTCAAATGTAAAAGTTGTTCAAGTTTACAAGAATAGTTCCACCACAAGTTACGATACAAAGTTTTAAGTACAAATGAAACTTATGCGACACAATTTAAAAGTATCCAAAAGACGCTCCATGTATGCATATATACTCGACATCCAATGCAAGTATCAAAATAATGAGCGGAAGCATGTATCATGTATCGTTCAAGGACCTGAGAAAAACATAGAAATCTGTCAACGAAAACGTTGGTGAAATCATAGGTTTAAGTAAGTAAGTACAAGTGAACCACAAGATTTGCATCAAAGAAATAATAGTAATACATTCCAAAAGTTTGTTTCACGAGCACCCAATTATCAAAGCTTAACATTTCATCCATTGTATACCCCATCCATAGTGCTAGAACAAACACTGATTCTCGAAAATATATTTCATCCATAGACGGTAGCGAACCGTCAAAGATGAGGGTTGTCAACCCATATGGCCATATAACATAAGTTCTCGCTTACACCCGGCAAGTGTAACTAATGATAATCGAATTGAGGATTTTTGTTCTAAACTCGTATGTAGAATGTTTGTTTTCCCGTTCTTGTGTTCACTTAGTTCAAAAGAATCGTTTATGTTTTCTCATCCCAAATATAAGTTCAAAAAGAGTAAAAGTGGGACTATGATCTCACCTTGAGTGTACGAGTAGTAAAGTACTTCGACAAGTAAACGTGTGCAAAGAACAATGCTAGTCTTGACCTAAACAATAGGTTTGTATCAATAACGGTAAACACGATAGGTCAAAGATGTTCAATTAGTCCTATGGCTCGTTACGACTCAATAATGTAGCATGTGAATCAAGTTGTCATGTTTCATGCAAGATACAAGTATAAAAGCATGTTAGAACGATTGCACAACCATTTGGTTAAGTTTGATTAAAAGTCAAACTTGGTCAAAGTCAAAGTCAACGGGGTCGGGTCGGGTATCCGACAATTTTTCTAAGTTATATAATCATATATGAGCATGTTGGCCAAGTTTCATGTTAATCGGAGGTCCGTAGCATAGCAAACATTTTTACGTCAAAAGACAACCCAAACAGCCAGTTTTAGTACAATGGGACGGCGTCCCAAATGGCTAGACGGCGTCCCACAATGAAGGGTGGGACGTCGTCCTGATATCCTAGACGGCGTCTAGGTTCAAGAGGTGGGACGGCGTCCCCAGTATCTGGACGGCGTCCTGATCGGTTCCCAGGCCCTGTTTGCTGTATTCCTCAAATGGACGAACCAAAACACAAACAATCACATTTTATGATCCGCAAACAATTAGAACATGTATTTTATATCATCGGAAAGCTCTTTCGACAAGGAACGCAACTAAGCACTTTTCATCAAGCAAAAACATCATATACTATAACCGAAATCCCGTCAAGTGATCAATAGAGGTTTATTTTCAAGTTTCAAGTTTATCAATTGTAATTTAAGTTTCGGGAATCCAATTTATACATATGATATGCCGTTTTGAAGGTAATGAAACATGTAATACAACTAAACACTTATCAATAACATTAACAAGCATTCAACGCATCAAAAGTTCGTTTTAAGAGTTGTCAACCCTAACCAAAAGTTCACAAAATCAATAATCGCGTTTATGAAGTTTCTTTAATCAATCTATACATCAAAATGAAGCTAATGATACTAGTAACACTTTTAAAACATGCACATTAACAATCTAATAACATTTGATCATCCAAAATCAAGGATTTAGCAAGAAATTTTCATAATGAACTAGTTACACCAAAAACAACAAATCGAGCATACAAATTACATACACGACATCACAATGAGCCATAGACACTAATTAACATACTTTTAAGTCAAGAACACAAATTTAAAGAAAACTAGTGTTTTAGAAATGTTACCCAAACGAGATGAAGTTGGTACCAAAACGAAGAGGATGAAGAGAGGATCACGAATATGTAATTTATTTTGTTGTAAGCCTCCTAGATCGAATTTAGATGATGATTGAATGAATTTGGAAATTGGGTGTGTTCTTGCTAGAGAGAAAGAGAGAGAGAGAGAGAGAGAGATGGTTGAATGGTGGTGATTGGGGTAGACTAGGTGACCTAGTCAACTAGTTTGCCCCGTGTCAATTTTAGTCCCTCGAGTTTGTAGTCGGGTGCGGAAAATACCTAAACGGAATATTTTAAAACGCGTATTAACGGGAGATGTTATAGACATATAACGGAGTTTAAATTAGTATAACGGAAAAGAAAACGGAAAAAGGCGGGATGTTACACCCTACACCTTAATGGATTAACTAGCCCGTTGTTACATACATGAAAGTATCATTTTAAGAATGAACTAGTTTGTTTAAGGAAGATTGGAATCTAGTTACTTGCCTTTCCCATGTAAACACACCCATTAACCACACTTTTGAAGCCTTACATACTAGTAACTAGTGGATCTTGTCCTCCCTCTTGATCCCCTCCAAGACCGACGGCCTAGAGGCCTTGGGAGTGTGCTTTTTGTTTCAAATTTTGTTACCATATCAACTAGTATTCTTCATTCATTCACACACACTCTTACTAGCTTCCATTTTCTCTCAAACTTTCCTTTCTTTTTCTCTCAAGATTGTAAGTAACTTGAGACAACTCTTTCTTCTTTTCTTCTTACAAAACCGAATACATACACACATGTATCATCATCATCTTTTGATCTTTGATGTTGTTTAATTACTTGAGATTTGTTAGTTGTTGTTGTTACTTTGTTACTTGTTGTTATTTATTATTTACTTATAAATTTCAAGAATCAAACTTACTAGTTTGATTCTTCATAATATCTTGTATTTATCAAGAACACAAGAACATAAACTTACTAGTTTATGATTCTACTTTTATTGTTTCAAAGATTGTAAGTTCATGTGTTGGAATCATACTTGCGATTCATGAAGTAAACTTCAAGTTTACTTTCTTAAAGATCAAACTTAGGTTTGAATCTTTAAAGTATGAACAACCATGAACAAGTTACTTGTTTACTTAGTTTATTTCTTCATAGTATACACTTTAATTTCTTGTTTGTTGGTTGTGATTGGTCAAATGTTACTAGTTAACTTTGATCTCATTAATCTTGAACTAAAAGTAACTTTAAAAGTTCAAGAATATGTAAATGAAACTTTTTAATTATAACTTTGTACACTTATGTTAGATCTAGACTTTTGAGTCTTGGATCTTCAAGATTTAACTAAGAACGATGTTCTACAACTTAAGATCTTGATTTCATAAGTTCATTTTCAAGTTTGTAACTTATTATTAGTTTTAAAGTTCATGTATGTGTTAGATCTAAGACTTTGATGTAACTTTGGTTCATCAAACTTCATACAACTCTTAAGTGAGTTGTGCTCCATGTCTTAGACTTACACTTGGGTTATGATGGTCACACCATGGTAAAGATGATGTAAACACATCAATGAGTTGTACACTTGAAGCTATAGGCATCAAGGATGAGAACCATGATGAACATCAAGCACCAAACTCACCGGAACTCATTATTTTACTGCTTTCTGTCTTCTACCTACTGTTCTGCTGTTTCTGTAACATACCAGTAAACCTGGGCTGCTGTGACCTTGATTTTCAAATAGATCTTTTCGAGTAGATAACTTTTCATATAGGACTCGTCTTAATCCGAGTTACGGTTTAGGATTTATGGCCCTCCGATCGTCACTATGTCCTTTAACGTTGTGCAGAAATTTCTGACCTACTCGCACTTAGACCGTCACCATGGTCAAAAGAAGACGATTTTGCTTCTGTAAATTTTACCACACTTAAAGGACTCATATACGGAGCCATGGCCACTGGTCTCACCTTATTTCAGTAAGGGTAGAGGCCGTGGTAACTGACTGAAGTCAGTCTTTGTTTTAAACTACTTTCATGAACGAAACTTACTTTGCGCCTTTTGTTTAATGATGATTGATGATGACCTTTAAGACCTTATTTACGTACTTTTAAACCTTTTCGGAAGATTTACTAACTTAGTACTATTTGACTTAGGTTGAGGACTTTCGGACCGATTACTTGCACACTTTTCCCGACTCGAATTTACGACTACTTTATCATTGTGAGTTATAGCATTCCCTTTTTACTTTAACTTTATTTGGGAACTGAGAATACATGCGGATTTTATGTTTTACATACTAGGCACGAGTACTTAAACTTATATATGTGTGGGTTATACAACGGCATAAACATTCCCTTTAGCTCGGTAACGTTTAATCATTGGTTTTTGAACCGTGAACGCGAATCTTAGATATGGATCCATAGGGTTTGACATCCCCACTCGGGCTAGTAGCGCTAGCATTTAACGAGTGTTTAATACTTTGTAGACATACGCACTTGCCAAGTGTACTTTCAGGGGGTATAAACGTTAAGTTAGTTACAAAGTGCCCACGGTTAACATATACTTTATCATACTGTTTTGAAACGCTCTTTGTAGCACTGAAATCTCGTGGCCTACCTTACTTACTGTTATACTTAAACTATAGCTCACCAACCTTTGTGTTGACGTTTTAAAGCATGTTTTTCTCAGGTGCTTGAGGTTAGCTTCCGCTGTGTACTAGTCGTGCTGTAGACACCCGCTGCTTAGAGTTGTCATCGCATGAACTACTTTACCTTGCATTCAAACTTTAGTACTTTTGAACTATGACTTGTAACGACCATTGTGGTCACATACACTTATTATTTGCTTCTACTTAGTGAAGCATGCTTTTGGATTGTAAAACATTCGATGTTGGTTTAGACATCACTTTATTAATGAATGCAAGCTCTTTTTGAAAACGCATATAGTACTTAACCTTGTAATGATCCTGTTGTTGATGATTCGTACACGATCGTTTTGTACGGGGCATCACATTGTGTAATCTTTGTCGAAAATACAACACAATTTGTTGAATTTACTACTAAACATATATTATGAAAATTTAGATATGTATTGTATGTTTATTTTGTTAGATATACGCGTTTTATTGTAATATATCAATATTAATTATTATTTCATTATCATTATAAGGTTGAAAACATAATGTAAATCTAACGGTAAATGCATTTGTAATAGTAAATATATGTAAGCATATATCTACATTTAAGTATGTGTATATGTATTTTGGGTATTAATGGATATATCTATGGATGAAACTTTTCATCCATGTCCATATTCATTTGGGTTCATCCGTATCTATATCAATGTAGATTCATCCATATGCATTACGAAACGGATGGATCGGGCCGATATCTATCGGATCGGGTACTTGCCATCCCTAATGTCAACAACACGAAAGCCGTCTCGCTGAATAATATCTTGAGAAATGATTTGTTCACAAAAAGTTTACAAAAGATTGTACTCGTATATAAAATAAGTTGGACCAATTAAATTAGGAGAATAAGAGAGAAACAACAAATGATTTTGATCGGTTATTCTCATATGCCATGTGTTTTTGTGGATTATTTTTTGTAAAGTTTTTGTGCATATGTCTAATATTTTACACCGTAGAAGCTTATCAAACAAGCCTCATATGTATACGGGTCCTTATTCCTGAACGTAAATTGTAAATTTCCAATTTAACGCTTTATGAAATTTGAATATGCTACATTAAAATAGATAACCTCTTGTAATAAAACCCTAACCATGGTGCATTATATTATCTCATTTCACTTACTACTTGCAGTTGTATTATCGATTTCGTTTTTACTAGTTAAATATGTCGTTTGTCATTTGTTTCTTCTGATTTCCCTTTTTCACTTTAAATTTACTGATTGATTAGCAATATATAAGTCAGAATACGAAGTATTGGAAGATTTTTCTGTTAACATTATTGTGTTTGTCAAAAAAGTAGGGTTCAGGGTTTTGAATGTAGGACTTTACAATTTTATTCAAAACTTAGTATTTTGAGTATGAAATTGGTGAGTTCA
Source organism: Rutidosis leptorrhynchoides (assembly GCF_046630445.1). Classification (NCBI taxonomy): domain Eukaryota; kingdom Viridiplantae; phylum Streptophyta; class Magnoliopsida; order Asterales; family Asteraceae; genus Rutidosis; species Rutidosis leptorrhynchoides. The sequence goes on along the minus strand of NC_092333.1, from coordinate 34,551,088 downwards.
TTTATCAACATGTTTGATTTCCACGTCAGTGATTATAGCAAGCAGTTTCCTGATAAAGAGGAAGCTAGATTATACAATAACCATATTTACTTGTACCATTTGTAGTTAGTATGTCCTATATTCTGAATATTGATTGCAATCATTTTGCTTTTGTAGCCTTTGGACTCTAAAAGAGAATGGATTCAGGGTGTGGGCATGGTAATGTTTTTATAATGCATGTAGAAGATGATAGAATAAGCAGCTTGCCTGATGATGTCATCCACAAAATCCTATCTTTTGTTGGCCTTAAACATGCTGTACAAGCAAGTGTGTTGTCATCTAGATGGAAATATATATGGACTTCATTGCCCTATCTTAATTTCTTAGGTGAGGATTTCTCTACGGAGCGCATGTTTTCCAAATTTGTTGAACATTTTATCACTAGGCACAATAATCTACTAAAAGTGTCTTCGGTCAAACTCACTTTCTATGGACCGTTTAACCAAGTGTTTGTCAAAAGAATAATGAACTACGCATTTACCCACAATGCCCAACAGATGACTGTCAGAAGATTAGATTGGTTCACTGATGATTTACCCGTTTCCCTCTTTAGTTCTCAGTCTCTCAAAAGTTTGTCTCTGCGTCAATTAAAGCCTGCGCCAACTTGGGATCTCCCCTTTCTAACAACTTTGTATCTTGATTATGTCATCTTTGATGTTAATGAGGGCATTAGTCATATCTCCAAATGTGCAAACTTGAAGAATCTCACTTTACATAGCTGCTGGGTAAGAGAATCATACTATGAAACTGTTGGTTGTTTTGATATCCATCTTCCTGAACTTTGTAATCTTACGCTTAAAGATGGAGGCTGTTTTGAAATGGGGTTGAATGTGTTTGCACCACAACTAGAGAATCTCACTGTTATAGATTGGGAACAAGTGCATCTACAATCTATACCAACCCTTGTCTCATTGGTCTTTAAAGGTCGCTATAATGGTTTGCTGCAGATCTCTTCATTCGATCTTTGTTTTTTGGAAAAGGTGGATCGTCTTTGTATTTACAAGTCATATAACAAAAAAGACAAGATAGATGATGATCATAACCTTGTTGCTCTACTTCGTCAAATACAAAATGCCAAACGTATTACGCTTAACTTGGATTTAATTCAGGTATGTCACTATGTCAATATTGATCTTTAGCCTATCTAATACTATATGCATCATGTGAACATTTTCTTACTTAGCCATAGAATTGTCATTGAGATTTTTAAAAGTAAAAGTGCACAACAGTACATAGTTGTTTCATGAGATAAGGTTTTTTTTTTTTTTTTTTTTTTTTTTTTTTTTTTTTTTTTTATTGTCATGATGACTTGCTTCTCAAAAAAATGAATTTTTTTTAAGAAAAAAGTCATTATTTATAGGACAAATGGCCCGAAAAGGTAACATAAGTTACCCAATTTGACAATAAAGATAACCCACAATTTGCGTAAGCCCGAAAAAGATTCTGATTTCTAATTTATCAAAGAAAAAGATTACAATTTCAAAAATTTTAAAATTGAGGTAATCATCGTCAAATTCATTAACGACCGTTAGTCAAAAATACATGGTTGGTCCCTTAAGTTTCTTAAAAATTGCACACATAATCCTCTTCATCATCTTCATTAAACTGTTTATCAAAATCTGTATAAATTAAACTTCAATATCGATTGAAACTTCCTCCTTGATTAGCGATTAACATGATTCATGAATAATCTGCAACCAAAACTGCAACAAAATCTGGAAATTGACGATGAACTTTAGCGGTTATATGAAGATGAGCATGAAATTTGACTTTTAGATCTAGTTGTTGTTAGGCTTCGATTCCTTCATGAACGTTGTTCCAAATCATCCCCTAAACACTCGTTAATCATCAAACAAACCTGAAAATTACATAATCATCTGAATTAATTTGTTGATAGAATGAAGGTCGTTGCTGCTTATTTATTAGCTCTGTTGGAGGTAACACCACCCCCTCAGCCGAAGATTTGAAGAACATTCTTAGGTATCTAATTTTGTTATTCTTCTCTTCACTTAACATATTTTGTAGTTACGATAATTGACTTACTGGCTACCTTTTATTAATGTTTTTAAGTGCTTATATTGTTAGTTCGCTGCAAACCTTACCATAGATATGGACTCTTATAATCGAGATTTTATGTAATTTGTCATTACAGTAGTTTATATATTCATGTAACAAAAAGAGTTTGTCTCTTATGTCTAAATCATGGGCGATTGTAGTGTTAGTGCTGCCATTATGTAGGAACTATTTAGATGATGTATAACGTGCTATAGTACGTGTTGGTTTTATGTGTTATTTGTTGTAATATGGTGGAATAAACGCATAACGTAATTGGTAATTTATGTTCTATAGGCTTTACAAGTTTAAAATGTATTGCATTGATTAATTGATTTAGTTAGAAGTGTGTGTGTTATGATTAATTTATTGTTTGTATTATGATTGTGTGCAGTTGGAGCTGATGCTGATGACGAGAGAATTAACTTGCTCTTGTATGAGGGCAAGGGAAAAGATATCACTGAGTTGATCGCATCTGAAAGGGAAAATCTTCTAATACTTCGTGCTGCTGAGTCGAAGAAAGAAGAAAAAGTTGAAGAGAAAGAGGAGTCGTCTGATGATGTAAGCTATTTTTCTTCACCTTACCCTTTGAAGTTAATTATCTCATGCTTAAGTGTCAATAACTTTCTGTTAAATGATTTGTAATTTTATAAACTTTTTGTCTTTATCTTTGATTTTGCAGGATCTGGGATACAGCTTATTTGACTAAAATGAGGGTCCTTTTTCTATTGTTTTATATATCTTAAGTAAAGGATATTGTTATAGTGTTTTAGTTTTGTCGCTAAACTGATTTGTATCACCATGTAAAAGTCATGGATGTGAGGTGTAGTTGACGATATGACGTTTTTTAATTGAAGTGGTTTTGATTTTCTACATCCACTGCTTATATGTTTTCGTGGGTTAAGTTTGGCTCTCTATTTTGTACATTTTGTTGTTCTACCAAAGATGATATGCAGTGCTTCTCGAAACGGATTTGTTAATGAAGATGATAATAAGGACGATGGGTGCAATATTTTAAGAAACTTCAATTCAGGGACTAACCGTATATTTTTAACTAACGATCGTTAATGAGTTTGACAATGTTACCTTTTCTTTGATAGATTAAAAATCGTAATCCTTTTCGGGCTTAAGAAAATTGGGGGTTGCTATTGTCAAATTAGGTAACTTAGGTTACCTTTTCGAATCATTTTGTAAGACCCGAATATTTTCCTTGTACAAATGCGTAATTTAGGATACTTGAAGTGGGAATTTTGTTGTACATACAAAAGGGGTCAGATTCTGACTCAGGGGTGTTGCGCGCCGCGCGGGCACTTGGCGCGCCGCGCCATTTGCTGCTGACAGCTCACCTTGTTTTAATCAAGATATTTTGAGGGCTTTTTGGTAATTACACATGGGGGCCCGAATTAAAGGCTCTAGGTCAGTGTTGGAGCCTCATTAACTCCATTTCCATCTACTTCATCTCTTCCAAATTTATTTAGTGAGAGAAAGGGTTTTCTAGTGTGAGAGAGCTCCATTAAAGGAAGAAGGAGGTTGAATCGGGTCTTAGTGCGAGTTCTAAAGTTGTTCACCTAGTCGCTAGCTACGTGGTGATTGTGTTGGTAAGTTATAAAACCCAATTTCTTACTTTAATTGTATTAAGGGTTAGGGTTTGGGTTAGGGTTTCACATAAAATCCATTTTTGCTAGTGACTTGGGGGTTTAGGGTGAATTTGGGTCATGTAGACTCAAAAATGACTAACTAGGGTTTTCAAAGTATCAATTTATGTTTGTGAGCCTAAATTGGTTAGTGAAATTACTAACACACTTATATATATGTGAATGGGTGTTAAGTGGGTTAGTGGATGACCCGAAATGGGTGTGTTGACTTTAATTGGTCAAATGGGTCAAAATGGACCTAAGTTAGTTAATGTTTGTGATTAATGCATAAACCTAGTGACGAAATGCGTTTTAAACCTACCTTGGCTAATATTAGGGTTTTGGGTGTTAGTTGACCCACTTTTAGGGTTAAGTGTCCAAATGGGTCAAAATGACCTAGTGATGGTGAGTGTTGCGAGTTTGACCAACTTGAATGGATGTTGATTATGTGTACATTGTAATAGGTGTGTTACCTTGAAGTTTCAAGCTTGGTTTATCGATTCACCGAAGGCGTAAGGTGAGTGGAATGATTATACATGCGTGTATATAATGTATCTATTTGTAGGCCGGGGGATGGGGCCGGGTATACGTGTCTATACCACCAAGAGTTAGTGATATATTTCGTTGTACACTAACGATGGATATTTCGTTGTCCAAATTGCCCAAGAGTTAGTGATATATTTCGTTGTACACTAACGATTGCTTGAACGGATATTTCGTTGTCCGTGTCTCCTAGGGGTTAGTGATATATTTCGTTGTACACTAACGGTTGTTACGAACACCGATGGGAAATTCAAAGTACTATTCCCTTGTGTTATTGGTTAACCATAATTACGCATTGTATTGTAGTATATTATATTATTCGGGTTATATATATGATATTGTTGTGCTAGCTTGTGATCTTGAAGGGTTTAGAGTTATACTTGCGATGGTATGCTATGTAAATTGCTAGCGTGTATGAGGTATTTGTATAAGTGCTTGCAAGTAGGTGTATTATATATGTATATGTATAATTATTGCATTCACTAAGCGTTAGCTTACCCTCTCGTTGTTTACCTTTTTAGGATCCGGCTTGGATAAGGGCAAAGGTATTCGCTTGTATTAGTGGCTCGGGGACTATAGCTTTTTTGGAAGTTCGACCGAGACTTGGGTAGTTTAACCCCAAACACCATGCTCGATGCGTCGTTTGGCATTTAAACTTTTTGGTGGTCGAAACTCTCGTTATGTATTAAACTCGTAAAACGGCCGATGTGGGTCCCGCTTCGTAAAACTAATTTTATTAATGGAACGTGTTAGTTTTACATGTATGAGTATGTGGTTGAAAGCGTTTTGTCTAATTATGTCGGGAAAGGGTCAAACATTTTCGTGTAATTGACTTCCGGAGACAGCGGGCTGTCCAGGTGATTCTGTGCGCCGCGCGGATACCTGACGCGCCGCGCCACTTACTGAACAGCTTAAAAAAAAATTTATTTCACATTTTTACGCGGGTTGTTCGTGGTTTGGTTTGGGTTGTTACAAGTGGTATCAGAGCATGGTCTAAGGGATTTAGGTGACTTGAGATAGGCGCCTAGACTTAGACTTTTGAGTAGTTGAACTATATGCGGGACTTGTAGGACTACGGGTCGGTGCGGGCTTTGATTAGTTCTTTAATGCATAGGTGGACTAACTATGCCATGATATGATATTACTAATCGTGTGTTATTGTTTTGAACATCGAGCGAGATGGTTGTGATACGTTTGAGCATGGCACGGTATGTGAGTGTAATAGTGAGTCGCGACCACTATTACGGTTGCAAGTCAAGTCAAGCAAGGACATGCGACAAGCATTGAGCTAGATGTGGGGTGTGTACAATCATATGCATAGGTATTTATGTGTATTAATTCGTTGGTGATGTCTAATCCATTCTTTAATCTTTAGAATGAAGACGAGAAACAGAACGGATACGAATGGCAACGGTGGTCCTTCTCATGTGGAGGAAACGGACGAGATGACCACCAAAATAGAGGCCGCTCTAGAAAACTATGTTTCGGTTTTCTCTCGAAAGGTTAAGCAAATTCTCGAAGAGTCGGTTTCGGAACAAATTGTCGATATGATTCAAGAACGAATGACCAATGCCGTTAAAGAAGAAGTTGAAAGGAGGTTTCCTAGACCTCAAATTATGGGCGAGTTGGAGTTTAGCTATAAGAACTTCTTGGCGACTACGCCTCCTCACTTTCACGGGGATCCCGACCCCATGAAGAGTGCGGCTTGGATTTCCGATGTTGAAGGTTGTTTTCGCACGACCGAGTGCCCACCCGAGAAGAAGACAAGGCTTGCTACTAGTTTGTTGAGGGGCCATGCTAAAGATTGGCTCGATGGTAAAATTGATATGGTGGGTGACTAATCCATCCGGACAAAGTCCATATCAATTATAAATGATTCACAACAGTTGATTACATCGCGAGGTACTTGACCTCTATATGATACATTTTACAAACATTGCATTCGTTTTTGAAAAGACAATCTTTAATTACATCGGAAGTTGACGTCATGCATACCATTTCATAATATATCTAACTATAATTGACTTAATAATAATCTTGATGAACTCGACGACTCGATTGCAACGTCTTTTGAAATATGTCATGAATGACTCCAAGTAATATCTCTAAAATGAGCAAATGCACAGCGGAAGATTTCTTTCATACCTGAGAATAAACATGCTTTAAAGTATCAACCAAAAGGTTGGTGAGTTCATTAGTTTATCATAAATAATCATTTCATAATTTTAATAGACCACAAGATTTCATATTCCCAATTCTCATAAATAAACGTCCCATGCATAGAGACAAAAATATCATTCATATGGATTGAACACCTGGTAATCGACATTAACTAGATGCATATAAGAATATCCCCTATCATTCCGGGATCCTCCTTCGGACATGATATAAATTTCGAAGTACTAAAGCATCCGGTACTTTGGATGGGGTTTGTTAGGCCCAATAGATCTATCTCTAGGATTCGCGTCAATTAGGGTGTCTGTTCCCTAATTCTTAGATTACCAGACTAAAAAGGGGCATAGTCGGTTTAATAATTCAACCATAGAATGTAGTTTCGATTACTTGTGTCTATTTCGTAAAACAGTTATAAAAGCAGCGCATGTATTCCCAGTCCAAAAAATATATATTGCAAAAGCATTTAAAAAGGGAGCAAATGAAACTCACCATACTGTATTTTGTAGTAAAAATACATATTACAAACTGAACAATGCAGGGTTGGCCTCGGATTCACGAACCTATATGAATTATGTATATTAACACATATAATAGTAATCAAATAATTTCATTTATTAATCTTATATTATTTATATATTAAGTGTTTGTAGTTATATGAAAATTTATTATAAATCCTAATTAATACCTATATTTTATGTATATTTTATATCTTAAATTATTTGTTATCTATATTTATTTTATTTATATAATTAAAGAAATTAATATTTATACACATGATTATATATATATATATATATATATATATATATATATATATATATATATATATATATATATATATATATATACATTTATATATAATTAATATTGTATCAAAAATCAATAATTTGTTATATAAATATGTTCAATACATAATTATAATTAGTATTTATATAAGTATACTTTTATATATACAAAATATTTATTTGTTATGAAAATAATAATAATAATAATAATAATAATAATAATAATAATAATAATAATAATAATAATAATAATAATGTTAAGAATAGTAAATAAAAATAATGAGAAATAATGCTAACAATAATAATAATAGTAATAATAATAATTAATATTAAAAATGAGACTACCTTACTTCAGTTTGTAGTTCCCATGAAAGAAATAAAAAATAATATCAGTGCCTGGGCTCAAACTCAAGACCTCTCGTTTAACCAACACATCACCAAACCATTTCACGCCTATTACTTTCCTGAATTAATTCGTAATCCCAATATATTTAACCCGTTTCAAGGAGCCCAACAGCAATTAGATCACGGCCCAACAAAGAGTTTCATGCCTAATGGATCTATAAGCTAGATTATGTCAGCCCAATAGAATACGGCCCAACAGGCTCAATCAATTACAGCAGCCCCAACTTTTATTGTAAAAATATATATATATATATATATATATATATATATATATATATATATATATATATATATATATATATATATATATATATATATATATATATATATATATATATATATATATATATAAATGCAACCTGATGGTTTCGAACTCATGACCTCACACTAAACACAAAATAGTCTTAGCCACCCCTCTGTTCGTATACTTCTGAAGTTCTACCCCAAAATATATACATATATACGCGTAAATCTGTTTCTTTTATCCTCTTCACAAACCCAACTCGGTCAAAGATCATGTATCTTCTCCTAATCCTAATCATCACCATTAATTCTCTTATACGTATTATCTAACCCTAAACATAACATAATCATGATTCTAATCGTAAGTATAATCATAATCATAACCCCGTTTATCATTTTCTACGAATCAAGTTATCATCAATACCATTTCATTTCATGTATTATTTATAACACCGAATCATTATCATCTTAGTACGATATCATTATCATCTAATCATCTTTACACATCATCGTGTCATCATTCTTTACAGCCCAAGGAATTTGTAGCAGCTTTAGCAACAATTATTCGCTAAATAACTATAGCAACTTAATAATACTTAATAAGTCCACGGCCCCATTAATAGATTAAACTGAATTATTCTCAATGCTTTTTCATACACCAACCCCACTAGAATTATAACACCCCACTAATTTGCTTTAATTTAAATCAAATGAGGTATTGGGAGGTGGGGTTCGGTAATTAAAAAGAAAAGTAGAAGAGACAAGTTGCAAATAAAACCACCGATGGATTGGAGTTTGTCTGGCAACTAATGCGTCCTTATCATACTTCCATTATCTAATTATCATCATCATTATCTAGGTATCATCATCATTCGGTCATCATATTCTTTATTATACAGGCACTTTCTTCATCACTCATTATTTTATGTATATATCGTCATGTTAGCAATAGAAATAGCATCTAGTAGCTGCAGATTTTCGGTGGTTTATGGTGATGGCTGATCGGACAGAAACAGAAATCAAAATTTCGAGCAACAACAACGTTCATGGTGGGATTATGGATCGAACAGAATAGAAGAAGGAAGAAAAAAATATAACAGCAATCACAGTAGAATAGCAGTCGAGTAAAGGGTCTTTGTGGGTGTTGGGATGGTTGTTTATGGACTGAACAAAAACAGAAGATTACCAGTAGTGATGGTGGCTGAAGTGATGGTCGTTGAGGTGATGGCTGCGGTGTGGTTCACAAGAAATAATTGTGGATCTTGGTTTGTAAAATAAACGGTTTAGCGATAGTTGCAGTTTTGATTGTAGTGAACAAAGATAGTTTGTAAGGTGGCCATTGGTCGTGGTTATTCTCGGTGGTGGTTTGATAGTAAACGATGGTTAAATGGGGTGAAGTGGTGGCGGTTCCTTCGATGGAGATGGTAGTGTAATGTGTATATGTGCGTATATGTTTCTAAGGGATAGATAGGATGGAGCAGGTGTTCGATTTAATAACTTCCAGCTCATCCATTAAATTAGTCAACATAATATCACAGGATGAAACTTTATGCATAAAGGTGATAGTGATGAGAGTAGTTAGAATGATTTGTGAAAATATAAGCTGCATTCGTTTGTTTTAAGCCAAAGACTGTCGACAATCATTCACATGTCACCAGAAAGAAAAAGAATAGATTAGATATAGATATTGATATTACATAATAATGCATGTAAATATGTATCTGATGTTTAATAGTAATAATATTTAAATATAAATTCACTAATAATATTGATACACTTATTAATACTATAATTTAGAAAAATACTAATAATAATAATACTAGTAATGATAATAATATAACAACTATATTTTAATTTGTATTATATAATTATATATAATTAATTTTGTAATATTTAATAAACATATAATATATCATGTAACCATTTATCATATATAGAAATCATACTCATATATATATATATATATATATATATATATATATATATATATATATATATATATATATATATATATATATATATATATATATATATACATTTTTATTTACGCACAAATATTCGTGAATCGTTGGGAATTGTCAAAGGTCAAACGAATACATGAAAAAAAATTTAAATTTTTAAGACTCCAACCTTACAGACTTTGCTTATCGTGTCGAATTCATATAAAGATTAAGTTTAAAGTTGGTCGGAAATTCCCGGATCGTCACAGTACCTACCCGTTAAAGAAATTTCGTCCCGAAATTTGAGTGAGGTGGTCATGACTAACAATAAAAATGTTTTCATGACGAATATGAGTTGATAAATAGAGTTTTATCATTATTGGGTAATATGTATAAGACAATTCGATTACTCAAAGAGTACGAATGAAGTTATCACTAAATGGTAAAATGAGAAAGGCAAGTTTCATCATAACTTTTGACTAGTCATGGTTGAATTCCGGAATTCAAGGGATTTAAAAGAAAATCTTTGAAATCTAAAAGATCTGATTCTTCGACGAATAAGGAAGATAGAATCTCTTAAATTAAATGCGATGATCTGCCTTGATTGCTTATGTCTGATGTTTTGCTATAAATTAACCTCTTTCGTTCCATTATTTTCACCACTCCAATATTTTCCTCCTCGATTCATATTTCCAAAATATTTTGAAAATGCTTAATCCAGTTCTGATCATTGATCTTATTCTGACTATCGCAACAAGCATTCTCCTTTTTCAACTTCCACCGGAGGAATCTGTTTTCTTCTACTTCGCCCTTGGGGTTATAGTGTTTTTAATTCTCCCGTGTCTTTATGTTGCGATAAACATTGACATACACGGTTTGTAATTTTCGTGTTGTTATCGGGCTTTATATCCTCCTTTATATTTCGGAGCTCCATGCTTTTGTTTTCTCTTCCCGACTTTAAATCAAGCGAATAATGATTCAGAATTCATAGATATGAATTTCAAAATGAACATAGTTAATGTTCTAAAAAAGAAATGGTAATAGCACGATCTTGATTCGCCAAATTACCAGAATATCAGGGAAAGATAGAACTATCAAGAACATATGTTCTTGATATGTTTATATATCAGGTAAAATGTAAGAGTCGTGTAACATGGCGCATGATGACGTTATAATCTGTGAATCATCATGTCCCATTTAGAAACTCAGCATGACTTACTGTAATATAATCACGTTGATAAAGTGTCATTATATTATACTAACTCATGCATC